>NC_058132.1:518605612-518771853 GCF_016433145.1 Gracilinanus agilis
TAAATAAATAAATAAATAAATAAATAAATAAATATAAAAAATAAAAGCAATGCAATGATTGAGGACACTTCCAAGGGACTTCTGAGAAAGAATGCTATCCACACCCAAAGAAGGAACTGTGGGAGTAGAAATCCAGAAGAAAACACATGATTTTCCAGTTTTTTGCCACTACAAAGAGCAGGGTTGTTTATATGGATATACGATTTGGGGTTTTGGTTTTAAAAGATTACTCTATTACAAAAATGAATAATGTGGAAATAAGATTTAAGTGATAATATATTTATAACCCAGTGACATTGCTTGTCAACTCCAGGAGAGAGGAGGAGACAACAAGAATCATGTAACCATGGGGAAAAATTAAAAATTAAAAATAAAGTTAAATAATATAAAAACAAAGTATGAAATGGAAAAAAAAACATTTCCCATACACTGTGAGGTTTATTCAATGTTCTTCCACTTTGGCCAATTTTATTTGGCTCTAGGTTGGATTCATATTCATCACAGATGAATAAGAGGTGAGTAAATTTAGCAGCAGTTGCCAGTTGATATAATGTGCCATCATGCTTCTGAGAAAAAGTGGGAAACAGAAAATTACTTCTATTTACAGACAGATCTTTTGGGGTGTCTGAAATTTTTCTTCAGGTAAAATGAAATTAAATAGTCAATGTGAATAAGAAGAGCAAAAATAATTTCATCATAAAATAAAATAATAGAAGCTGTTTTCAAATTTAAGTACATGATAGAAACTTTGTATTTTGTACTATTAACATGAAGAAATATATTTATTTTGTTGAATCACATAGTCAACATAGAGCATATAACAGAAAAAAAGGATAACAAAAACAACAATTAACATTGATATATTGCTTACTATGTATAAGGTACTGTGCCAAGTAATATGCTAAATGCTTTGCAAATATTATCTAATTTGAGGTAATTACATTCAATAAAATCAGAGACAGAGGGAATTAGCTCTGGTAACCTACATAAAGGGAGATGTAGAAGGGACATATTAGGTGTTCTCAGGTATGTCAAATAATGTTAAGTGAAGGAATCATTTTACCCCATTTTGACTCCATGGAATAGAAGTACATGTTATATCTTAATATAAAGAATACCTTTATTTTAAAGATTTCCAGAAGAGGTATGGGTAGCCTTAGAGCAAAGAAAATTCTTTATCCATAGAACTTCTAAAGGGTAAGTTTTATCTCCACTTTCTAAGGACTTGGAGAAGAGCCTCTTGAATGGTTGGTCTAGATGTCTTCTTAACCATTTCACCTCTAAAAAGTCATGATTCTTTAATTTTAAGTAACCAAGGAACTTATTTGGTAGATTAAATATAGACTGAATAAACATGAATGTAGACCCAAATTTGCTTTTATCTTCAGGAATAGTTATGCTGCCTGCACTAAACACAAACAAAATTAGTAAAATTATACTCATTTTTAAATTTATTTTCAATATTTTTATTGCGTTGTGCATTTATATGTTCCAAAAATGAATAATTCTTGTCTGGAATTGTGCATACATCAAATAGGAAATGTAAGATAAAGTTAATCAAAACCACATGTTAGATAAAGCAATTAATTCTGAATTTAACATTATTTAAAAATTTGGAAACATGATTCATAGATGCTTAACAAATGTTTGCTGAATTGAATCATATTTTATCTTACTTTGTCTCTTTTCGTCAAACAAGGTGAATTATTTAACATTAAATGATTAAGAATCAATAGAATAAAAAGAAAAGAAATCTTAATGAATTTCTTTTCTAAAATTTTAATTTTTTCCATGTTACTCATCAGTACAATTGTCAATAATTATCCAACATCCTGTAATCCATGTTCTCTCCCTCTCCCACTCATGGCCAATTCCCAAATGACAAGTCATATGATATAAATTGTACATGTGTTAATATGCACAACATAATTCCATGTTCATCATGATCTGATAGAAGGCACTTATCACTTACACTAGAGAAAAATTCAAGGAGGAAAAATAATGAAGAATAGTACATAAATTCTTCAATTGATGGGCATCCCCTCATTTTCTAGGTCTTTGTTACTACAAAAGAGAGCAGCTATAAATATTTTGAAATATATAGGGTAATCTCCATTCTTAAAGTTTTCATGAAATCTTAAATAATTATGACATATACATTGGAGACAAACTGTTTGAAGATAGTTTTTAAGGTGAAACAGTGCTGTCTTAGGGAACCAGGAAGTATGGGAGGGAGGGAAAGACCATATATTACAAAATATCAGGCTGATTAAATTATATCTATATGCAATCTAGAAAAATATAAAAACGTGAAAAAGACAAGATTCATCATTCATAGGCATTAGGATTCTAAATAGAAAATATATTTCCTCATTCTTTTGCTCAATTCATAATATTTTCTCAACTTATCTTTACCTCTGCAATAAAGCCACCAAGCAACAAAATGTTGTTTCTTTAATATGAAGAGGTAAGTCTACAACAGTAAGTTCACATGTCTATTGTACATATTACATTCGTAGTATCAATGTTTTAGCTAAAATATATAAATAAATAAAATAAATTATTTAGAAAATATAGGTTAAAAGCTTCTTCAGTTTCCTTTTCTGACATTTTGCCACCATCACTACAGACATTGAGATGATTTGCAAAAGGGTTTAGAATTATTTAGTATTTGTTTCCCAGGTAGGGATGGTCAAAGTAGTCATTACTATGTCCAGGTGATGAATTTTTCTTCATTGCATTTAGCTGATTAAAAAAAATAGACTTCATCAATAGCTATAACTACTCAAAATCATTTTATTATTCTAGGTTAGCTAAAGTTTGTATTTTATTGTCTTAGTAATTTGAGCCAAAATCAATGTCTAAGACACATTGAAGAAATGGAGGAGTGCCTTCATAGAGTCTTTCATCATAATACAGGTTAATATGTTAAATTAATGTTCAATCAATACTTTCCCTATCCATAAGCATGACTCTGTTTCCAAAATATTATGAATAGAATGTCCTTGAACTGCAAATGAGCTGCAGTAGACCTTGGGCTAGGAATCAGATCATTCTTCACATATGTCTGGAATATATAATTAAACAATGTTAAAAATATCATTTAGAAAATTAATTTTTCAAGATTTTAAAATAACTTTCCTAAGATGATCTTCACTGTGAAAATCTTATGTTTCTGAAGAAATCATCGCAATGTGGTTTAAAGGATCTTTTGTGCTTTCATTCACTGAATATATTAAAATATTCAGTAATTAAGGTACAAAATTAACATACACATACACACATATGTGTTCTAAAGCTTTTAGTGAAGCTCTTAAAGCCATAACTGAACTGTACGTGCATATCTGTGTGCATTTGAACACATATATGTATGTGTACACACATGTATATTCACACACATGCCCACATATCTGTGTATGTCAAATTGGGAAAAGTCATACTCACAAGACAGTTTAACAGAAATGTCAATACTATCAGTCAACTTAATAAAAGTACGAAATAAAATGCTGTTAAACCATTTGATATTTGATATTTGACAAATAAAACCATTTGTCATTTGATATTTGACAAATAAAAAAACACAGCTATTAGGTTGAATTTAATCAATATTCCTAATAGTTGTTTCAAAATTGTGTAAATGAAGCCTTAAATAGGCAAAAAGATGGAAAGAGGCCTTGGATAGTTTGTACTTGGTGAAGTATTGTGTATACAATAAATACTTAATAAAAGTGTGCTAAAAGAATATGTAAAATTGGGAAAGTATCAAATCAATGAAGTTTAAATTTTTTCTCTTTATAAACACAGCAAATCTAGAAACTCTTTATTAATTTTCTACTTCATATTCAATTGACACATTCTTTAACATTTTATCTATTACTATTCGAGATGTTGCAATTTCCTACTCACCAGTTTCCCAGGACCCATTACTATCTCATTTCTACCAATTCTACATGTCCCTGCCAAGGAAATTCTTCTTGTCTATAGCTACCATCTTTTCCTTCGAAGGCCCCAATTACATACATACATATATACATACATAATTACATACATTCCTCAGAAGGCCACATATTTGAGAACTAAAAAAGACCTTGAGAAATTGACAGGGTTTATTCTGCTTCAGGAAGAATCACATTTAAGCTTCCTAATATAGATGACATTTTAATATAAAGAGCTTCACCAACCTGTTAGAAAAGGAGAGTCTAAATCTCTGAGGTAATTCATATCATTGTTTTATAGCTTCTTTTGTCTAAATACTTTCTCTTATAACCCACAAGTCCTGAATACTACATTTTAAGTCTATTAATATTACAGTCATTCATATGCTTCAGGATCATAATTACATGATCATAAACCTTTTTTAAAATGCATTTTATTTTCTAAACTTAAATTATTAAAAAATTATCTCTGACCTAAAGAATTATGATTTGAGGTTAAATTAATTAAATTTATTGACCTCAGTTTCCTAAGCTGTAAATGAAGGGATTGGACGGAATGACTGAATAACTGAAAATGGCAAGGACCTGAGGACCTAAATGTTTTGTAATATGGTCCACAATTTTCATAAATATAATATTGTCCTAATATAGTTATGAATGATTCAGATCTTAATGAGTAACATGTAGATCATTTGGTGATCCATCTTAGTGGTCTATCTTAAGTAGATCTGTGATCATAATGATTTCAGAATATGTTACCCTGGTATACATTGACTCTCAACCACAATTTTTCTTCTGTCTCCATTCTGGGTTTTCCCTTCTACTACTTATCTACTTAAGATGCTGGTCTTCTTTTCATAGATCATTTTAATATTTTTTTTATTTTTCTTTTTTTTATTATTAGACATTTATTAATATTCATTTTTAACCTGTTTACATACTTTATGCCCCTACTTTCCCCTTCACCCCCCTCTATCCCCCCACCCATGGCCAACGCACATTTCCACTGGTTGTAACATGTGTCCTTGTTCAGGGTTTATTTCCCATTCCTGTCCGCCTCAGCCCATGCATTCAAGCAATTGTTTATCTTATATGTTTCCTCTCCTGCAGTCCTTCCTCTGAATGTGGGTAGCATCTTTACCATAAATCCCTCAGAGCTGTCTTGTGTCATTGCAGTGCTGCTGGTACAGGAGCCCATTACATTTGATTTTACCATCGTATATCAGTCTCTGTGTACAATGTTCTTCTGGCTCTGCTTATTTCACTCTGCATCAGTTCTTGGAGGTCTCTCCAATTTGCATGGAATTCCTCCAGTTTATTATTTCTTTTAGCACAGTAGTATTCCATCACCCGCATATACCACAATTTGTTCAGCCATTCCCCAATTGAAGGACATCCCCTCATTTTCCAGTTTTTTGCCACTACAAAAAGCGCAGCTATAAATATTTTCATACAAGTCTGTTTATCTATGATCTCTTTGGGGTACAAACCCAGCAATGGTATGGCTGGATCAAAGGGCAGGCAATCTTTTATAGCCCTTTGGGCATAGTTCCAAATTGCCAGCCAGAATGGTTGGATCATTTCACAATTCCACCAGCAATGCATTAATGTCCCAATTTTGCCACATCCCCTCCAACATTCACTACTCTCCCTTTCTTTCATTTTAGCCGATCTGCTAGGTGTGAAGTGATACCTCAGAGTTGTTTTGATTTGCATTTCTCTAATTATTAGAGATTTAGAACACTTTCTCATGTGCTTATTGATACTTTTGATTTCTTTACCTGAAAATTGCCTATTCATGTCTCTTGCCCATTTATCAATTGGGGAATGGCTTGATTTTTTATACAATTGCTTTAACTCCTTGTATATTTGAGTGATTAGACCCCTGTCAGAGTTTTTTGTTATAAAGATTTTTTCCCAATTTGTTGTTTCCCTTCTGATTTTGACTACATTGTTTTTGTTTGTACAAAAGCTTTTTAGCTTAATATAATCAAAACCATTAAATTTACATTTTGTAATTTTCTCTAACTCTTGCTTGGTTTTAAAATCTTTCCTTTCCCAGAGATCTGACAAGTATACTATTCTGTGTTCACTTAACTTATTTATAGTTTCCCTCTTTATATTCAAGTCATTCACCCATTCTGAGTTTATCTTGGTGTAGGGTGTGAGATGTTGATCTAAACCTGGTCTCTCCCATATTATTTTCCAAATTTCCCAGCAGTTTTTGTCAAATAGTGGATTCATGTCCCCAAAGTTTGGCTCTTTGGGTTTATCATACACTGTCTTGCTGATATCATTAACCCTGAGTCTATTCCACTGATCCTCCCTTCTATCTCTTAGCCAGTACCATATTGATTTAATGACTGCTGCTTTATAGTATAGTTTGATATCTGGTTCTGCTAGGCCTCCTTCCTTCACATTTTTTTTCATTATTTCCTTTGATTTTCTTGATCTTTTGTTATTCCAAATGAAATTTGTTATAGTTTTTCCTAATTCAGTAAAGAAGTTTTTTGGTAATTTGATAGGTATGGTGCTAAATAGGTAAATTAATTTGGGTAGGATGTTCATTTTTATTATGTTAGCTCGTCCTACCCATGAACAGTTAATGGTTTTCCAATTGTGATCATTTTAATATTTAATGAATTCCAATGTAGCACTCAATCTCTCTGTATCCATATTATATCCTTTTTTCAATGATACAACCCCTACGTGATATATCAAACATCACTTTTGGTATGTAGGTTATTATTGGAAGTTTATTATTTGCTAAAACATATCATATCTTATATCTCTCCCTTTTCCTCTAGAACTTTGTTTCCTTAGGGCTTGTATTGTTCCAATATTCTTAGCCATGCAGTACCATCAACAGAGAATTAATGATTAGAAAAGTTTATATTATAATTCTTATTTTCTTATTTATCTACTTTTTTACTTCATTAAAAGGTGCCTAGTATAATAAAATCAAAATCATGTACTTTATTTCTTTTAGTTTTATCTTATTTATTTTATTTTAATAAATTTCCACATAACTTTTCCAAATTTATATGATTCTTATTCTCTCCCTACCACCTTCCCTTTTCCCTCCCAGACTGACAAGCAATTCAGTCTACTTTGTACATGTATTATCACCCCAAAAATATTTCTATACTATTCATTTTTTAAGTGAATAATCTTATAAAATCAACCCCCTGCCACAATTCTAAATTTCCCTCCAGAATGGTTGAATCAATTCTCAACTCCATCAGCAATGCATTAGTGTCCCAATTTTACCACATACCCCCCTCCAATATTTATCATTTTTCTTTACTGTCATATTGGTTAATCTGATAGATGTGAAGTAGTACTTTGAAGTTGTTTTAATTTGTATTTCTCTAATCAGGAGGGATTTGGAATATTTTTTCATTGGTATGTTTGTTAACATCTGAAAACTACCTATTCATACCCTTTGACCATTTATCAATTGGGGAATCATTTCGATACTTATAAATTTGACTTAGTTCTTTATGTATTTAAGAAATGATATATTTATCAGAAAAATTGTTATAAAAATGTTTTCCCCGTTTGTTGCTTCCCACTAATCTTGGTGCATTGGTATTGCTTGTACAAAATTAATGTTATTCCAATTATTTGGATCTAGCTTTAATTGTATGAAAAGTGTTTTGTAGTTGTATTCATAGAATTCCTATGATTGTCTTGGCAGATATGTTATTAAATATGTTTTATTGTCTAGAGTGATTTTAAATGGAGCTGCTCTTTCTTTCTCTTGCTGCTGATTTTTGTTGGAAATATGTAGAAATGCTGATGCTTTATATGGCTTTACTTTGTATCCTACAAGTTTTTTAAATTATTAATTATTTCAATTAGTTTTTTAGAAATCATACACTTTAGCCATTAGATTTTTGGAAAAGGAATTATCTCTCTAATAAGCAAATTAATCTCAAAATTCAATTGGCTTGCTAAGTTTGTGAGTCCATCATTACAGATATTTATGACTTGGTTGCCTACATTTTTGTGATCTAAGGAAATGGATACATGTTTCAGCAAGTGATTAAGCTAAATGACCCCCTAGAATTACTTTCTATTCATATTGTCAATTAGTCTTTGAAATAAAATATACCTCATTTATTCTAAATTAAGGTTTTTTTTTTAATTTCTTCCAGATTTTAATACGGAAATGATTATTTTTATCTGTACAAGTATTAAATTCACTGACAGATGACAAATTCTCTTCAACTTTGCAAATGATACTGGTCATCTTGTGGTCCAGAAATACATCACCTTCAGTAAATCTAGGGATATCTATTACTATCTATGATATATATGATGGAGCACTGGACTTGGAACAAAAGTTCATATGTCACCTCAGAAACTTACAGTTTTGTTTTTTTTTTACATTGGGCACGTTATTTAACTTTTCTGTTTTGTTTTGTTTTCCAATTTCTTCATCTCAAAAATTTAAGAAGAGTAGGGAGTGGCCTATAGAATATATTATATTATGTAGAATTATATTCCATCATAATTCTATGATCTCATCATCTCCAGAGCTATAATCAAAACCCTTTCTTTTTTTAAAATATTTTCCAGAACCTACATAATATCCAAGTATTTCTGATCACTTGGTAATCCTGATGAATTATCAGAGATAGATTTAGTTTACATCTTACATTGAATTTTCTTTTAAATATTAATTTTTCTTTCCTAATTGAGAAACATTTTGAAGCAAAAAGTAAGTGATGCAGAAACACAAATTTAGATGCTGAGCAATTTGAAATAAAGTTACAAATATGATGCTGTTCCTCCAAACTTCTGAGCCTGTGTGTGCAAAATGAAAAATGACAGCTTCCAAAGAATGCCTTTTTTTCTTCTTTCTTATCTCCCATTAATTCTAGTGAACTAATAAGACTTCTGAATGATCCCTATTAAGTTAAGCTGATTTCAGAAACAGTATTTATAAATATTAGGAACTGAAACTATCATACTAAACCAAGGAAAGTGACTCCACACAAATATTGTCTGACAGTGACCTAATTAGAGTCTTTTGCATACTAATGAGACTTTGGAGGAGATAAGCAATAGCATGCTTGTAATAGATAATTAATTTGTGTTTCAAAATAAGCTATGGATATTTAACAACAATTCATATGACACATTGAATTAAAAGAGTTGTTCAAGTTACCTCATAACAATAAACTACTGCTAGAGCTTTTCATTTCTGCTGAAACTCCAAGTGAACAGGACCTCTGTAGAAATGATAACTCTCATTGAGTTTTTCCTTCTAAATTTAAATTTCAGAAGTGAAAATATATTAACTAAAAGAAGAAGTAAGTGTTTCTTCCCCATGCCAAGAAATACAATGTGTTATTTAAAAGACTTTGTAGATATGTGGAAGATTTCATAGAAGTAGCTCAAAAATCTTTTCAAATAGTTTCATATTTTTCTTAAGTCTCAATATGCCTTTTCTTCCTGCTGATGAAATGGAGCCACAAAGAGGTGAAGTGACTTTGGTAGAGAATGCAAATGAAAATAATAAACATAAGGGCCTTCAGCACTCTTTTTCCCACTTTCTAAAATCAATAATGACTTTTATAACTTTGTGTAAACTGACCGGGAGAACTAATAATAAGCTCATCAGCTGACCATTATTGATAATGGAAATGGTCATCCATCAAGAATGTTTCTGCCAATTTGCTGCATCTGGATTAGAATAAAGGATTTAGAAATGATTTATAGAATGCCTTCCACTTAGGGGCTATTAATCTTGCTTTCATGTAAAGTTGAAATTATCTTGTGGTTTATTTTCATGAAGATAACTCACTCCACAGCATAACTGTTCTGTTATCAATTACCCTAAGCCTGGGCAGCCTGGAATTTAGCACTGATGACATAATTGTGGGTACATAACCCCCCCCCAAAGATCTTTATCCACGAATATCTCCAACATTCATATTAAAAAAATTACCCTGACTGATCCCAAAATTCTGTTCAATATAAATACTAACAATTGTTTATATCTACAGTAACTGGCAACATGACCCAGGTTTACTGCCATTCGGATGGACAGGTATATAAAAAAGAGGCTGAGCTACAGACTGAGAAGAGAATAATGACAAAGTTACTGTCAAATATTGTCTGATAGGCAAAAAGAGAGATCCAAGAAGGAAGTAGACCACATTGAGTAGACTTCTGCTGGTTTTAAGAGTAATTCATGAGAAGGTAAAGGGACAAGTTAAGTAAGTTTGTGTCTATATAATATACATATTTTTAATTAGATCATGTAATTTTATACAATTTAGTCTAAGTACATATAACCATTGTCTTACAATAGATAAACAAACAAAAAATAAATAAATAAAAGTGATTTGTAGAAAGAATGATGGATTTAAATTCAGAATTCTGGTGTTCCTATCTTGATTTTAGTCATTTCTACCTCTGTAACTAAGGCGAATGTTCAGTTTCATACCTCTAAGATGAGGGCTTACCAAACCCTTTTCAAAGCTTCTCATCCACCTTTGGTGTTCAACTTCACTCAACTCACTTATGTCTCTAAGAAGCTGTCACCTATTATCCTGGCTTTTGTCTTACCACACAATTGAAACTTGATTACTCTGGAAGAGAGAGTGAAGCTCACAACTTTTTTCAACTTTCCCTCACTTAAATCCAATTCACTCACCAAACAAGATATAATCCCATGACAGAAAATAAAGTATGAACAAACTCTTTATCCTGATTATCTCTGGGCTTTAGTTGCATTAGTTGTATAATGAGGGTTTGGTTGAAATGGATTCTGTTGTTCTGTTTAGTTCTACATTGATATTTTAGTTTCTGTTGCTAAAGAGGATGGAGATGATGAAGAGAGCATGTATAACCTTAATGATAATGACTTCTAAGTTTCTTTTCTATTTTAATCTGTCTTCAGTTGTAGTCTTATAGTTGTTTCATTAGGGAATTGGAGTTAAGTTGCTTGTCTAGGGTCACACACCTAGAAAGTGCCTGAGACAAAATTTGAACCCAGTACCTCCTCTTTGGACCTGGCTCTCAATCCACTGAGTCACCTCGCTACCCCTTAATAGCATTTCTTCAATCATTTAATTTCTCTTTTCATTTCCATTATTTGTTACATATAAATTAAATCTAGTTCTTTTAAAGTAAGAAAAAGATGAGGTGTTTTGGGAAATATAAACACTTTGTAAATGTAGGGTAACATTTAAAAAATCTAAAATCTTTTTCTCCAATCACTGTTCATTATTTTCAATTTTTTTTCTCATCATTTTTATATGTAAAGGTAATTTTGTGTCACCATCCTTTTTTGTTCTTGCCATGTTTTCACTTTTGTCCAAAAAAATCCCTTCCAGAATATAAACAAGCCACTGTCTGGTGAAATCTATTTGTGAAGTCTGTCACTCAGAAGCTATGTTCACATAAAAATTTACCATTTTTAGACACAAGGAAATTCCCCCACATGAATTGGAAATCTTTTATGTAATTGACAAAACAAACTGCTGAAGAAAAAAAAAGCATCACCATCTTGCGGAAGGACTACTCACTAAATTCTTAGCAATTGTTAGCATTTGAAAATAAACCTACCTATGTAAAAATTTGACATTTCTTGTAAAGTCTGTTTGAATTAAAGGGAGAGAGTCATCTGAACTGAATGCTTTGAAGTGATTAATCTTGACCTAAATCAAATCACAGTGTTTCCAATTCACCTACATGCAGCTTATTATTTCACATCATTTCACATCCTTTCAGAACACACACATGCGGACTGTCTCTGTGCCAGGCAAACACATTTGAACACTAGCTTTTTTGTTTATGCATTTATTTATTTTAAAGAATACGTATTTTTCAGCTGCAAGGAGACAATTTTGCTGTGTGGTCTCTCCATCAGCTGAGGAAATATTGTTCCAATCATTAAGCAAGCATCTTTCAGAAAGCAGCAAATTCTGGCTTGCCTAATTTGTGCTTTCTAAGGTAGTGCTCTAAAAGTCACCTTGGATGCATGTGATAGCAGCTAGCAACACATCACTGAAATGACATTTCCTTTAAAAAAAGTAGTACTTTCTGCTCACTTCAGATAAAAATAGCCAAGGCCTCCAGCAGTGTTCCACTTTTTATGGTCTCATGGCCAAGCAGAGGGAGGTTTATTGTAAAACAACACCAACCCAAAGAACTTCCAGTTGATTGTCAGTGATCCCAAAGGCTTGTAGAGTATATTTCAGGTGATTTTAAAGCACTATTATCCTAGTCTGGATATGTTATGTAAACATGGTATTCTAGATGTAATAGGCACATAAATCCTCAGAGTGAGGAAAAGATAACAAAACTGCCCCAGTTCCAATTACAAGTCAATGACCTGTCTTGACCTCTTTTATTCTTCTAGGGTAGATGAGCCAGCTATATAGATTCTTACCTCTCAGTTCTTCTTCAGTTGTTGATAGAATAACTTCTTCACCGTATCCATCTAGATTTCTGATTTGCTTTTTTCAGAGGGGTTGTGTGGAAAAATACATTTTATTGATGAATTTTATTTTCATAAGCATGCCTATACACATTCATCTTCCTCCTCCCAGAGAGTTACTCTATACAAAAATCCCTTTATGTAAAGAAATAAATTCAACAAATCTGTCTATTTATTTATAATTAAACGCCCTCCCTCATTTGTTTTTATCCCTTATCTGATTTGGTTTTCTTAAAACTTGGCACAAGAACTGATATGATTTTAGATGAATCCCTTCTAGTCTCTAGGTTTAATTTTCATTATTGGTCAACATGAGGAGGTAGATCAAGATAAATATTATAACAAAAATCTAACATCATATGATCATAAAGGAACTCCAATAGCTCTTAATGCTACATTTTTTATAATCTTATTTGTACTTCACTATGAGTGAACTTTATGCTATCTTTAGCTCTGGATTACTATTATGACATTTTAGAATTATTCTAATCAGTAGTTCACTACTTCTCCACAAGTGAGGGGCAGAGAGCACATGGTATTCTCATCAAGTCATGGAAAAGCATCATCTCCTCTCACATAGAAATATGGGAAAATTGTGAGGGGAAGGTTTATATAGCTTCATTTTCAAATCATTGTTATGTTCTCTTTAAGCGTATTTTCAAAATTTTACTATGACACATCTTGAATTTTAGGTTGTTGATCTTGGCAAATTGAAATCCATCAACAGAAAACAGATTTTACCTAAACCTGTGAAAGTACACATAAGTACATGTACCATATGGGAGAAAGAAGAGTAAGATATTGTCACAATGGAAAAGACAGAGAAGCAAGCAGAAGGAGAGGGACTTCTGTTTGGGGAAAAGATAGTCACAAAGGAACATAAAGTCAAGGAGTTGCAATGCTTGGCTGTTCTTTATTTTTAAGCACTTTCATGGATCAGAAAGTAAGCTTCTTCCTGAACTAGGAGAAAGGAAACAAAAGATATTCAGTGAACTAATCAACAAATACTTAATAAGTACATACTGGCTATTGAATTTCAAAGAAAGTAATTAAGTGGTTAAATATATATTATAATATGCAATATAATTATATATATACATACATATATATATACACACACCTACACAAATATACATATGTACATATGTATATATACATATATGTGGTAAACATATATTTTATATACACATACATGCATATGTATATAACAGACACTTAATAAATGTCTATTTATATCCTTTCCCTATCTTTCCTTTCTCTGAATCTTCCTTTGACTTTTAGTTTTAGTCTTAAGGAAGGGAACTGCAGATACACTGAGGCTTTCTGTTGTCTTTGGAAAACCTGCCACCTCCTCCTTCATTGCCTGTCCTGTTTCCTTTTCCTAAAGATCTTTCAAGCTCTTTCTGATTTTATATTAGCTTCTCCTCTTTCTGTACTGGGAAGAAATATAACTCCTAGGGTCTTTAATAACTCAGTTTCCCTCAATTGAAGCTTTCCTAGAAGGAATGTTAAAAGGCTATTCTTCCTTAACTGCTCATGTCTAAAGGAAGTTTAACTGACAGGATCACAAGACAGCACTGTTCATTCAATAGAAGCATTACCTAATTACTTTCCAAAGACGCTCAAAGAAAATTGTTGGATATTTATGCTGACATTAAAAAATGTTACAGAAGTCTCCAATCATGCTTCTATCAGTATGGCTATTCTCTGAAAAGGTTTGGGTAATCATTTCATTAATGGCATTCCCATCCCTAATTATTTAACCTTGAATTTTTTTAGCACTAATTGTTTAACACCTCGCTGCCCCAGCATAGAGCCCATCTAAAGAAAATAACAAACAAAAAAAAAGAAAATAACAAAACAAAAAATCAATATTTGCTCTTGCAAATCTTGTCTCTGTGGTGATTCTGATTGAATTGATTTCTTAATTACCTTTACAATGTGTTGAAATCTAATTCCTGGGACATCATCTGCTTCACCAGCTGCATTTTCTTTGAGAGCCATTGCAAAGACGCAGTGAGCTATAATAGGGAATATAAGAAACCTCCTACATTTGGAGGAAGAAACAGAAATAAATTTAGTTGGGACATGAAACCAATGCCAAAACTTACTCTACTTTTTTAATGAATCTGGAATTATATGAAGAATGCCAAGCAAAAAAAAAAAATGGTGTGGAATGAAATTCTGCATCTGGTCAGCAAATATATATTTCTTATTCTGTTAATTCCTTGTATATACTGAGAATAATTTACTGAAATCAAGATAATATGAATGATATTTATGGAATAAGTAGAGATGGAAAATATTAAAATAATGGCATTTTAACATGCTTTCTCCTTATATATTTGTCCGTAAAGGATACATATATAGGATACAAATTTCAAATATAATTCTGGACTTGTTTGATGTGTCAATAGATTTGGAAAATTATTGAATTTCATTTTCTTACCATAAAGTAATGACCCGTGTTGCCAAGTAGTGGAGCTAAGTGTTGTGTTGACTAGTCAGTAGGAGTCCTATCTTCTAACAAGGTTTCACTAATTTTTTTTTCAGTCATAAAACCAAACTCCTTTACTCTTGGCAAAATTGACAACTACCTGATGCACAGTGATTCTTTTATATTATGTATATCTGAAACATTTGATACTTATTCAAATAGAGGTTATGAGGGAAGAGCTCTATTTGTCATAATTGCCTGGGAATTGGTATCAATGTGACTAATTTAAAATTTTCATTTTGTTACTACTTCTGTGACTTTCAGAAAGTCAATTAATTCATCTGATTCTTGTTTCCTCATCTTTAAAATTTAGAGTTTGAACTTTATAGCCTGTAAAGTCTGAAGTTCTATACATATGGCCTAGAAGAAATTAAAATATTTAAATTTTAAAAAATTAAAAATTTATTTAACTCTAAGTCAATTTTCTAGTTGAAGACAATGCTAGTATATAAGGCAGGACATATAGTAAATGTGTGGAAGGGTTGATTGCAGGGAGAATAAAACATATCTATTGCCTCCTATAAAATTAATGTAGCAGTATCTTTCCTCAATACAGTTAAACTATTGAAAAAGTAAAGGGTATTTAAAAAATACTAGAATTAAAATGTTAGTTCTGAAACTTACTTTGGATATGTTGGTTAATGTTTGTAAGCTTGTTTTATTTATATGTAAAATAGTGGGTAATAAGTGCTTAGAATCGAGCTAATACATAATGGGCTTAGTAACTGGTTATTAATTGATTATTTGATTGTCCCATGATGATGTTACAATGAAAGTGTCAGCGGACCTCTCATTTCATTTAGGTTAGGGTCTTTTTGAGAAGAATACTTGCTTCACAAATGGAGGTCTGCAATTTGTTTCGAAAATATGTATGAGAGTTTTTGGACTATTCAGGATTTAAATGTCTTTTTCATGTTCACAATCACATATCAAAAGTTCAGCTTTAAAATAAGTTTTTTGATTCCAAGATAAACTTTTTAAATTTATTCTGCTATACCACTCTCCTAAAAAAACCATAAATCATATCCTTATTTTGTTATTGTTGATCACTTATACCAGGGGTTGGCAGGCAACCATTTTGGCCATGAGAGCCATAAATGCCACATTTTTTAAAATGTAATTTCATGAGAGCCATACAGTGCTCACAGTGCATGCTCCAATAACAGTGTGTGCTCCTGTAACAGCGCCTGAAAAAAATTGATTTTATGGCTCCTGCAGAAAGAGCCATATCTGGCCCTCAAAAGAGGCAGATATGGCTCGAGAGCCATATGTTGCCAACCCCTGACTTATTCAGTAACATTCAATTTCTTGTGACCCAATTTGTTTCTGTTTTGATTTTTTTTTTGTTGTTGTTTGTTTGTTTGTTTTTAGCCAAGATATTGGAGTGGTTTTCCATTGCTTTCTCAATAAGGAAATTGAGGCAAACAGGGTTAACTCCTTTGCTCAAAGTAGCATAGCTATTAAGTGTCTGGGGCCAGATAGCAACTAGAGAAGATGATTTATCCATACTCAAGGCCTAGAACTCTATCCACTGTGCTATCTAGCTGCCCAAACTTTATTATAATACAAACAGGAAATGTTGGTTGGTTGGTTGTTGTGCTTCCTATTAGAAGACCAGACTGACACCACAATGATGGGGACAAAGTACAATATGTCTAGCTATGGCTGATCAAACCAATAGGAACTCTGAAGGCTCAACAACACTTTGGGTACAAGTATTCTAAAAGAATATATAGAATAAATATATCTTTAAATGTGTTCATCGTATATTTCTTTTCAGTTACCGCAATTCAGTTTTTTCATAGATCACAGCATCTTTTTTGATGTGAACACACCACGCAAGATGGTTCTGAGGCAGTGTCTCTCATGTTCCACAATCTATATTAAAATTCTTCAGAAAAACCTTGAATGTCCTCATAATGCTTCTTTTGGACTCCATGTAAGTATTTATCTTGTGTGAGTTCTTTCTAAAATAGTCTTTAGGCAATCATAGGTTTGGCATTCAGACAACATGGCCAGCCCATTGGAGTTGTGTTCTTTATAGTAAAATTTGAACACTTTGTCAGTTCAACTTAAGAAAAGAATTCAGAATCCTGTAAAAATCAATGGGGAAAATAAATTGAAAGTAATAGAACTATTGAACCAATAAGGAGCAGGTTCCATCAAAAAAATAAACAAAATAGAGTATTGCTTAATTAGATTTTAAAAAGAAAGCAGCAAATTAAATTACCATTATCAAAAGTGAAAATGATAATTTTGCCTATAACAAAGAGGAAATTAAAGTAATTATTAGTAGCTATTTCACCCAATTATATGACAACAAATGTGATAATCTAGGTAAAATGGATGAATATTTACAAAAATGTAAATTGCCTCCATTAACAAAAGAGGAAATAGAATACTTAAATAATTCCATCTCAGAAAATGAAATTGAATAAGCCAACAATGAGTTCCCCAAGTATAAATCCCCAGGACCAAATGGATTCACCAGTTAATTTTGTCAAACATTTAAAGAATAATTAATCCCAATACTATACAAACTATTTGTCAAAATAAGCAAAGAAGGAGTCCTACCCAATCCTTTTTATGACACAGATATGGTGCTGATACCTAATCCAGGAAGACCAAAAACAGAGAAAGAAAATTCTAGACCAATTTCCATAGTGAACATTGATGCAAAAATCTTAAATAAAATACTAGCAAAGAGACTACAATAGTATTATACAGGGATTATTCACTATGATCAGGTGGTATTTATACCAGGATTGCAAGGTTGGTTTAATATTAGCAAAATCAACAGCATAATTGACCATATCTCTGATAAATCTAACAGAAATCACATAATTATCTCAATAGATGCAGAAAAAGCTTTTGATAAAATACAACATCCATTTCAACTGAAATCACTAGGAAGCATAGGAATAAAAGGGGCTTTCCTTAAATAATAAGTCATTTTTATTTAAAACCATCAGCAAATATCATCTGCAATGACAAGTTAGAAACCTTCCCAATAAGATCAGGAATGAAGCAAGGATGACCATTATCACCACTATTCTTTAATCAGAAATGCTACTTTCAACAGTTAGAGAAGAAAAAGGAGGAATTAAGTAGGCAATGAGGAAACTAAACTAGGACTCTTTGCAGATGATATGATGGTATATTTAAGGAATCCAAGAAAATCAACTAGAAAACTAGTTCAAATAACTGATAATTTTAGCAAAATTGCAAGGCACAAAATAAACCTACATAAATCATCGATTTTTCTATATATTTCTTTTTTTTTTACCCTTGTACTTCGGTGTATTGTCTCATAGGTGGAAGATTGGTAAGGGTGGGCAATGGGGGTCAAGTGACCTGCCCAGGGTCACACAGCTGGGAAGTGGCTGAGGCCTGGTTTGAACCTAGGATCTCCTGTCTCTAGGCCTGACTCTCACTCCACTGAGCTACCCAGCTGCCCCCTCTATATATTTCTAATAAAAATCAGTAGCAAGAGTTGGAAAGAGAAAATCTATTTAAAATCTCACTAGACATAAATTATTTGCCAAGACAAACATAGGAATTATATGAATACAATTACAAAAATTTTTTTACACAAATGAAATTAGATCTAAACAACTGAAAAAATATTTATTGCTCACAGGTAGTTCAAGTTAATATAATAAAAATGATAATACTACATAAATTAATTTACTTATTCAGTACAATACCTATCAAAATACCAAGAGAAAAATTTTACAGAATGAGAAAAAATAATAACAAAATATACCTGGAAGAACACAAGGTCAAGAGTATCAAGGGAACTAATGAAAAAAAAAATGTGAAGGATGGTGGCCTGGTAGTACCCCATCTTAAACTCTACTATAAACAGCAATCATCAATAACAATCTGGTACAGGCCAAAAAATAGAAGGGTGTAAGAATGGAATAGAATAGTGGTAAATGACTTCAGCAATCTAGTGTTTGATAAACCAAAAATCCCAGCTTTTTGGATAATAGATCACTATTTGACAAAAATTGCTTTAAAAATTGGAAAAGTGTATGACAAAAATTAGATTTAGATCAATATCTCATACCCTTTACCAAGATAAGGTCAAAATGGATATGTAATTTAAACATAAAGAATTGTATTAGAAGTAAATTGGGGCGGGGGGAGCAGCTGGGTAGCTCAGTGGATTGAGAGCCAGGCCTAGAGACAGGAGGTCCTAGGTTCAAATCCGGCCTCAGACACTTCCCAGCTGTGTGACCCTGGGCAAGTCACTTGACCCCCATTGCCTACCCTTACCAATCTTCCACCTATAAGTCAATACACAGAAGTTAAGGGTTTAAAAATAAAAAAAAGAAGTAAATTAGGGGAACATACAATAGTTTATCTGTCAGATCTGTGGAGAAATGAAGAATTTATGACCAAACAAGAGATAGAGAATATTATAAAATCTTAAATGAATAATTTTGATTATATTAAATTAAAAAGGTTTTATACAAAAAAAAAACCAATGCAAACAAGATTGGAAGAAAGCAACAAAGAGGGGAAAAATTATAACAAATTCCTTTGATAAAATTCTCATTTCTCATCTATATAAAAAACTAAGTCAAATTTATAGGAATTCAAGTCATTCCACAATTGATAAATGGTAAAAGGATATGAATAGACAGTTTTCAGATGAAGAAATCAAAGCTATCAATAATCATTTGGAAAAATGTTCTAAATCTCTTGTCATTAGAGAAATGCAAATTAAAACCACTTTGAAGTACTAACTTACACCTACCAGATTGGCCAGTATGACAGTAAGGGAAAATAATAAATGTTGGAGGGAATGTGGCAAAATTGGGACACTAATGCATTGCCAATGGAGTTTATTTTATTTTATTATTTTACTTTTTAAAGTATTTTTCCATGTAACATGATTCATATTCTCTCCCTCTTTTCTTCCTTCCCCTACACCTCCCAGAGTTGACAAGCAATTCCACTGCGTTATACATGTATTATCACTCAATAACTATTTACGTATTGTTCATTTTTAAATAGAATAATTTTAAACACCAAATAATTTTTAAAACACCAAATCATATACCCATATAAACAATTGACAGGGCATATACTTTTCTTGGGTATTTCTACTCCCACAGTTCTTTCTCTCCATGTGCATAGCATTCTTTCTCATAAGTCCCTTGGGATTGTCCTGGATCATTGTATTACTATTAGTAGCAAAGTCAATTACTTTTGTTCATTTCAAAATATTTTAGTGTATTATGTACAAGATTCTCCTCATTTCACTCCACATCAGTGAAGGGAGGTCTTTCCAGTTCATATATAAACCAAACAGTTCATCATTACTTATAGCATAACAGTATTCCATCACCATCGTATGCCAAAATTTATTAAGCCATTTCCCAAACATAGTACAAACCGTCATCTTCCAATTTTTTGGTGGTGGAATTGTGAAGTGATTTGACCATTCTGGAGGGCAGTTTGGAATTATGCCCAAAGGAGTATAAAATAATGTATACTTTTTGATCCAGCAATAACACTAGTAGGTCTATATCCCAAAGAGATAAAAAAAATAAGAAAGTTTCTGTTTAAACAAAAATATTTATAGCTATGCTTTTTGTGGTGGCAAAGAATTTAAAACTGAAGGGATACCCCTCAATTGTGCAATGGCTGAACTAATTATATAGTATGTGATGGTGATGGGATACTATTGTGTTATAAGTAATACTAAAGATGATGATTTCAGAAAGAACTGGAAAAACCTATGTGACCTGATGCAAAGTGAAATAATCAGGACCAGGAGAGCATTAGTAATTATAAGATTGTGATCCAATCCAATGTGACAGACTTTGATACTAAGAGCAGAACAATGATCCAGAACAATTCTGAGGGACTTATGGAAAAGAATGCTATCCAGAAAGAACTGTTGAAGTAGAAATACAGAATAAAAACACATGATCTATCACTTATTTGTGTGGGTATATGATTTGGGTTTTGGTTTTAAAAGATTACTATATTACAAAAATAAATAATATGGAAATGGATATTGAGCAACAATACATGTTTGGCTGTGTAGATATTTATCCTCTCTTCTTTCTGGGGTTGGGCAGCTGACATCAACATCTGTCAACTATCTGCAGTGAGTCTGAACTTGATTGTGTTAATTGGGTCACAAGGATAGAATGGCAGATGGAAAAAGGCAGCAATAGGATCAAGAGATCATGAGACAGGTGGCAGGGCTATGTACCATGCACTGCCTCCTGGATTGCACCCCTGGGAGGCCCAGACAAGATAATGTGTAATCAGAATCTGTTACCCTAAAAACTACAATCTCCAGCAAAATTATGATTCCCAGAACCCCAGTCACTCCCTGTCATTACATGCTGACGTAGACAGGATATAAATTGGGATGGAGGTCCATCTCTCTCCCTCTTCCTTCTTGTCCCAGCTTTGGTGGAGTATGGATTTTTGAGCAGGTAGAAAAACTTAGTCACATGATTCTATTTGGTTAGATAATAAACTTAAAAATATAATACTTGAAGTATTGGATATTATTTAAATCTTACAATAGAAAGCCACAGTTGTCTCCAGAGATATGAAGTGTGAGAGTTAGTGGGCATAGAAAAGGTTTGATTATCTGAGGCAAGAGCAAATTTTGCTCTCTTATCTTCTGTCTTCCTTGCTGGCTGGACTTCCCTATGTAGCATGGACATGGGACCATAATGGTGGTCTCAGAATAGCAAGCAAAATGGAACAACAAAGAAAGTAATCTATATGTATCTCCTATTTTTCCACCTTTTTCCCTTACTACTTTTGACTTAATAAAATTATTAATTTGCTGTCAGTATCATAATTTTCCCTCTTACATAATCCAGATTGAATTGATTGTCAACTCCAGGACAGGGAGGGATGGCAGGACGGAGACAACATGAATCATATAACTTTTGAAAACTTACATGTAAATATATTATTAAAATAAAGGTAAAACAAACAAAAAAAAGAATGATGACTTTAATGGATGTGGGTTTTATTCCATAAATAAAATATTTTAAAATATTATATTTTAACATGATATATTTAAATATGCTTGCTAACCACCATTCCAAACAATATTCCTTATTTTTACTTGATATTCACATTTAAATTGTAAAAATGAAAATAAATGTAATATATAATAATTAAAATGCTACATGTAATATTTAGAAATTGGTTTTGTTAAGTAATATTAGTAAAAAAATTGTTGTGGTTGCCGTTTATAAAATTAACTCAAGTTACAAGGATGATAGTATCTTTTAACAATTTAATTTAATATAAACATAGTATAAGAAAGAAATAAGGAAGGAAGGAAGTAGAAAATTTGTTTCCTAGCCTACCACTCTAAAGTCTGGTCCATCAAATTTCAGCTTGCTCAAGGTTCTGATCTCCACTTGGAAGTTCAGTAGTCTCTTTGGAGCAAGAGTCTTACCAGCCCACAAGGGTGTCTTCTGCCAGAGTCCCCAATGCTGAAAGGAGTAGAAGAATCAATACCAGAAAGCTCACGCCAAAAAGTCTCGATCTCTGCTATGGTCTCATCTTTTATAGCCCTTTTTTCCACATCCCTTCCTGTCTCTCTGAGCTGGTCTATCACATCTCAGGAACCCATCAAAATCTCTCTGACCCAGACTCGTAATCTTGGTCCAGCTCATGTTCCTAGGGCTCTTAACCTGTGACCTCTTTTTTGAGCATTCCAGCCATGCTAATGAGTGGGGCATTATATGAAAAATGTCTTCAGGTGCTATAGAGCAGTGAAATAGATCAACCTCCTTCAGCAGGATGGGGCACATGTGCCACATTTTCACTAGCATGGTCCTAACTAATTGATGCTAAAAGACCTTCAGGTCAAAACTAAGCTATGAAAAATTATGGTGATAAAAAATATCACAAATATTTGTTGTCATTTTTTCTACTGAAAACCATGTAAACCTTAATTCTATCTTCTAAAACTAGATATTGTTACTTAGATAACTATTGTTACTTACAATATCTTTTTTAAATTGTCTTTTATTTTTCCTCAGTTACATGTGAAAAAGTCTCCAATATTTTAAAAGGGGCTGAATGTATAAGGGGTAAAAATAAAAGGTTCAACTAAATTATTTAAGAATATGGTCACCAGGAATTTGATTACTCAATTCCAAATAATTTTTATGGCAATTTATTTACAAAAGGAGAAAGTAAAAGTAAGAAAATCAGAGAGAGGATAGGGTAAGATATCTAACCTAACACATTAAATATTTTCCTCTGGCCCCTGGCTCAACCTAGGGAGGGATAATTAGTCCTCAGCAGGAGGGACATCAGCCTTTACCCAAAGGCCCATCTAAGGGTTTCAGTCAGGAAGTCTCTCTCAAAAATGGAGGCCTCTCTTGAGGATAGTCCCTTTAGAAAATCCAGGAAAGGAGTCAGTTTTTCACTCATGCATGTGGTAGTTCAAAAGGAGAGATAGAAAGCAGTCCAAGGTCCTCAGCTGAAGCTCCTCCAGGGTCCAGTTCTAGGTAAAAGAGAGAGTCATAGGAATTTCTGGCCACTTTTAAAGACCATTTCTTTCATCACTTCCTGTGCTTTCCTCCCACTTTATATGTACCATTTACAGCTAAAGCTTTGCTTAGGACTGTCCAGGGGGCAGTGAGTTGATTCTGATTCATAACCCACTTTTGCACATGTGGGTTACAGACCTCACCAACTCCAGTATAAGTGCGGTGTATATCCTTCTGGTGATTAAATCTAAAAATGGGCAGGGTAGAGTAAATCCCATCTTCACAATTTAAAAAGTAAATGTTGAGTCTTGAATTCTATCCCTACCATTCTTCCTCTAAGATGGAAAGTAGTACCAAAAATTGATTTTATATTTGTACAATACTGAGACATTTTTCCATATCAATCCTTTTGTGGAAGTAAACTTGAACAAACAACATTTTAAGGAAAAAAAGTGAAAAAAAAGTTTGCTTTAGTTTGAATTCAGGAAACACTGGTTCCTTCTTTGAAAGCATATGGCATTTTTCATCATGAGGTTTTTGAGATTGTTTTGGATCATTGTATTGCTGAGAATACCTAAGTTATACAAAATTATTCATTGTACAGTATTTTTACTCTGTACAATGTTGATCTGGTTCTGCCAATTTCTCACTGTTTCAGTTCACCTAAGTCTTGTCAGGTTTTTTTTTTTTCTGAGTTCCTCCTACTTGTCCTTTCTTTCTTTCTTTTTAAAATACTCGCTTTCCATCTTAGAATCAATACTGTGTATTGGTTGCAAGGCAGAAGAGAGGTAAGGGTAGGCAATGAGGGTTAAGTGACTTGCCCAAGGTCACACAGCTAGGAGGTGTCTGAGGCCAGATTTGAATCTAGGACCTCCTGTCTCTAGGCAAAGCTTTCAATCCACTGAGCCACCCAACTGCCCCCTACTATTAATAATTTCTTACAACATACTTGTATTTCATTATAATTATGTACTATAACTTCCCCAATTGATTAGTATCACCTCACTTTCTGATTACATGACCCCCAAAGGACATACACTAAATATTTTTGTATATATAGGTCCAAATTTCTCTCCAGAAAGAAAGAATTGGTTCACAACTCACCAATAGTCAAGGGTCTGAATTTCCCTACATTCCCCTATAAATTTTGTCATTGTCCTTTTCTGTGATAATAGTCATGTTATATGTAGGGTGGTAACTCAGAGTTGTTTTAATTTGCATTTCATTAATTAATAGTGATTTAAGGAGGGGTGTGTGTGTGTGTGTGTGTGTGTTTGCATGGATAAAGAGAGCTTTCTTTATTTTATTTGAGAATTGTAGCTTCATATCCCTTTACCATTTATCAACTGGGTAATGACTTGGATTCTAATACATTCAACTCATTTCTTTGTGTAAATAAGAAATAAAGCCTTTATTACAGACATTTGTAAAAAAAAATGCACCATTATGATTACTGTGTATTACTTCCCTTCCTATTTTCTCCTATTTAGTTTCTGACTACTTCTCTGAATTTGTCCTCTTCTATCAGCCCCAAACCCCTCTCAGAAGACATTCACTTCCTACTTACTCATAAGGTAATATAAATTTCTATACCCAATTAATTGTGTTTTTCTTTCCTCATTGAATCAATTATAAGAGTATGGTTCCTGTGCTTCCCTCCCCACCTTTTCCATCTTCTCTGCCTTTCTAAAAGCTCTTTTATGTTTCTTTTCTGTGAGATAATTTATCATATTATATTTTTCCCTCCTGCTCCTCCTAATGCATTTCTCTTTCGCATGACTTAATTGTATTTATTTTTATATCATCCCATAATATTCAACTCATAGTCTTGTCCTCTATCTATGCATATTTCTACAAACTTCCATAATAATGATAAAGTTCTTAGGAGCTACAATAATTAACTCCCTTGTGGGTATATAAATAGTTTAACCTTATTAAACATCTTTTCATTTCTCTTTCTTGTTTATCTTTTTATCTTTCTTTTGAGTCTTATTTGAGAGTCAAATTTTTCATTCAATTCAGGTTTTTTTCACCAGGAACATTTGAATGTCCTCTATTTCACTGAATTTTCATTTTTCTCCTGAAGGATTGTGTTCAATTTTCCTGGGAAAGTGATTCTTGGTTGAAAATCTAGGTTTTTTGCCATCTGGAATATCATATTGAAGACCTTATTATCATTTAAGGCAAAAATTGCCAAATCTTCTGTTAATTTGGCTATGTCTCCATGACATTTTAATTATTTCTTTTTTGCTGCTTGCATTGGTAGAGACTTTTTATTTCTATTTTGCCCCCTGCTTGCAGAATATCCAGGAAATTTTCCTTGGTAATTTCTTGAAAGATAATATCTAAGCTCTTTTTTTTATCATGGCTTTCAGAAAAACCAATAATTCTTAGATTATCTCTCCTGGATTTATTTTCCAGATCAATTATTTTCCCCATCATGAGATATTTCACATTTCTTTGCGTGAGCTTTTGTACTTTCTTTTCTATTTGGCCAATTGAACTTTGTAAAGAGTTCATTTCCTTGGTATATTTTGCATGTCTTTTTCCTATTTGACCAATTCAGCCTTTTAAAGAGTTCTTCTCTTAAGTGAAATTTTGTGTGTCTTTTTTTATTTGGTCAATCCTGTTTTTTTAAGGAGTTCTCTTTATGTTGAGTTTCTTTCATTTTCTAATAATTAAAAAAATATTAATGTTAGTCTATCTCTGGTGAAGATAGCACTATTACAAGTTTCAGATTCTATGGGCAGCTGCCTTCAGAGCTAGCTCTGGGGATCTTTAAGCTCTTTGTTCTTCCAAACTGGTATGATGTAAGGTGAGAGTTGTTTCAATACTATCCCAATCTGTACTACTGTCTATAACAAGCACTCTTTTGCTTCCCTTGTAAATTGTGACCAGGATCTTCAGATCCTCTATGGACACAAGAGCTGGTATATGTTACAATTCCTCCTCATCCTGAGACCACACCCTGATACTGCTACTTGGATGCATTTATTGTCAATAAATCAATCATCTTATACCCAGAGTAATCAAAGAAACCTTTGTAATCTACTTCTGAGCTATTATCATAGTTTTTTAACTTTTTATTATTTATTATTAATAATTTTTTCTTTTTAAATTGGGTTCCAAATTCTTCCATTCTTTGTCCATCTAACAAGAGGTGAGCCAAATGATAGATTTTAGTTGTGAAATCATGCAAACTATATTTATGTATTAACCATATTGCAAAAAATATACACCAAAAGCAATATATATATATATATGTATATATATATATATATACATATATATATATATATATATATTTCAGTTTTCACTCAGAGTATGGCAGTTCTGTCTCTGGAGGTATAGAGCATTTTATTTCATTATGAGTTCTTTAAAATTGTCTGTTGGTCATCACTATTCATCACAATTGATCGTAAGTACATCATTGCTGTTATGATGCACAATGTACTTCCTGTTCTCACTTCACTTTACATGAATTCATATATATCTTACTAATATTTAGCTTAAGCAAATCCCAAATCACTTTTTAGAACACAATAATACTCCATCACAGACATATGCCACACAACTTGTTCAAGTAATCCCAAGGGATGAGTATTCCCTCAATTTCTAATTCTTTACTACCATAAAAAATTGCTATGAATGTTTTTGTACACAAAAGTCCTTTTTCTTAGATATTTTTAGTTTAGAGATCTTGTATTGATATTTCTAGGTCAAAGGATTTGAACAATTTTATAGCCCTATGGGAGAAGTTCTACATTATTCTCCAAAATGGCTAGATCAGTTCACAACTCCACCAAAATTAAATTAGTGTACTTATTTTCTCAAGTCCTGATAGCATTTGTCATTTATGACAGTGTGAAGTGATAATTCAGAACCTTTTCAATGTGTGTTTCACATCTGTAATCAATAGTTATTTTAAGCTATTACAACTAAACAGATACATTTGCTTTCATGTTTTGAAAACTAGGGAATAGCACTTATTTTTATGATTATAACTCAATTTTCTATATATTTGGGAAATGTCTTTTGTTAGTGAGACTTGCTTTAATAATTCTTATATTATTTGATTGTCTGGAGTATCTTGTATCAAAATATTGTTTCTCTAATTATCACTTTTAATTATATATCTTTTGGCTATTGCTTTGAGATCACAATTGTTCCCTTGGCCTTTCTTGCTTAGGTTGAAGCAAAGTAGATTCTATTCTAGCCCATTATTTTAACTGTTTTTTTTGTTGTTGTTGTTTCATATATGACTATTGTAAAATGTGTATAGTTGGATTCTAGTTTGTAGTCCATTCTGCTATCTGCTTCCATTTTTGGTTTAATTAAGCCATTCTTTTTCACAGTTATGATTACTATTTCCCTACATTCAATTTTCTTTTATTTATCCTTCTCTCTAGTTTTATCCTTTTTACCCCTCAAGAGCCTATTTTCCTTCAGAGCAGAGCCTCTCAATTTGTTTTATCTTTTTATCACCCCCCTTCATATGTCTTATCCCTTTCTACTCCTATTTCCCTATTGGGTAATATTGGTTTCTATGGTTCAATAAGTGATGATATTGACTCAGTGAATATGCATTAATGCAAATAAATATATATACATACAACCCCTTTGGGACAAATTTGAGTTACAGTGATCCCTCACCTATCACAGGAATTATGTTCCAAAGACCACTGTGACAGGTGAAAATCCATGAAGTAGAGGCATTACATTTATGCTATTATATATATACATATATATGCTTTATAAAGCCTTCCCACTCTCCTATAAACCCTTTCCTACACTCTTATTAACTTTTTCCACATTCTTATAAACGCTGATACAATCAGTACCCAGGATACAGAACACATCTTTGAGGTTGGTCGCCTTTCATTACATCAGCCAATAGTGTGCTGTGTACAACCTTGCAAACTTGCCCAACTGGTAGTGACTTTTTCCATTGTGTACTGAAAGGTATTCCTCTGCAAAACCCTGTCATATAGCAAAAACTCCACAATACCGAAATATATATATATATATATATGTATATATACATATACACATTTTTTCAAACCCATGATACAGTGAAGCCTTGGTAAGTGAACTACGATATAGTGAGGAATAGTAATTTTCAGGTATTGTCTTCAACCTCACATTTTTTCCTCCTCTATACATTTTTTCCTCCACTATAAAAGCTTTTTTTCCCCTGTCAGTCTCTTTTAGTAAGAAAATTTTCCCCATTCAACTTTCACTTTCCCTCTTCTCCCTATGAATTCCTCTTCATCACTCCTTAATTTTTTGAGCTGATCCTAACATAATCAATTCATACTCATTCTATTTATGCATATATACTCCTTTATACTGCACTAATAATGTTAAAGTTCTTAACAGGAATTTAAATAGTTTAACTTAATAGTATCCTTTATGATTACTCTTCAATGTTTAGCTTTTAATGCTTCTCTTGAATGGTGTATTTGAATGTCAAATTTTCTATACATCTCTGTTCTTTCATCAGGAATGCTTGAAAGTCCTATATTTTGCTAACTGTCCATTTTTTTTCCCTGAAGGATTATACTCATTTTTTTCTGGGTTAGGTGATTCTTGTTTCACTTTAAATTCATTTATTGTGCATTACATTAAAATTCCCATGTAACTACTCACCCACTCTACTGAAAGCATCATTTGATAAACATATATTTATGCTAACTATATATCTTGCATGTTCTATTTATCAATCTTATCTCTGGAGATAGCCATAGATAAGCCATTCTTCAAAAAATGGTTCTGTTGCTATACATATAATATTACCACTCATTTTGCTCTTCAAATGGTCTTTTTAAATTAATTTTTTCATTTCTTACCACACAGACTCTTGCTGGTAATCGTAGCCCATTTATCTTCTGATCATATTCCAAGCCCTCTGCTTCTTTAACACAGAAATGTTAAATCTTTTATGATTCTGACTATGGATTCATGATATTTGAATTGTTTGCTTGTGGATAGTTGATATATTTTCTCCTTGACCTGAAAGCCCTGGAATTAGACTATAATTTTCCTCAGAGTTTTTATTTTGAAATTTCTTTCAAGGGGTCATCAGTTTTTATTGATTTTTTTCAAAAGCTATCCACCACCATAGAAGGAAATGATGGAGTCTTAATGCAGATTGAAGCTTATCATTCTTCAATTAGTCTCCTTTGTGAGTTTGTTTTTGTTTTTGTTTTTTTTTGGTATAAGTTATGTGTATCTTATTTCATTACATGGTGAAAATGTAAATATGCATTTCATAATATGTTTATAACTATATTATATTATCTGCTGTTTTGGGGAGCTAGAACAAAAGGGAGAGGAAAGAACATGGAATCCAACAAGTCAGAAAATGATTATTAAAAGTATATCAATATATAAAATAATAAAAACATTAAAATTATACACATGCATGTGTACACATACACATATTTATCTCATATTTCTATATTTTTTTCAGTTTTCCTTGATAATTTCTTGAGAGATGGTATCTAGGCTTTTTTTTATAATGGCTTTCTCTTTCTCTAATAAATTCTTAAATTTTCTCTCCTTTATCTGTTTTCCATATTAGTTCTTTTTCCAGTGAGCTATATCACTATGTTCCTGATCTATCTTCTAGTTTTGAGCCAGGAAAGGCCCCTATTCCACAGTAGCCATAAGTTTTACTGCTCTTTTTGGTCCTGGAACTGTGACTAAGTCCCCTGTTGCTCTGTGACTCACCATAAGTGATTCCCTTTACCATGGAATTGCAACTCAGAGGAGTATATGAGCAATAAAGTTGCAAATCATTACCAGTTGCACTCAGTGCCAGAAAAAACATCCCCTGTAATCACTTTAAGACCAGTGATCCAACCCTCATATTGTCTCTGGGAGGAGATCTCCTGATGCTGCTGCTGCAGAGGTGACCTCCATGTCCCACCATTGGTGCTGATGTGCTATACTCAGGGCAGGTATTCATCTTGCTTTCATGGATCTCCCCTTTTGACTTCCTAAATTTCGTTAGATGGAAATAATGTCCCATGCTGATCTCTTATTGGCTCCATCACTTTAAAATTCAATTTAATTATTTTAAGGTTATTTTGAAAGGAAAATTATGACAGTTTATCTGGGTTGCTACCTAATCTAACATGGTGATTCTACTTCTTAATTACTCTACTATTTCATACTTTTGACCCGTACTGAACTTGAATTCCATGAAAAAGTTCTAATCTTTTTATTTTTTCAGATTCTCTTTAATATTATTTTCCTACTATATTCATTATGTTATTTGTTAAAAAATAATTGTGGGGTAGTACCATCTGAGGGTTAAGATGGCAGCAGAGTAAAAAGCAGCCACTTGACTTCTCCTAACCCACATATATAGGACTCCTCAAGAAGACATAAAAACAAATCCAGAGGAAAGAAGGGACTCACAACAGGGTGCAGCATCAAAGGTAAGTGGAAACAGGGCATTTCCATGCTATAAAGGGGTGAAACAGCTCCCACGAAAACACAAATGGAGCAACCCCCTCCCACACCCCACACCACCTACCACACCAAAGCCAGCGCACAGGAGTCGGAGCAGGTTTGGGGCACCCATTGGGTCACTGGCAGCTTACCAGGGCTTGTTCCTGGGAGCAGCAAGACTTGGGATCCCCCAGGAGGCTGAGGAACTACATGAACCTGAGCTCAGACCCCGAGCCCAGACCCTGAGGCCAGGTGCAGTCAAAGGGGCTGACACAGGCGAGGGCTCAGGCACAGATTAAAGCGAGGACTGGGGCTCAGATGAAGGGGCTGATTCTGAGTGCAGGAGTGGACCTTGAGTGGGGACCCAGTGAAGAGAGGTGCTTGACTGTGGAAGCAGCTCTCTAAGACTGTTAAAGGAGCTTCAGGCAGAAGAACAAGCAAGGAGACCACCAGGAGGCTTGTCCCAAAACAACTAGACCTGAAATCTCAGGAATCTCTAAAGAGCCCCAAACAGATCCTGGGCATGAGCATAAAGCTGAGAGGGAACTCAGCTTACAATGGCAAGCAAGCAGGAAAACCAGAAGAGAAAGATGAAGAAGAAAAAACCTTTAACACTTGACAACTTTTACACAGAAAAAATCCAGACAAGAGAGGAAACAGTAGAGGAGAACAAACAATCCAAACCTTCCCAAAACAATAAAAATGTGTCACAAGCTCTTGAAGAGTTCAGATCTGAGATCTTGAGGAAGATGGAAGAGATCTGGCAAGAAAATAACAGTTTAAAAGGCAGAATTTCACAATTGGAAAGTGAGGCAAGCAAATCAAAGACCAGAAATGACCAGATTAAAAAGGAAAACCAGTCTCTAAAGGCTAGAATTCGGCAATTAGAAAAAGATGCCCCCAAATAAAAAGAATTAATAAGCAAATTCGAGACCAAAATCAAACAGCTGGAAAACAGGTCAGACCAAACTGAAAAGGAAAATCAAAATCTTATAGCAGAAAACCAGTCTCTAAAGACAAGAATTGGGCAAGTAGAAGCCAATGATCTATCAAGACAGCAAGAACGAATAAAACAAAGTCAAAAGACAGATAAAATAGAAGGAAACATGAAATATCTCAATGAGAAACTGATAGATCAAGAAAACCGGTCTAGAAGAGACAATCTGAAAATCATTGGCCTTCCTGAAAAACCAGAAATTTATAGAAATTTGGACTCCATACTAAAAGAAATTATTCAGCAAAATTGCCCTGAAGTTCTACAACAAGAGGGCAATATAGACATTGAAAGGATCCATAGATCACCCTTTACATTACACACTGAAAAGACAACCCCCAGTAATATAATAGCCAAATTCAAGAGCTTCCAACTAAAAGAAAAAAATTTACAAGAAGCCAGAAAGAAACAATTCAGATATCAAAGAGCACCAATCAGGATCACACAGGATCTGGCAGCATCCACAGTAAAAGACCGCAAGGCTTGGAATATGATATTCAGAAAGGCAGGAGAACTGTGTTTACAACCAAGGATCACCTATCCATCAAAACTGACTATATTCTTCCAGGGGAAAGTTTTGGCACAAGATAGAAAATTTCCAAGCATTTGCACAGAAAAGACTAGGACTAAATGGAAAGTTCGATATCCAACCACAAAAATCAAGAGAAACATGAAAAGGTAAATAAGAAAGAGAAGGAAAAGTAAGAAAACTTATATTTTTTTAAATTGCCTCTTTAAGGGATTCAATAAGATCTAATTATTGGTACCTCTATGTGGGGAAATGTTATGTATAATTCTCTGTAGTGAACTCTGTTCATCATTATAGCATTCACTATTATAATAATTGAAAGAATTATTCATAGGGAGAGGTTGAAATACTAAATGGTCTAAGATAATATGGGTGGGAAGGAAAGAAGGGGATGAATAGTAGAGGACACAAAGAGAATCTTGAAGGAATAAGAAAAATAGGATATTCTATTACACACAAAGAGGGCAAGGGAACGAGAAGGGTTGAATATTATTATAAGAAGGAAAGGAAGAGAGCATTAAGAGGTAATATTTACACCTTACTCTCCGTGTAATTAACCCAGAGAGGGAAGAATATTTATATCCATTGGGATATAAAACTCTATCTAACCCTACTGAGAAAGTCAGAAGGGATAAATCAAGGGGACCAGGGGAGTGGGGAGGTCAAAAAAGGGAGGGGAGAAGAAGAGGGAGGGAAATCATTGGGCATTTAAAAATAAAAACAAGGGAATAATAAGGGAGGGGATAGAAAGGGAAGTTAATCAAGGGAGGGGATAAGGGATATTGGCTTAAAGCAAACCACTGGCTTAAAAGGTAATAGTTTAAGAAAAATGGGTAGGAATAGGGTAGGATACAAAAATGTCAGCAAATGCACAACTGATAATTATAACTCTTAATGTGAATGGGATGAACTCGCTCATAAAACGGAAGCAAATAGCAGAGTGGATTAGAAACCAAAATCCTACCATATATTGTCTACAAGAAACACATATGAGATGGGTGGACATACACAAGTTTAAGGTAAAGGACTTGAGCAAAATCCTTTGGGCATTAAATGAGAAAAAGAAGACAGGAGTGGCAATTATGATTTCTGACAAAGGCAAAGTAAAAATAGATATGATTAAAAAAGAAAGGGAAGGTCATTACATCCTGATTAAAGGAAGTATAGACAATGAGGAAATAACACTGCTCAATATGTATGTACCAAGTGGTACAGCATCCAAATTCATAAAGGAGAAACTGGCAGAGCACAAGAAGGAAATAGTTAGTAAAACTATACTAGTGGGAGATCTAAATATTCCTCTTTCAGATCTAGATAAATCAAACCAAAAAATAAATAAGAAAGAGGTAAGAGAGGTGAAAGAAGTCCTAGAAAAATTAGATTTAATTGATATGTGGAGAAAAATAAATAGGGACAAAAAGAAATACAACTTCTTTTCAGCTGCACATGGTACATTCACAAAAACTGACCATGTATTAGGGCATAAAAGCATTGCAAACAAATGCAAAAGAGCGGAAATAATAAATGCAACCTTCTCAGATCATAATTCAATAAAAATAATAATTAGTAAGGGCACCTGGACAGGCAAATCAAAAACTAATTGGAAATTAAATAATATGATTCTCCCAAACCAGTTAGTCAAAGAAGAAATCATAGAAACAATCTACAATTTCATTGAAGAGAATGACAATGATGAGACATCCTACCAAACTCTGTGGGATGCAGCCAAGGCAGTACTCAGGGGGAAATTTATATCCTTGAGTGCATATATTAACAAATTAAGGAGGGCAGAGATTAATGAATTGGGCATGCAACTTAAAAAATTAGAAAGCGAGCAAATTAAAAACCCCTAGATGAAAATTAAATTAGAAATACTAAAAATAAAGGGAGAAATTAATAAAATTGAAAGTAAAAGAACTATTGAATTAATAAATAAGACTAGAAGCTGGTATTTTGAAAAAACAGATAAAATAGACAAAGTACTGGTCAATCTAATAAAAAAAAAAGGAAAGAAGAAAACCAAATTGACAGTATTAAAGATGAAAAGGGAGACCTCACCTCTAATGAAGGGGAAATTAAGGCAATCATTAAAAAATATTTTGCCCAATTATATGACAAACAAATATAACAATTTAGGAGATATGGATGAATATTTACAAAAATATAAATTGCCTAGATTAACAGCAGAAGAAATAGAATACCTAAATAATCCCATATCAGAAATAGAAATTGAACAAGCCATCAAAGAACTCCCTAAGAAAAAATCACCAGGACCTGATGGATTCAGAAGTGAATTCTGTCAGATATTCAAAGAACAGCTAATCCCAATACTATACAAATTATTTGATAAGATAAGCAAAGAGGGAGTCCTACCAAATTCCTTTTATAACACAAATATGGTACTGATTCGAAAGCCAGGAAGACCTAAAACAGAGAAAGAAACTATAGACCAATATCCCTAATGAACATAGATGCAAAAATCTTGAATAGATTATTAGCAAAGAGACTCCAGCAAGTAATTAAGAAGGTCATCCACCATGATCAGGTGGGATTTATACCAGGAATGCAAGGATGGTTCAACATTAGGAAAACCATCCACATAATTGACCATATCAACAGTCTAACAAACAAAAATCACATGATTATCTCAATAGATGCTGAAAAATCCTTTGACAAAATACAGCATCCATTCCTATTGAAAACACTGGAAAGTTTAGGAATAGAAGGACCTTTCCTCAAAATAATAAATAGTATATACCTAAAACCATCAACAAGCATCATATGCAATGGGTATAAATTAGAAGCCTTCTCAATAAGATCAGGAGTTAAACAAGGATGCCAATTATCTCCTCTATTATTTAACATAGTACTAGAAACACTAGCAGTAGCAAATAAAGAAGAAAAAGAAATTGAATGTATCAAAATAGGCAATGAGGAGACTAAGCTATCACTCTTTGCAGATGATATGATGGTATACTTAAAAAATCCTAGAGAATCAACTAAGAGGTTGGTAGAAATAATCAACAACTTTAGCAAAGTGGCAGGATACAAAATAAATGCACATAAATCATCAGCATTTCTATACATTTCCAACACATTAGAGCAGCAAGAGGTAGAAAGAGAAACACCATTTAAAATCACCCTAGACAATATAAAATACTTGGGAATCAATCTAACAAAACAAACACAGCTATTATATGAAAACAACTACAAAACACTTTCCAAACAAATAAAACTGGACCTCAACAATTGGAAAGCCATTAACTGTTCATGGGTAGGACGAGCTAACATAATAAAAATGAACATCCTACCCAAATTAATTTACCTATTTAGTGCCATACCTATCAAATTACAAAAAAACTTCTTTACTGAATTAGGAAAAACTATAACAAATTTCATTTGGAATAACAAAATATCAAGAATATCAAAGGAAATAATGAAAAAAAAATGTGAAGGAAGGGGGCCTAGCAGTACCAGATATTAAACTATACTATAAAGCAGCAGTCATTAAATCAATATGGTACTGGCTAAGAGATAGAAGGGAGGATCAGTGGAATAGACTTGGGGTTAATGACATCAGAAAGACAATGTTTGATAAACTCAAAGAGCCCTACTTTTTGGGACATGAATCCACTATTTGACAAAATCTGCTGGAAATTTGGAAAACAATATGGGAGAGATTAGGTTTAGATCAACATCTCACACCCTACACCAAGATAAATTCAGAATGGGTGAATGACTTGAATATAAAGAGGGAAACTATAAATAAGTTAAGTGAACACAAAATAGTATACCTGTCAGATCTCTGGGAAAGGAAAGATTTTAAAACCAAGCAAGAGTTAGAGAAAATTACAAAATGTAAATTAAATGGTTTTGATTATATTAAGCTAAAAAGCTTTTGTACAAACAAAAACAATGTAGTCAAAATCAGAAGGGAAACAACAAATTGGGAAAAAATCTTTATAACAAAAAACTCTGACAGGGGTCTAATTACTCAAATATACAAGGAGTTAAATCAATTATATAAAAAAGCAAGCCATTCCCCAATTGATAAATGGGCAAGAGACATGAATAGGCAATTTTCAGGTAAAGAAATCAAAAGTATCAATAAGCACATGAGAAAGTGTTCTAAATCTCTAATAATTTGAGAAATGGAAATCAAAACAACTCTGAGGTATCACCTCACACCTAGCAGATTGGCTAAAATTAAAGAAGGGGACAGTACTGAATGCTGCAGGGGATGTGGCAAAATTGGGACATTAATGCATTGCTGGTGGAGTTGTGAACTGATCCAACCTTTCTGGATGGCAATTTGGAATTATGCTCAAAGGGCTATAAAAGAATGCCTGCTCTTTGATCCAGCCATAGCATTGTTGGGTTTGTACTGCAAAGAGATCATAGATAAACAGACTTGTATGAAAATATTTATAGCTTTGCTTTTTGTGGTGGCAAAAAACTGGAAAATGAGGGGATGTCCTTCCATTGGTGAATGGCTGAACAAACTGTGGTATATGCTCGTGATGGAATAGTATTGTACTAAAAGTAATAATAAACTAGAGGAGTTCTACGTGAACTGGAAAGACCTCTAGGAACTGATGCAGAGTGAAAGGAGCAGAGCCAGAACACTGTACACAGAGACTGATATACTATGGTAAAATTGAATGTAATGGACTTCTGTACCAGCAGAAAGCAATGACACAGGACAGCTCTGAGGAATTTATGGTAAAGAATGCTACCCACATTGAGAGGAAGGACTACAGGAGAGGAAACACATAAGAAAAACAAATGCTTGAACACATGGGCTGAGGAGGACATGATTGGGGATGTGGACTCGAAATTACCACACCAATGCAACTAACAACAATTTGGAAATAGGTCTTGAACAAGGACACATGGTAAAACCAGTGGAAATGTGTGTCGGCCATAGGTGGGGGGATGGGGGGGAGGGGAAAGTAGGAGCATGAATCTTGTAACCATGTTAAAAATGAATATTAATAAATGATTAAAAAAATAAAAAAATAAAAAAATAATTTTGGTGTCTTATTTATTTGTTCCCATATTAAATTCCAACTTATCTAACTGCCCAATATTCTAACTCATTAAAGATTTTAACTGCCTTTGTCATTCAGTACCTTTCACCTCCCAGATTTATCTTTTCTGAACATGAAAAATATACCAACTAATTTATCTTGTCTTCTAGGTGCTGTGGTAGTTGTAGGCAATAAGACATTTGGTTGAATACTTCCTCAATTTGTCTACTAGCTATGAGATCCTGGGCAAGTCATTTGACTTTACTGATTTTCTCCCAATTTTGCTACAGTAAATTGAATATGATAATATCCCTTAATATACAGAGTTTTGTGAGAGTCAAATATAATTATGTTTATAAAGTATTTTATACATTCTTCTTTTCCTTTCTCCATGCTTTCCCTTGTACAAAAGTGAAAGTGTCTCCATACAATCAATGAAAAGAATGAAAATAATATAAGCCACAACAAAGCTGTAGTGCCACTCATTAATTGTGGAAGATGAATGATTTAGTTAAAAATTCTATATGGAATAATCAGACAAAGCATAATTGCCAAAGAAGCTCCTGGAAGGAGAGAGTATCATTAAAAAAAAAAAAAAAGAAACCTTTCTCTACCATTGCAGATCAGAAACTTGTCTATAATTTATAGTCTGAAAGAATTGCCATAGTCATTAAGAAGTGACTTGTCAAAGGTACAGCAATGTATATATGTGTGTATGTGTATGTAGGTGTGCATGTGTGCATGTATTATGATCTTAAAAACTTAGTATGATTTTAAGTTTTCATAGCTTTATAGTTTTTTTTCTTTTTGAGTTTAGAATGATAAAATTGAGAATAAATGAATGAGATTGATTCTATAATTTTCAAATATTCCTAATACTAAAATCCATATCCTATTTTCCTCTTCCTATATCAGATAGTAATGGGTGCTTTGTTGCATACCATGTTCCCATGTAATTTGCTTAATATTTAATTTGTACTGATGAATGTCTAGTTAAAACTAATCATTTGTATTTTGTAAAAAAGAAAATGGACTCAGGCTTTAAAAACTCTTCCATTAAGTCAATGACCTTTAAAAAATGAATTCATGTTGATAAAATACAACTGGTTACTACCTAAAGGTAGAAGTAAGGGAAAGAGAATTTACATCTGTATTAGATTCACAAATTGATATTCAGGAAATATCAAAGTAGGACTGTTTGAAACATATACATATGAAAGCAATAATAGGGTTTTTATGACTGAGCAGGCTAACAAGTTCATTTTACTTTGGTTTTGGTTTATAATAATGGCCAATTTCTTGGACATCATATGGTTTCATTTCATTCTCAATCAAGACTAACATAAAACATTTAATAATTTGTTGAACTGATAATATATAAAATGTATATACCTACATACCCATCACCCAACTGCTAGGAATTTTACACAGCCAAAAATACAGGCAGATCTATAGGAGAGAAAAAAGAGCCCAGAACAAGATATAAGGTAAGGGGCCAACAGTTGAACTCTTTTTTCAAGTCATGCCCAGTATCCAACATCTCCCAATATTTCTGATCATCACAGCTGAGACTCCTTTAGGAGGACATAGGCTTAGGAACATAGGAGACCAGAATAAGCCTTACACATTTTAGAGTTTAACATCCTAAATTTATTATCTAGAAATAGGGTAGATCTATTTCAATTAAAAGCAAATCATATTTTAATGTTAGTGATTTGGTTATCCCCTTCCCAGAATCTTTCTAAGTACTACAGAATTAATCCTGCAAGTATTTATTAAATAACAAGTCTTCATATGATATCTGAAAACCTTAAGCATCTCCTAGGGGAAGTTCACTAACATCACAAAAGTTCCTAGTGAGTAGAACACTCAGAAAGGACAATCAGGGACTGAGAGAAAAAAATTGTTTGAGGGTTAAAGTCTAAGGGAAGGAGAGCATAAGGTGAGAATAAAGTCACAAATACAAAGAAAGTCCCAACATGACATAGTCAGACAGTGGGTTAGCTCTAATGGGATAGAGCTTCAGAGGTCAAGAGCTCTGATGATGAAGAACTTAACCCTCAGTTGACATAAAGGTATTTTTGAGGGGTTACAACAGTATAGGGGGAAGGGGAAAATGATAATTAGACAAGTGGTCTGATACATTAACATTATGAGGTAATAATCACAAAATACAAACTGTGGGATCCCAAGACAATAGGTATAGCTAAGGCCCAGATCAGGAGTTCATATGGCCTAAGGCAGTGATGGACAACCTTTTGAGCTTGGTGTGTCAAAATTCGCCAAAAAACCAAGCATAACTTGGGTGGTGTGTCATTTTGAGGAAAAAAAAACATAATTTCTCAATATTTATAGTTTAAATAATAAAAACGTATAATTGTAACATATAACTGTATTTAATAAACCAAAAACTAATTATTTAACTTACCTGCTTAGTAACTTCTTTATTCCTCTGTCAGTTGGTTTCTTTTGTTGGTCTTGATATCATTTAACTTGTGTAGGATGCTATGAACTAAGATAAGTGAGAGGAAGGGAGAATTCTTTATCTAACCTGCCTATTAGTGACTTTTTTGTTGCTGAATTTCATTGGCTAATGAAAATTCATTTAACTGCTAACTTCATCTGACAATCTGTTTCTTTTGTTGGTTTTGATATTATTTAACTCTGTGAATAATGTCTCACAAAATGACATAGAGAGAAAAGTTGTGAGTAAAGCCATTGCTATATTTTTCTGAGTACTAAAAGTGTCTGGTAATCAGTTCCAGGCCCTCTAAATATCCTGTTTGTAGTGGTACTCCTCTTGACTCTCCAAGTGGCACCTTTCCAGATTGTCAAGCTTTGACCTCAAGTGAACAAACACCTCAGCCCAGATTCTGTCTTGAAATTCTGCAAGTTGCATCTCAAGTCATCAATTCGTTTCCATTGGAAACCATTTAATTCCAAACTACTTTAGACTACTGCATTAGGATACCTAATTATTTTCATGGTCTGTTCTAGGCTTCTAAATTCATTAAATCTATCACTGAACTGGTCAAGTAATGAGTCTAAAACATTTTGGTACTTTATATGCAAGGGTTCCATTTCATTTTTTACAGCTGCACTGGCCTTCTCAAAATACTTTGTTACTTGAGGAAAATAATTAAAGTTTTGGTTTGTACATCTAGCTTGAAAATTTTAAGTTTCCTTTCAAAAGCTTTTATGTATCAAATATAACATCAATACTTTTGTCAAAACCATATAACTTGAAATTCAGTTCATTAATATAAACAGAGAGATCTGTAAAAAACATCAGCGTGTTTATTCACTTATCATCATTGAGCTGAGGAAAATTTCCCAGATTCTTGTCCCCAAGAAATCCCTTAATTTCTTCAAAGCACTCCACAAAGCACTCAAGAACTTTGCCTTGACTCAGCCATCTTACATTATTGTACATCAGTAGTCCACTGTAGGTGGAATCAACCTTCGTTAAAAGTACAGTAAATTAGGGGGCAGCTGGGTAGCTCAGTGGATTGAGAGCCAGGCCTAGAGACAGGAGGTCCTAGGTTCAAATCTGGCCTCAGACACTTCCCAGCTGTGTGACCCTGGGCAAGTCACTTGACCCCCATTGCCTACCCTTACCACTCTTCCACCTATAAGTCAATACACAGAAGTTAAGGGTTTAAAATTTAAAAAAAAGTAAAAAAAAAAAAGTACAGAAAATTCTTGCTTGTGAAGGGGGTGAGCAGCTATTAAATTAACTATTTTTGTAACAATTGACATTAAGTCTTTTAAGTTGGTGAATTCTTCCTTGGCACAAAAAGCCTCCTGAAAGATAATACAATAAAAAGGCACAATTGGATGTCCAATAACTTCTGTAAACAATTTGACAAATATGACTTTTTTCCCCACCATGTTTGGTGCCCCATCTGTCATTGCTGACACAACTTTAGAGATATCAATGCTTAGGTCACAAAATTTTTGTATAACAACCTTACGTGTTTCGCTTCCTGATGTACTTGTTGGCATGGATACTAACTTTATCAACTCTTCTCTCATTGTGAGACCATCAGAATATTGACCAATATTGGTCAACTGAGCAGGTAATGTGACATCAGGAGTTTCATCAAGAGGGATTGAAAAATATTTACAATTACTTACGTCTCTTTTTAATTGATGTTGTACATTTGTGTTCAGTCTCATTATTTGGTCTTTTATGATATTTCCACTGCGCTGTAACTCAGATATTCTCTTAATAATTGCATCTTTATTCTGCATGTCATGAAATAGAACTGGCGCACATCTTAAAAGAGTTTATTTAGTAAATTGTCCCTCACTGACTGCTTTTCCATGCTGAGCTATGGAATGAGCAATGTTCAAACTTGCAGATGTTAAATTTTTAGAATCTTTTACAAATTTAAGGATGGAATTAGAGTGGTTCTTATAAAGGTGTATCTGCCTGGAAATGTATTCCCTCCTTTCATCCTCACTTTTTGTCAAGAGCTAGGAATGATTAGTTTTAAAATGCCTATATTCCACATTCTGCTTACTATCATTTCAGTACATAGAATGCAAAATGATTTGCCATTTTTTTCTATAATACCATACATCTTGGTCCATGTGTCTTGAAATGGTTGGCTACTGCTACTACCACTTCCTTTACTTAACCTTGTTTTTTTTTAATTTTAATTTTTATTTTTGGGGGTTCTCCATCAGGGAGGCAGTGATAGAAGATAGAGTAATAGATAGCCTGTTAGCACTACAGGCAAGTAGGGGTTAACTAACCTAACTGAGCACATGTAACTGTCTTTAAGGAAAGAGCAGGGTTAGTAAGCAGAAATAGGGGTTAATAAGGATGCACAACAGTAACGGTGAAATGGAGTCTGCACTATGCTTCAAGATGGCATTCCTTATGTAAATTAAAATGGCTGTTGCTATTTCTAATGGCAGGAAATGACACCCATAGCACAGGCCCTAACCTCTCCCAGCTTCCCCTTCACTTATCTCAGTAATGATGGTCAATTAGAAATCCACAACACCCCAGAACAGTAGATTGGATGATGGTTGCTGTGGTTATGTGGTTGCTGTGAATGGTGATCACAGGGTCTCCAGAGATGCATTTCCCATGGAATTCCACTGCTCCGTGCCCTGCAGACTGAAAGTAAGGTCAAGGGTGCCTTATCAGCCCAAACATTCTAGAACTAGACGCTCTGTGCCTAGTTCTGTTGTTTTGGCCTACAGAACTCCAGCACAGAGGGTTTACACTACGCTGCAACAAATGTTTCATCCTCGGCATGCAGTCCCATACTTCTCTGTATACGGCCACATGTCATCAAAAATGACTATGAGTGTCAGTGCTGACATGCCTGTCATAGGTTCACCAACAGGGGCCTAAGGCATTTAAGCTTGTTTGGTACATATGTTAACAAGGAGACTGAGATAACTGACCCATCTTCAGGAGTGTAGCCTCAGGGAAGGGCTTGGAATTTGATATGATTAAGGTTCAATTTAACTCAAGGTTACAGAAACCAATCATAAGAAATATGAGTCAGCTTTTTGAGAACCCTTAAAATAATATCAAGATTAATATATGCCTAGAAGGGGGCAGCTGGGTAGCTCAGTGGATTGAGAGCCAGACCTACAGATGGGAAGTCCTAGGCTTAAATCTGACCTTAGTCATTTCCCAGCTGTGTGACCCTGGGCAAGTCACTTGACCTCCATTGCCTACCCTTACCACTCTTCTGCTTTGGAGCTAATACATAGTATTGACTCCAAGACAGAAGGTAAGGGTTTAAAATATACATGTATTTATATATATGCCAAGATTCCTATATTGATCAATTGGCATCATTTATAAAGGATACTGGAGATCTGCTTCAGAGGGTGTAGTACTAGGACTTGAAGCCTATGTGGCATGACAGGAGTTAAAGAAAAGATCAAGATTTTTCCACAGTCAATAAATTGTTTGTCCTATGAGTGATTTATTTTTTTATGAGTGATTTATTTATCCAAGAAAGATAAATGGAAGTATCTCTATATAATCAGGATGGAAAAATGGTATGATGTAGGTGACAGAAGGTCACTCTTAAAATCAAAAAGGATCAAGCAACCAACACATACTAGTGGTCTGTACATAAGAAAAAGGTCAGGATTTTCAATACCTATGACTTCATTACTATATTTCAGACTAAAATATCAATTCAGAATGTTGATTTTTCTGCAACTTATGACCATGGTATCAAAACCTAATAGAATTATATTCAAGGATGCTTAATGTCGACTTTCAAAACCACAAATGAATATTGTTTATGTTGTTTTCTGTGTATATTTTTATTTTATCAAATATTTCTCATTTACAAATTTTACCTTTTTTTTCCAGTTGCACTAAGGTGCTTTGTGGGCTGAAAGCTGAGATTTAGGCAATTCTGGTGATTTACTTTAGAATTAAAAGTGCCTTGTAAGTGACTTTTAAGTCAAATAATTGGTGTGTCAAAGCTTGTATTTGAATCCAGGTCTTCCACACATAAATAATTTAATATATCATTATCAAAGGCATATCACTTAGATTGTAAAGTACTGAGTAGTTGCTGATATCCATCACTAGATGATGTCTTCACCCTTGAAAGTTCTTTCATCAATAAAATTACAGATCTTATCCCTTATTTCTACATACACAGCTATACACACACATGCACTTGCACACATAAAATTTCAATATTGATGAAATACTACTCATATTCCAACTTTAATGGAAAGTTTTCTGATACGACTGTGAAATTTTCACAGTGGAATATTACAGAAATTTCAGAGTTTGAAGTTAAGCCAATGGCTCTCTCATTAACACTCAATTTGCAGTAATTTCTACTGCTACTATGTCAGCAAATGAAAGAAATAAGGCTAATTTTCATGCAAATACAGTCAAAGAGTTGGTTTCCATACCTGTTTCTCTTAGTGAAAAAGTTTGTTTCAAAAGCATTCATATTCATGATGGCTTTTTGCTAATAATCAAAATGCAGTGAGTAATGGGAGAATTCAACAATTCTGATCCTGTACTTTTTTCTCTCCCATATATACATAAGAGAAAGAAAAAAAAACACACATTTATATTAGAAAATACAATTATTTGTACTGTGAATAATAAATAAGCAAACAAAGAAATAAAGTTATCACAGTTCATTAATAGGAATAAATATATAGAGATTTTAAAATCTCTTTAATTTGGTATTTGCAGAAATCATAACAGATGACTAGGCATTTTCACAATCCTACTTTTTTATATGATTTTTTTTAGAAGAAACTCTACTCTAAGAGCCTCTGAGACTTCTAGCAAGTGACCTTGAATTAGGATAAAAACTTGATGGTGGTATGTTATTGTAAATTTGTGTTTCTCTGTATGTGTGTGTGTGTGTGTGTGTGTGTGTGTGTGTGTGTGTGTGTGTGTGTCTATGTCTGTGTCTGTGTCTGTGTCTGTGTGTAGGAGTATTGGAGGAGCATTTCACTAAGGTCATATTTTAAAACATATACAAAACTTCTGTAAAAATCAGGACATTAGTAGTTTGAGTTGGCCAAAATTTCATTTATTTATATCAATATTATATTCAGTTCAGTATACTCTGGGTCACAGTTGAGTAATGTATTGCATTTTCCACTGTTTTTAGAAGGAATGAGTAATGACAGCAGAGAGGTTTAAGTTCATTAAAGAAAAACAAATTTCAAGGACTAGGCCCCTTTATTTAGAAGGAGCTTGTGATATGATTTGACATTTGCTTTGTTTAGACAAGTGACATAGTTTTATTTCATTGACCAAATTTTTAAAAGTCAAACAAGGGCAATTATTATTTCAGCTTCCAATGGTGTTCAAATGATAATACCAATATCCAAATAATGGCTTGAAACTAATGAAAACCATGGACTCAAATATAAATCATTTCATTTTGCTTAACAATATTTGACCTAAAATGACCCACATGTGGACAGATAGTCCATAAGCCCTCTTACTTCATCTAAGACTATTATATTCCCCCTTCCTTCATTCAAAGAAGAGAAAGTTCATAGCAATATACAATAATAAATAGCCAAAGTGTGAATTCAGAGTAGAATGTACATTGATAAATAAAAAGGAGAAATACAAATATATTTACTTGAAGAGGGTTGAACTAGATGATATATAAAGTCTTTTCCAATGCTTATAATTTGTGATATTTTAGAGAAAAGCCCTTTATATAATATATATTCATATATATATGTATAATTTGACTTTCATCTTGCCCCTTTATTATTTTGCTTACATACTACTTACTTTGTACATACTCTGATACAATATAACTCAAGAACTACTTAAAATGAAACAAAATAAGCAGGAAGTAATAACAATAGCATATGTAATACCTTATTACCAATAAGGATAAAAGTGAATATCACCCTTTAAATGTGCTGGAAATCTCATAGAAGAAGTTGAACACAAATTATTATTGTATTGGCAAATAAAGGCCAAATTCAGGAAAGAGTTGCTCCTTCTGACATCTTAGAATTATGCTATGCCAAAGATTCTTTATGAGAAGATTGGACTTCATTTAAGCCGGAAGCCCTTGATATTAAAAAAATTCCACAAAAGAATAGTGAGATTGTAGCAATTTTGAAGTGTAATATATTCCTTTCAGAATGTTAGCTTTTAAAGATTATAAACTCATTATCATGTGTAAATTTTATTTGAAGCTATGAGGATACATTTTTTTATTAGTGAATTCTAAAGGCAAGGTGAAAGATTTTGATATTGATGAATTTATTTTTAAGGTTTTTCTTTTGATGACTATCATAATTTTATAGTAATTATGCTTTGATATATGCAACTTTCAGAAGATTACAGGCGATTTTCTTACAGGTTGTTTTCCATACTGCATTTCATATTGGATATAAATCTGCACTTTGAGTCATGATGACAAGGATTCAGATTCTATCTCTAACACTTACAAAGTCATTTAGCCTCTATGCAGTGGTAGATCTATGTGAGTTTCTGCCACTTAAATTTTTAATGCAAGTATTGACATTTCAGAAATAATATTTAAGGGTTAACTTATTGTATTGTTTGAGGGAGGAGCCAAGATGAAAGAGTAGGAATAGAGAAAGTTCATACCACTTGAATGCTCTCCAAGAAATCTTAAAATAATGCTTCAAAATGAATAATGGCATGATAGGACAAACAAGAAGACATAGTGAAGCAACTTTCTTGCAGAAAACAACTCAAAAGGTGTGCAGAGAGGGTCTGATTCACTGGCACAAGATGGGAAAGTTAGGCCTCATCTAATAATAGTACCGGCACAGACCAACAGCAAGTTGTCCCACACCCACTCCCTACATCTATGTTTCCAGGTTTTGAACCTGAGGGGTAGCCAACATCAACACCCTATGTCCCTGACTAAGCCAAAAGTAGTTAGCCACACACACTCCTTAAAGTTCCAAGCCCCTGCCCAAACCTGCAGTGAGGCCACAATCCCTAGCACAGATCAATTTTTGGTGTGCCTTGCTGGTGCAGGCTGAGAAGACTGTGAGCAGCTGTCCAAAAAAGTGAGGCTTTTAGTTCCAATTCAAGACCCTCTGCAAGATATATAATTGGTATGAGCCCAAAGGGAGGCCAATAGCTCTTGCCAAACCTTCAGTGAGGATCATAACCATAGCCCAAGGCAGTCCTTGGGGTAATCCTAGTCTGGGTAAATTCCAAGGAAAGGGTAGAGCTCCAGGGTAGTCCACAATGCCAGGCCTGGATAAGCCCAGAACAAGACCCAGAGTATTTACCCAATATCAAGGCAAAGTTAAAAACTCTAGGACAATCCAGTCTGCAGTGTGCCTGATAGGATTAAGTCCAGAGTGAGACCCAAAGCACCCATTCAAGTCTGTGGAAAGACCTTGTGACCCAGCACAGGATAAAGTATAGTGGTCTGAACTCTGCAAGTCATCAGTAGTCCCAGGGAGTAACTTAATCAGCAGTGGGAGGTGGCTGTCAGAGCTCCTGGCTCACAGGTCATCATATTATCTTGGAAAAGCTGAAATTTGCAGAAATCCAGTAATAGATTTGTAGATAGCATTAAGGAAAAACTGAAGTTTAAGAGAATGACTGCTTTATCCTAAGAACAGTACATCTTTTAGTTAAAGGTCAAGAAAAAGGCTATAAAAATGAGCAAACATTAAAAAAAGATACATGACCATAGAAAATGTATATGGAAAAAAATTCAGACTCAGAAGCAGACAATGAAAATGAAGCAGCTATATACAAAACTTCAAAGAAAAATGTAAATTAATCTCAGGCTCTGAGAGAGTTAAAAAATATTTCCAAAAGCAATTAAGAGAATTAGAGGATAAATGGGGAAGAGAAAGGAAAATAATACAAGAAGAATTTAAGAGCTTAAAAAGAAAAAATGACATGGAAAAAAGAATCAAAAGTTCAAGGAACTGGGGTCTGTTGGGTAGCTCAGTGGATTGAGAGCCAGGCCTAGAGATGGGAGGTCCTAGGTTCGGATCCGGCCTCAGACACTTCCCAGCTGTGTGACCCTGGGCAAGTCACTTGACCTCCATTGCCTACCCTTACCACTCTTCCACTTATAAGTCAATACACAGAAGTTAAGGGTTTAAAATTTTAAAAAAAGTTCAAGGAACAAAATAATTTCTTAAAAATTAGAATTTGATAAATAGAAGCTAATGACCATGAAACATTAAGAAAAAAATCAAATCAAATCAGAGGAATGAAAAAAGAAGAAAACATGAAATATCTCACTGAATGAAGAACTAAACTGGAAAATAGAGCCAGTAGAGATACTTTAAGAATTAAAGGACTACCTGAAATCCATTAACAAAATAGAAAGAAAAACAAAACAGAATTCACATCACATCTTGGTATCATAGTACATGAAATTATCAAAGAAAACTGCTCTGACAGTCTTGAACAAGGAGGTAAAATAGAAATTGAAAAAAAATCCACAGATCATCTCCTGAAATAAATACCCAAATGATAATTTCCAAAAATATCATACCTAAATTCAGGGGCCCCCAAAGCAAGGAGAAATTATGGCAAGTAGCCCAGAACAACAATTTATACCATAGAGATGCAGTCAGGAATACAATGGACTTAAAAGATCAGGAGGCTTGGAACCTGATCTTTTGAAGGGAAAAAGAAATAGGTTTAAAACCCAGAATCACCTACCCAACAAAATTAATATTCATTATTCAATAAAATGCATTCGTACCCAATAAATTTATATTAATTCAGGAGAATAAATGGTCATATCAAAGAGAGATCTCCAAACATTCCTGGTGAAACCATATCTAAACAGAAAATTTGATGTCCAAATAAAAAACTCAAGAAAGCCATAAAAAGGTAAATAAGGAGATAATGCAAGGAACTCAATTAGGTCAAATTGTTTGTATTCCTATATGGAAAGATGATATTAAAATTCTTAAAAGTTTTTTTTCAGAATTAGAACAATTAGAAGGTGTATACATAGACAGAGATTCTGGGAGTAAGTTGATAGGACATGATATGCAAAAATAAAAATCAAAGGGTGAAAAAGAGGATGATTTCAGTGAAATAAAAGGGAAGGAAGAAGTAGAAAGGTTTAAATTATCTCACCAAAAGAGGCATGAAAAGTTATTAGAGTGGAGAGGAGTATGAGAGTAGTGATGAGCAATGCATAAACATTACTTTCATTACAATTGGCTGAGAAAAGAAATAACAACCATACTCATTTGGCTATAGAATCCCACCTTACCCTATAGAGAATTAGGGAGGGAATGAGACAGAGGTGGTGATAGGAAGTAGAGTGTTGTGATTAAAAACAAAACATTTGTAAGCAAGGACAGAGTTAAAGGAGAGAGAGAGAAACAGAGCAAGATTGAAAGGGGGAAAATAATATGGAGAAGAAAGGAATAAAAGAAAGGGGGTAGGACTTATAGAAAAGAAGACAGTTTGTGGCAAGTGGAGGTTAAAAATTAACCAGAGTAAATAGGATGGAAAGTAATACACAGTAATCATAATGGTACAAGATTTTTATGTCTCTTGTAGTAATGATAAGTAAATAATGGAGACACCAGGGATGTTATAATAGATCTGAATGATTGTGGGTACACACACTGGGGTTTAGGAGAGACTGGACCAGGATGGAAAGACCAGAGTTTACTGGATTCACACAGGAATGGCAGTTGGTCTTAATTGCCACTCAGCTTCCCCTAGGCCAGAGTCTAGAAACAAATAGGAAAGGTAAAAGGGATTAACAGGTTTTAATTATATACAACTAAAAGTTGGAATAGGGATTTCTACTCTAAAATCTTGAAACCTAATGACAAAACCCACAGGGAAAGGGAAGGATTTTCCTACTCGAATCTAAAGATCTATGCAGGTAGGGCAATAATGGAGTCTCTAGGTGACTGCCCCAGACCTGGACCTGCCAGGCTTGAGCAGCACAGCTAAGGGCTGATGTGGTTTTGGGGTTCTCACTATAATCTACTGATGATCTCTGGATGCCAAGAGCTAAGGTGGCCTCAGGTACCAAGTAGGGAGGGTGTGCTTGAGATGCTGTCCACCAGATCCGAAACTTCTCCTCTTCCCTCGGTACTGCACTGTAGATCTTGTCCTCTTTGCTAGATGCCACCACCACACAGGATCCCAGGGAAATCAGGATGCAGGGTGTCCTTTACTCTGAGATCTCCCAGGGCTAACCACAGTTTGTGCTAACCCCTAATGGAGTCCCTCTCAGAGCACAAGTCACTTTTTCCTGCTCCCTCTTTCCATCTTGGAATTTCCAGCTCCAGCTCCTTCCTGCTAGATACACCTTAATTCTTACTTACTAACTACCTAATCTTCCTCACAACACTCTCTAATAAAGGTTTCATTTCTTAAATACACAGAGAAATGAGTTGAATGTTTTAGACTACAAGTAATTTCCTTATTGATAAGTGGACAAATGATATAAACAAGTAGTTTCTAGACAAAGTGAATAAAAATCTCTGTATAGACTTGCAAAAAATGCTCTAAATCACTATTATTTAGAGAAATGTAAATTAAAACAACTCTGAATTACCACCCACACCTACCAGATTGACTATCATGAGGGAACAAGAAAATAACAAAAATGGAGGGGGATATGTGAAATCAAGGACACAAAAGCATTCTTGGGGGGAGTTATAAACTGATTCCATCATTCAGTAGAACAATTTGGATCTATTCCAAAGGGCTATAAAACAGTATATACTCTTTTACCCAGTAATACCATTACTAAGTTTGTATCTCAAAGAGATAAAACGGGTGGTAGGGCATATATATACAAAGTATTTAAAGTCATTCTCTTTTAGGGGGGCAAATATTTGCAAAGCGAGTATATACCCATTAATTGTGTAATGGCTAAGCAAGTTATAGTATATGATTGTAATGGAATATTTCATGCTGTAAGAAATGACAAGCAGGAAGAACTCTGAAAAAATCGGGAAAGACTTGCACTGAAGTAGAGTAAAATAAACAGAATCAGAATCAGAATCAGGAGAATATTGTATGGTGAAATGAATGCTTTACAAAAAACTGTGACTAACCAAATTTCTCAACAAAACAATGATATAAAACTACCAAAGGACATTACAATATGCCATCTAATTCTAGAGGAAAATAACTGAATCTGAAACTAAACCAAAGCAATTTTTTTTCACTTTCTTAATTATTTTCTATTAGAGTTTCCTTCCACAAAAGGATTAATATGAAAAAATGTTTTATTTGATTGCACATATAAATTCTCTATGAGATTGCATTACATAACAAGGAGCATAGAAGGGGAGGTAAGAATTTGAGACTCAATATTCTTTGAAAAATGTTGGAACCTGTTTTTACATATAAATGGGGGAAATTAAGTTAAATAAAAAATATTGTATTGTTAATTGCCTAAATTTGATAAAGTACATTTTTCTTCCAGAGAAACAGTTGTTAAACATTTGCCATCACAATGTTGCCTCAATATGTCTCCAGAAGCTTCCTTGTACTTATCTACTAAGTCATAAAAGTTGGGATATTAGCTGAGGGCACTTCGAGCACTGAATAAATCACAGATATTTTTGTATATTTTTAAATTATATTTATTGTTAAATATCTTCTATCACTAATCATAGTCTTAAAGCTCTATCCATATAAGTAAACAATTAAAGTGTAGAGTTAAATCAGGCTAATTACATTTTATTACATTCTGGAGTAACCACATAATAAATGCCCTAATGTATTTTTTTTCCCTAGGGCATCTGAATGATTCTTTCAATTCTCCACTTCACTCATATATCTAGATGCTACTTTGTGCCACTAAAGGCCAATCTACTCCTGTTTCCAAAGTAAAAAACCTGATACTAGAAATAGCAATTATCTGACATTATTGATAATGCCCCATGACTAGTATTTTTGTCCCAACCACGACAAAAACTTTTAGGTACTATAAACAAAACTCAGTATCAAGAAACTTTAAGAGATTGAACAAATAATTCATAGCAATGAAAGGCATAATGGCACAACTCATTAGCCCTTTGACCATATTGTCAAATATTTCAAATTTATTCTGGTATTCAAAAAGATTGCATAATAACAAGCATTGACTAAACTTACAATACCTATGTAATCTGTTTCCCATTTCCATGACAGATGGCATGGAGAAAATTGTCATCATCACTTTGTCATTTAGAGTTGGTTTAAACATATACATACATATTTGTGGCTTTATTTCAATTTAAAAATTTGCTATAGAAAATGTATTTGGGGATAATGATGGAGTAGGGTGAGAAGCTTTCTTGCTCTCCTAAATCTCCCCATAAACAATAAAAAATAATTCCATAAAGTCAACATTAAAAACAGCAAAAACAGATAAACATCTAGCCTGAATCTGAACATCTAAGAACAACTAGGGAGATAGGTTTTTAACTTCTCTGACCTCAGTTCACAAAGCACCCCAGGAGGGCAAGAATAGCAACATTACTGAGACCCTGGGAGCCTTATATACCTTGTGTTACCACTGGAATCTGAATCCACAGATAGAGAACCCTGGGAGCAGCCATTTCTGATGCAGCATCCATTCTGGAAACCTTAGCTAGTCCATGTATAGGGACTGAGGGAGCAGACCAATTGGAGTCGATAGGCACCGGGTCATAATCAAGCCTCATTGCTAACAAACAAAGAGCTTTGGAGGTCTGAAAAATGCAGATCAGACACATTCTCTGTCCAGGGTTGTGACATTGAGAGGAATGAGACCTTTCTTGAAATGGTTAGTGTGTTTGTTAAGGAACTGGACTTCTCAGCTGTGGTCACTTCCAGGAAAGTGGAATCATGGTGGTGGCCACAGAGGAGGTGGACCAGCTGCTTGAAGTTGCAGTACCAGAATTGACCACAGGCTCTCGGTGGAACACCTGAGTTCAGTCACTGACTGGGGCTTAAGTGGAGGAGCAGCAACAATAGTACAAAAATAATAGAATTAGTTTTTAACAGAAAAAATGAATTAATATACACAACTATGAGAAGACAGAAAAAAAGCTGATGTCTGGACATAGCTTTTCTTTTTGAGCTCTCATTTTCTGTCAAAAGGTCATTTATTCCATGAATGTTTCTGATTCTGATCATTCAACAAAACCATACCTTTCTGAATGTATATGTCTTGTATTGAGCTTTTTTTATAAGGTAGGTATAGGTTGTAAAATTTGTCAGAGATTCTATTTAAATATTAATTCTGGATATAAACATTTTAAAGCAGACAAAAATTTGCTCTCCCATCTCAAATATATTACCTAAAAGGACCCTCTTCCTGAGACCTTAATATGCTTAGGTTTCCCTAATAAATGTTTATATTTTCAATGTAATGAGGCATCTTTGATAGAAGCAATGTTTTTACCACAATATGTGCCATATTTAAGATACCCACAAATTTATTGGCAATACTCTTACTCTAAAGTTATTTTGTACAACCTACAATGGTTAAATATAAAGAAGGATAATTTCATCCAACAGCTAATCACATTTAGAAAATGTAGATGAATGGCAGTAAAGGATTCGGATCAATCTTTCTGAATCATCCTGTTAGAAGCAAAATATGATCTTATTTTTTTTTATTTAGAACATTTTTCCATGTTTACCTGATTCATGATTACCCCTCGCCTTTTTCCACCCCCTCCAGGGGGCTGACAAGCAATTCCACAGCCTTATACATATATCATTGTTCAAAACCTATTTCCATATTACTCATATTTGCAAAAGAGTGATCTTTTAACATCAAAGACTCTTTTATATTTCCATTGAAGCATGGGATTGAACATATGTTTTTCTTCTGAATTTCTGTTTCCACAGTTCTTTCTCTGCATGTGGAATTGTGTTCTTTCTCATAAGTTCCTTTGCTTTGTCCTGGGTCATTCCATAGTTGCTAATAGAAAAGTCTGTTACATTTGATTGTGCCATAATGTATCAGTCTCTGTGGACAATGTCAATTTCTGGAGGTCGTTCCAGTTCATGTGGAATTCCTCCATTTCATCATTCCTTTCATCTCAATAGTATTCCATCACTATCAGATACTACAAATTGTTCAGCCATTCCCCAATCAATGGACCCCCCCCATTTTTCAAAAACTTTTGCCGCCACAAAAAGCATGGCTATAAATATTTTTATAACTCTTTCTTTGTGGTACAACCCCAGCAATGGTATGGCTGGATCAAAGGGTAGGCATTCTTCTAAAGCTCTTTGAGCATAGTTCCAAATTGTTCTTCATAATGGTTGGACCAATTAACAACTCCACCAGCAGTGTACAAGTGTCCCAGTGATCTTATTTCTAAGTATTTTTCTGTATAGAATGGCTGAGGCTGCACTTTTCCCCAATTTTCAGCTTTGTTGCCTCTAGGGTAGTCTCAATATTTTGTGCTGTTCCAAGTTATTCTAGTTTTCACAGATGCTGACCTTCCTCGACTCCTTTCTTCTTACCTCAACCAGACATGTTCCACTAACTTTCCTTTGTTTTGAGATGATTTATTTTCTTTTTATGTATTTTGAAGGGATCAGGGGGAGAGGAACATTTTTATCTGTAATCTTAACTCCCAGTATGAAACTCTTGTCTTTGGTTTTCAAAGAAAACCATTGACATTATGAGGATGATAGCTTGTCTTGCTCATAAGTTGGATTTAAGTGAATTAGAACTGTATAAAATAGTAAGCCTTACTCTGTCTTCTAAAGTTATTGAAATCCAGTGGCAGGACAAAAATCAAGATGACTGTTGATTGACAAGGGTGTAGTAGATGCCCTTGGTGACTTTGATGCATATCTAAGCTCTAAGAACTTCACAGTACCTGTTTCAGACACTTTCATGGCCATTCGAATGAGTTGTTCTCATCTGCCCATTTTACCAGGATTCTTCACATGTTTGGGTAAGATGTCCATTCTAACTCATCAATAGGTTTGAAGCCTATCAGTTACCCTCAATCTGATTTAACTTGTCTGCAGAAATGGTTTTACTGGGGTGTGCAATTGTATTTGCTTCAGCTTCTTGGAGCCACAGATATGAATTGGTTGAAAATAGATCCCAAATGTGGATGAACAGCAACCTCTCACACCAGTACTAGTCCTCTCTTAATAATTCACGTTTCTCCAGATATATACATATTCTGACATAACTGGGAACTACTAAGAGACTTTCAATAGAAAAAAAAATGCCTATGAGGGCTTCACTCATTTTTGACGTAAATAAATCATTGTTTTTAACTTAAAATACAAAGTACTTCAGAGAGCTCAGTGTAAGGGATGCTATGTACAACCACTCCCTTTCCTATTCATTTCAGGCCTTCTAACAAAAATGCTTAAAGGAAATAAATTGAGCAACCTGAGAGTACAGCAACTATGAGTCAGACATCAGTGTTGCCAGAGAGATCTCTGTGGATGAATGTAAACAAAATCCTTAGAGTAATAATTATTTGAAAAATCTCTAATATTGAGTTTAGGTGAATCTGGATCTTCTCTTCTTTATTCATATTGATCATAAGTTTTTTTTTGTTTTTGTTTTTTTCAGTCTCCGTAGAGACTCAAAAATTGCCAATGCCGACTATATTTCAAGTCGTCATGGCAGAGTATTGGGAAAAGTTTTCAATTAGCAATAATCGCGCCTCGGTTAAACCTCATTGGCTACGATACTGCCACTGCGCAAAGCTTTGATCATAAGTTTTGACAAAACTGAAAGAAGAAGTTATGATTATAAATAAGTAATGCTTAATGCAGTGATGTGGGAAACTCATATATAAAAGGTCAGAGTAAAATGGCCAGAAGAGCACTGGATATGTATATGGAAGATTTTTCTTGCTTTTTTGTTTTGTTTTGTTTTTAGACTCAGATGTTATAAGTTTTCATTAATAAATTAATAACCAATAAACAAAGTAATTTTCAGTCAAGTGAACATGACTTATTTATCATTAAATTATTATTAATAATAGGCAACTTTTATATAGTATTTATATTTTTAACTGTTTACTATGTTTTCTCCTTTGCTCCTAACAACAACTTTGGGATGTAGGTGTTTGCTATTATATTTTATATTATGAAAAAAATGATGACACTGAGAATTGAGGAATTTAAATGACTTGCCCAGGGTTTCATATTTAAGAAGTATCTGTTGCAAAATTTGTAATCATTTTCCTAAATGAAAATGTCTAAAATTCTATCTACTATATCATTAAGTAGCCTGATTATGATCATTCATTACTTTTTGTCATCTAAGTATATTATGCATACCTTACATTGCCAGAAATCTGAATTATTTCATTTATTTTCAGTTGATTTTGAATACCTATTTACATACCTTAGCTCCCTGAGGTGAAGAATAATAAGTAATTCTTGAAGAAGAGTTTTGAAGAATTAGTGGAGTGAGAAGAACTTATTTCATATGAAATAAAAGTACCTATAAATCTCTCAATATAAATAAAACAACAATTTGTTAAATGTATATGTGTATGATACTATAAATGGTATGGAGGAAATATGAAATTTATATGATATTGATTCTTTTCCTTTGTGGAGCTTGATTCAGAATAGAAGAGGTAACACCGAAAACAGGAAAGCCATGCAAAGGAAAAAATCTCAACTCAAATAGAAAACTAACATTGTAATATTTTCTCCAAAAGATTATTCTTAGTTAAGACTTGAGTCTTATTTTAAACAAAACAAATGTATATTTTGTTTTATTTCTTTGTTTAAAGAGGCAGCATCAAACCTGGATGAGATTATATTCACTTTTATCAGTTCAATTTTACCTGTTAAGATCAGTTTGTTTTTTTTCCCACTTCTGGGAAGTTCTTGATTTTAAATCTTCTTGGCAATCAAGTTACCTATTTACATCTCATTACTTTCTAGATTTTTTTTTGTATTAATAACTCTCAATACTTATACTTCTCACTTATTTCTTAACTAACAAGAAAAAAGTGCTCACTATTCATACAAGATGAGAGGGAGATTCTTCTTCATTTTTAATATTCATAGCAAGTTTTACATGATTTGAATAGTTGTAGCAAGAAGTTCAGAATGCAGAGAGAGAATACTTGTTGACTCACTCACATAGAAAAGAAAACTAAAGAGAAACTAGAAAGTAAAAGGCTAATATAATAATCTAAAATTAGCAAAAATTTCATCTCTTCCTGTTTAGTATTTGGCTTAAATACCACCTCTGGTTTCTTTTAGAAAAGGTCAAGGTATTTGAGAGTACATTTGGTTTATATTGTAATAATTAAAATTGGGTGACCCAATGTAATAGTTAAAATTTTGGTCTGATGAAAATAATAATGGTTAAAAAAGAATTGTTATAAAAATTAAAGTTAAACTATGTCAGTAAGCTGTTAGTAATTTTACTACAGCAAGGTAGAGAGAGTAAAGGATGAAATGGAGAAAGGAGGTAGAAGATATTTCTTAGCTAAATTAACTAAATCCAGATCCAAGTGCCTCACCGAATAGAACATTCCATCAAAGACAGGAGAAGAGCTGAAAGGTCTGTCTCTGGCCAGGGTCTCCTCAACCCAAGTGAGTCACCAAAGTCAAACTTCTCAAGCCTCCAATGCAGAATCACCACACAGAAGAATCTCTCTTTCAATAAGTTCCACTAACAGTAGAATACAAATGTAGAGACACCAATGCAGAAGTCCTCCCTCAGGAAAATCCATCAAGGCAGCAGAATTCATCAGGATGCCCTCAGCTAGATTTCTTTAAAGCAGTTTTCTCCATATCATTTCCTGTCTTTCTGGTTTCTTGTTCCTTTCATAGTGGGCTGGTCTATCACATCTCAGGAAAAAAATAAAAATTTCTTAATTTGACTGGCTCTGCCCCAGGGGCAGTGCCTGTGGGATCTACCTCCCATCCTCTAAGGGTGTGAACTTTTATCAAAAGGATTCTCAAGTTCCTGACTAAGTTAAAAGGGTGGAGAACTCCAAGTACTTGTTTAAGTTAAGATAAAAAAAATTCCCTTTCACAAAATGATAGCTGGATAAAAGTCTCTCTTTCTCTACTTTTTTGGTTCTATATTTTAGCTAGTTCTATACCTTTCTCACTTAATGGGGCAATGAGAAAACAAGGTACTGAAAACATTCTGGCGTGTTAATGATCTGTTGCCCTCCTCCCTGACCATTATATCTCTGTCTCTGCCTCTCTCTATCTCTATCTCTCTCTCATCTCTTTTTTCTATTTGTCTTTTTCAACATGTGCCTTTGCACTTTGGCTTAGTCTCCACATCTCTATCCCTCCCATCTGATTATTTGGCATTTCTAGAATCACCATTTGCTACACAGATTAAATGAAAAAGTCCACTGTTATACTCTGGTATATAGATGATTTCACAACAGTATTAGTAATATTATCTTCAAAAAGTTATCATATTTGTACTGAGGTAAAACTTTCCTCAAGCATTACGTGTTTTCTTTTTTTTTTAATAATTTTTAATTTTTAGAAAAGTTGTCATGGTTACATGATTCATGTTCTTACTTTCCCCTTCACCCCCCGGCCTCCTCCCCAGCCACCCTCCATAGCCAATGTGCATTTCCCCTGGATCCAACATGTGTCATCAATCAAGACTTATTTCCAAACTGTTGATAGTTGCATTGGTATGGCAGTTTCGCGTCTACATCCCCAATCATGCCCACCTCAACCCATGTATTCAAGCAGTTGCTTTTCTTCTGTGTTTCCTCTCTTGTAGTTCTTCCTCTGAATGTGGGTAGGGTTATTTTCCATAAGCCCCTAAGAATTGTCCTGGGTAATTGCATTGCTGCTAGTACAGAAGTCCATTACATTCTATTTTACCACAGTGTATTGGTCTCTGTGTACAATGTTGTTTTGGCTCTGCTCCTTTCACTCTGCATCAATTCCTGTAGGTCTTTCCAGTTCACATGGAATTCTTCAAGTTTATTATTCCTTTGAGCACAATAGTATTCCATCACCAGCATATACCACAGCTAGTTCAGCCATTCCCCAATAGAAGGGCATACCCTCATTTTCCACTTTTTTGCCACCAAAAAATTGCAATTATAAATATTTTTGTACATCTGGATATCTATGATTTCTTTGGGGTACAGACCCAACAATGGTATGGCTGGATCAAAGGGCAGGCAAACTTTTATAGCCCTTTGAGTGTAGTTCCAAATTGCAATCCAAAATGGTTGGATCAGTTCAAAACTCCAACAGCAATGCATTAATGTCCCAATTTTGCCATATCCCCTCCAACATTCATTGTTCTCCCCTACTATCATTTTAGCCAATCTGCTAGGTGTGAAGTGATACCTCACCATTGTTTTGATTTGCATTTCTCTAATTATTAGACATTTAGAGTACTTTCTCATGTGCTTATTGATAGTTTTGATTTCTTTATCTAAAAATTGCCTATTTATGTCCCTAGCCCATTTATCAATTGGGGAATGGCTTGATGTTTTATACAATTGATTTAACTCCTTGCATATTTGAGTAATTAGACTCCTGTCAGAGTTTTTTGTTATAAGGATTTTTTCCCCCAATTTGTTGTTTCCCTTCTGATTTTGGTTGCATTGTTTTGTTTATACAAAAGCTATTTAATTTAGTATAATCAATCATCCCATTCACATTCAGAGTTGTGTATTCTCCAACAATTTGATATCCTTTCTTAGTTCTACCCCTTCTTCTTAGGCTATTTCCTTTTAAACCAGTGATTTGTTTTAAACTAGTAACCCTTGTCCCCTCCCTTTATTTACTACCCTTTCTACCCCCCCCTTGTTATTCCCCTCTTTTTATTTTTAAGGTCTAATGAATTCCCTCTCCCTTCTCCTCCCCTCCCTTTTTTGACCTCCCCACTCCTCTGCTCCCCTTGGTTTATCCCTTATGACTTTCTCAGTTGGGTTAGATAGAGTTCTATATCTCAATGGATATAGCTACTCTTCCCTCTCAGAGTTAATTCCACTGAGAGTAAGGTTTAAATATTACCTCTTAATATTCTCTTCCTATCCTTCTTATAATAGTATTCATTCTCTCCCCTTCCCTCTTTGTGTGTAATAGAATATCCTACTTTTCTTATTCATTCAAGTGTTTCTTGGTGTCCTCTACTATTCACCACCCTGTTTCCCACCTACCCCCTTATCATCTTAGACCATTTAGTTCTCCAACCTCTCCCTGTGAATAATTTTTCTAAATACTGTAATAGTGGATACTATAATAGTGAATAGAGTTCACTACAGAGAATTACACATAACATTTCTCCATATAGGAATACAAATAATTAGCTCTTATTCAAGTCTTTAAAGAGGCAAATTTAAAAATAAGAGTTTTCTTTCTTTCCCCTCTGTTTCTTATTTATCTTTTCATGTTTCTCTTGGTTTTTGTGGTTGGATATCGAAGTTTCCATTTAGTCCTGGTCTCTTCTGTGCAAATACTTGGAAATCTTCTATCTTGTTGAATGCCCATACTTTCTCCTGGAAGTATATAGTGAGTTTTGATGGGTAGGTGATCCTTGGTTGTAGAACCACCTCTCTTGCCTTTCTGAATATCATATTCCAAGCCTTGCAGTCTTTTAGCGTGAAGGCTACCAGATCCTGTGTGATTCTCATTGATGCTCCTTGATATCTGAATTGTCTCTTCCTAGCTTCTTGTAATCTTTTTTTTTCTTTTACTTGGAAGCTCTTGAATTTGGCTATTATATTACTGGGGGTTGTCTTTTCAGGGCTTAGTATAGAGGACAATCTATGGATCCTTTCAATGTCTATATTGCCCTCTTATTGTAGAACTTCAGGGCAATTTTGCTAAATAATTTCCTTTAGTATGCAGTCCAAATTTCTACTAATTTCTGCTTTTTCATGAAGACCAATGATTCTCAAATTATTTCTTCTAGACCAGTTTTCTTGATCTCTCAGTTTCTCAGTGAGATATTTCATGTTTCCTTCTATTTTATCAGTCTTTTGACTTTGATTTATTTGTTCTTGTTGTCTTGAGAGATCATTGGCTTCTACTTGCCCAGTTCTTGTCTTTAGAGACTGGTTTTCTGCTATATTCTTTTGATTTTCCTTTTTGATTTGGTCTATCCTGTTTTCAAGCTGTTTGATTTTGGTCTCCAATTTGCTCATCAATTCTTTTCATTTGGGAGCATCTTTTTCTAATTGCCCAATTTTAGCCTTTAGAGATGGGTTTTTGCCTATAATCTTTCGGTTTTCATTTTGAATCTGGTCTATTTGGTTCTTCAAGGCTTCCAGCTGTTCATTTATGGTCATTAATTTGTTTATCAATTCATTTGAATTCTGAGCCTCACTTTCTAATTGTGAAATTCTGCCTTTTGAACTGTTATTTTCTTGGCACTTCTCTACCATCTTTCTCATAATCTCTGATTTGAACTTTTCAAGACCTCGTGACCAGTTTTCATTTTTTGGGAAGGTTTGGATATGGTTACTTGTTTTTTCTCCTCTGCTGTTTGCTCTGTTGTCTGGATTTTTCTGTGTAAAAGATGTAGAGTGTTAAAGATTTCTTCTTGACCTTACTTTTCTGGGGTTCCTGTCTTTGGCTTGCCATTGTTAGCCCAGGGCCCTCTCAGCTTTATCCTCAGGCCCAGGGTCTGTCTGCCCCCTTTTGGCACCTGAGGTCTCAGGTCTATTTGTTCTCAGGGTCAAGTCTCCTGGTGGTCCCCTTGCTTGTTCCTCTGCCCAAGGCTCCTTTAACTGTCTCAGGGCACTGCTTCCACAGTCATGTACCCCTCTGCACTGGGTCCCCACCCACAGTCCGAGCCTGTGCTCAGAATCCACATCTGCAGCTATGATTGAGCCTGTGCTCAGGGTCTGTGTTCAAAGTCTGCACTTTCTTTAGCCTCTTGGAGTCTTAATTTTTGCTGCTCTCAGGAACAGGCCCTGGTGGTCCCAGGTAGCTGCCAAGGATGTAATGAGTGCCCCAAACTTGCTCTAACTCTTGTGCACTGGCTTTGGTCCTGTAGGTGGTATGTGTGGGGGGAGGGCGTTGCTCAGTTCGCATTTTAGTAGAGCTGTTTCACCCACTTATAGCATGGAAATGTCTCAATCCCATGTACCTTCAATACTACACCCTGTTGTGGGGTCCCTTTGTTCGTCTGGATTTGTTTTTATGTACCCTTGAGGAATCCTATATGTTCCAGTTAGGAGAGGTTAAGCAGCTGCTTTTTATTCTGCCGCCATCTTAACCCAGAACCAGGATTATGTATTTTCTAATCCTATGACTTATTAAATTGTTGTATTTGAGGAGTATATTTGTATGTTCATGTGTGTTGGTTTTCTTGAGATTGAACCAACCAATAGTCTTCAATTGTCTAGATGCAAAGCATTTTGAAGATTAATGTCTTGGAAAAGAAAGGAAAATTGGAAAACCAAACCCACTCTCTCTCCCTAATCACCAATATTCTTTATGATAGTCATAATATACTATTGCTTTGGATTTTTCTGACAGAAAATAACCTGGTTTTATATATATATATATATATATATATATATATATATATATATAACTTTTCAGAATATTAGCTTGTATAAAACCACAAAAATGTAATCTTAAGCAAAGATTGCAATCAAGTGAAAATTTGATAATATTCTGGCCTGTTCTGAGTATAGATGGAATATTACCTTTTCTTCTACTTCTGGGAATCATATTATAGGTAAGTCATTGTTGAACTGGAAAACATCAAGAGGAAGGCAAGCAGGATAAAGGAACTTTGCATAGAGATCAAGAACAAAAATTTGGAATAGGATGTAGCTTTGACAGGCTATCACAAAGGTTTAAAATTAAACATTGTATGTGGTTCAACAGGTTTTTTTGCAACTTGTGTGTGGGTATTCCTGCATGTCCTCAAACATGTATGTGTGTGATGGACCCTATTGGAAGTCTGTTATACCCTTCTCAGAATAATATTTGAAACAAGTGAATCAAAGTCAATAAATATTTATTAACCTCCTTTTATGTACAATGCAATACTAAATATATTGGAGATACAAAAAAAAGGCAAAAAGCTGTCTCTGGCCTCAAGGAGGAGAGTATACTTAAATTCATAAAAAAAGACAAAAAAGAACTGAAAAAACAGAGACTGGGTGATTGAGAAGAAATTAGAATGGGGACATGATGAAATCATCCAATTGGGTTAGGAAATGATCTGAGAAGGATTGAGTTCCAATTTGATTCCATTTAACAGAATGGTGAGTTTTTGGAGATGATGAAGCACAGGAAAAAAGTGGGTTGGAAATGGTGAGAAAAATTACCTGCATGGCTTCATTAAATGATGAAGAAATCCAAGGGAACTTCCAGATATCCTCCTTCCTGAAATTAAAACGCAAAAGTTTATAAAAGAAAGCCAATATTATCAAAATGCATCTCTCTCTCTCTCTCTCTCTCTCTCTCTCTCTCTCTCTCTCTCTCTCTCTTTCTGTCCCTCTCTTTCTGTCTGTCTGTATCTCTGTCTCTCTCTCTTTGTCTCTCTCTCTGACTCTCTCTGTCTCTCTTTCTCTCTCTCTCTTTCAAAGCTTATACCACCATGTAAAAAATCTATACTTCTAAATTGTAGAATTAGTAATGTTCATTGGATGACATGGTAAATGTAACATGACTATCAGAATAGCTGGATGCTACTTGATAAATCCTGGTTTCTAAAGTAAGGAAGAGTAGGATACAAATCTAGCATCAGACATTGCTAATTATGTGACACTGGGCAAATCATTTAACTTTGTTTCAATTTCCACATTTGTAAAATAGAGAATATAATATTGTTTACCTCTCTGGGTTGTTGTGAAGATCAAATGAGATAGTAATTTTAAGTGCTTACTACAATGCCTGGCACATAGGAAGTGTTACATAAATGTTATATATTTATATAAAAATTTGCCTTCCAACAAATAGAACTCTGCAAAAGTAGGATGGATGACTTCAGGATATCCTGGATTCTACTTCCCTGGATATATTAAAATAAAAACTGATTGACAACTTGAGAGGTAGCTCATGGAGACTATTCTTATTCTTATCCATGTTGGACTTATTATGTCCTTACATTTGTGTGTGACCTCATTTGGCGTTTTCTTGGCAAAGATGGTGAACTGATTTGCCATTTCCTTTTCCAACTCATTTCACAAATGAGTGGCTGAAGCAATTTTTATTTCCTCGCCCAGGGTCAAACTGCTAGTAAGTGTCTGAACCCAGATTTGAATGTAGGAACATGAGTCTTCCTGACTTTTTAGTCCCAGCACTCTATCCACTGTGGCACTTAGATATTCTCAAATGCTTCTTTTGGTTCTAAGATACCTACTGGAGATTTCAGTCATCAAAAATACTATCACTTTATGTAGTTATACTTTGTTTTTTTTAATGACATAATGGATTATGACAATTATCTTGTCAAAGAGGAAATTGGGTCTTTTATAGAATTATTTATTTTAGATGACTATGAGTTTGGTTGCTGCTCAACATGTTTTTCTCCTTAGGGCTCTTGTTAATTGATTTTAAATTAATTACTAGAAGATCTTTCCAGATTCCTCAAGTTGGTATCTAATTACCACAGTTTCTTATTTTTTTCTCTTCAAAATAAGGGCTTTGCTTAATATATTATATTAAGATTTATAGTTGGCATCTATCTACCAATATAAAGGACTCTAATACTAATACTTAATATGTTTTGAGGTTAGCTAAATATTTTAATAAAGTATAAAGAATGTAAATTTACTTAAACTATAGTTTAAATAAATAGCTCCTTTATCAAGTTTTTAAATAATTGAGGCCATTATTGATAAACATTGCATAGTTTAGATTAACGAAATAAATATGATCCAAAAAGTTGTAAGTAGAACAAACACACATATTCTCATTCACATATATATAAATATATGTAGATATGAACATATATGTACATATCTATCTATATATATTTATGTCTATCTACATACAACTGCAGATATCTATACAAGCAGATATACCTATATACTTTTTCTCTTTTTATATACCAATGTACTACAATCTACTAAATATCGTTTGGGGAAAATAAAACATTTGAAAACTGAGGATTGATTTCAGATGGATGAAAGAATGCAAAGACATCAATAGTGCTTACCATGTAATATATATTGTGCTATATACTTGGCTACAAATACAAAGCAAAGGTAATAAAGGATATTACATTCTAGAAAGGGGAGACAGTATATATAAGGAAATAATTTCCAGAGTGGAGCATCTTTTTGTTTGGAATGTTACAGAGATAGTAAGTAGAGCAATAGATGAATATGTTTTAGCACTCTTCTTAGAAAGAGAAGCATTAATTTGCTTACATTTCTGGACATGGAATCCGGGGCAAGGCAGAATATTTGACGTGTGGTACTGCAGTAGCATATTGGCTAATGAAAAGTAAGCACAATGCATAGAGCATGTTTGTAGTGTGTTCTAGATAAGAAGGATTTAAATACTTAAAGACAGGAAGATAGATACATACAAGTGAATCCATAGGTAGGTCAACAGATGATAAAAAGTTCAAGATGAATAGAAATGTCAAGTACAGGTAGTGTTCAAGAGACAAAAACTTATACAAAAAGAGACAAATATAGGTATAATTATAAGAATATAGCCATGCATGTATATATATATATATACATATATGTATATATATATGTATGTATGGAGAGAGAGAGAGAGAGAGAGAGAGAGAGAGAGAGAGAGAGAATGATACATGTACATAGTTTAGTTAAATATAGAGGGTGAGACAGAGAGAGAGAGGTAAAGAGTGATGTATAGATTATATATCTATAAATATGGTACTTATCATATGACAAACATCCTGGGCATACAAATACAAGAAAATAAGATGGAAACTCTTCTCAAGGAGCTTATCTAATCATGGAAGACAAAATATAGTGGGGAGTTTGGAATTGGGGAATGAGGGTTGCTATCCACATGAAGATAAGGCACCTGAGGCAAGTGAGCATTATGGAGAATGAATAAGATCATAATGAATCAAGCATGATTAGAGTTTGGTATAAAAAGGCAGTCTCATCTAGGGAAATACTAATGAGGAGAGCAGGCTTCTGAGGGCAGAATCATCATGAGATTGTGAGATCTAACTCAAAGATGGGATGAAGTAGGAAATGAATGAGAAAAAAAAGATGATTCTCATCCTCAAAAAACTTAACTACTGGGAGAGATACAACTTTTGCACTACTAAGGATACTAAAAAATAAGATGAGATTTTACTATGAAGAATTTCATACATTATACCTTAGACAAATTTGAGATGTGTGAAATTAACATAAAAATAAAACCCAATGCCTGGTACATATACATTAAGAAATAAAGTCAAGTAATATGAGGGGGGAAACTATATGATCAACTGAATCCCTGTTTTCCTGAATGGGCTGGCAGATCCCCTCTGTGGAGTGGTTACATGTCTGAAGGTCAGAACCTGTGACCCAGATTACCCAGGCTGAAAGCGAAGGAGAAGTAATGTCATTGACCAATTAAGAAAGAGATAGGCCAATCAGGAGCAGAGTCTATCTTTTAGAACAGATCCTTCCTAAATGCAAGCTCTCTCTCTTTGACTGGCCTTTCTGGCTTTAATTTATTTGGCCATATCATTTAGGCCCCCTTGCCATGGTCTATGAAATGGGTCAGAGCGAGGTGGGAATACAGAAACTAAAGAAGCACAACACATCCTGGAAATTATGGTAGTTAAGGATGACCTGATATTTTTCTTTCTCTTACTCTCTTTTTTACTAATAAATATTTGTAATTTAATATAAAGCCTCTAAGATTAATTTGAATTTTAACAAAGTAAAGGATTATTTTGAAAATGGCAGGATCAAAGAAAGTTTATGGAGGGTATAACATAACATATTAAAGAAATAGAAGAATTTGAAGAGGAAGATGTGAATGACTTACAGCAAGATTGGTAGTAATGGCAGGAAATGTAGATATACCAAAAGAATGAAGGATAGAATACATTAGTATCCTATTTTATTTGAATGCATGAAGAAGAGTATACAACAAATTAGACATGGAAATTGGGATCTAAATTGAGAGTTTTCGAATGTCAGACTGCAGAGTTAATATTTTAGTTCATATACAATGGGATAATATTAGAAAGTTTTTTATGTAGGAGGGTAAAGGGACCAAATATTTATTGGTAACATTATTTTGTCAGGTCTTATTTGAAGAATGGTTTGAAAAGAATCCTGTAATAGTTTCTATGAAACTATTATAAAAGATTGCTATAAATTTGAAGAGAACCTAATTGGTAGTAAGAAGTATGATTTAGAGTACTAACAAGTTAGAAATAGTATCAAGTTAAAATTAACAGTAGAATTGTCAACTGATTGGATCATGTAGAGTGTGTGAGATATAAGATTGAATTCAAAGTGATTCTTACCATGTTCAGCCTAGATGACATGGAAGCTAGTTGGCCTATACCTATAAATACATTTTAGCAACTCTTTTATAGTGACAAAGAACTAAAAACTAAGGGAATGTCCAACAATTGAGGAAAAGTTCTACATTTAAATATATGTATATAATGGAATATTATTTTGTTCTAAGGAATAATGAAAGTACTTCTGAAGAAATTGGGAAAATGTAAGTGAACTAATACAAGGTGAAATGAGTAGAACCAATAGAATCTTTATCCCACAACAACAGTATATACTTTAAAAAATTTAGGAACTCAGATGAAAATAATGAACAACTGGAGGAGCTAAGTGACTCAGTGGATAGAGGAAGAGATAGAGTATTGACAAATCTAGGCAGCAGTGTTATCAGGAAAAATATTGATGGGGAATAGTAGCTGAACTGATTACTGAAAAGAAACTGGGCAAGGAAGAAGTACATAGTAGATACTGCACGAGGGGAATTTGCTGTTAGTTCCTGAACTGAAATCATTATGGGACATAGATTTTTTAATGTGTTTCTGTATACATGTAAGTATTTGAACTATGTAGGGAGCAGGGGGGTGGAGGTAGAAGGGAAACAGGTGGTTTTTTTTCCTTTGACAACTATTATTGTTCTTTTCTATTTGAACTTCACATGTTTTTTTTCTTTTTCAAACTTCTAATCTATTTTTTAATTTTTTTTAGAAAAAAATTTTCCATGGTTACATGATTCATGTTCTTACCCTCCCTCCCCAAACCTTCCCCCCACCATATGTGATTTGGATTTCCACTGGTTTCTTCATGTTTCATCAATCAAGACCTATTTCCATATTATTGATAGTTGTGATAGGGTGGTCATTTAAAGTTTACTTCCCAAATCATGTCCGTATCAACTTATGTGTTCAAGCACTTGTTTTTCTTCTGTGTTTCCACTCCTGTAGCTCTTCCTCTGAATGTGAGTAGCTTTCTTTTCCATAAATCCCTCAGAATTGTCCTGGGTCATTGCTTTGCTCCTAGTACAGAAGTCCATTACATTAGATTTTAACACAGTGTATTAGTCTCTGTGTACAATGTTCTTCTGGATCTGCTCCTTTCACTCTGCATCAATTCCTGGAGGCCATTCCAGTTCACATGAAACTCCTCTAATTTATTGTTCCTTTGAGCACAGTAGTATTCCATCACCAACATATACCACAATTTGTTCAGCCATTCCCCAATTAATGAGCATACCTTCGTTTTCCAGTTTTTTTTCTACCACAAAGAGTGTGGCTATAAATATTTTTGTACGTGTCTCTTTCCCTATGATCTTTTTGGGGTAAAAACCCAGCAATGTTATGGCTGGGTAAAAGGACAGGCAATCTTTTAGCGCTCTTTGGGTATAGTTCCAAATTGCCATCCAGAATGGTTGAATCAATTCACAACTCTACCAGCAGTGCATTAATGTCCCATATTTGGGAATATATTTGGGAAGCTGTAAAATGCTAGGGATCTTTAGCAATCAAGTCTTACTAATCTTTTGGTTTATGGAGAGGACACACACACACACCCACTAACAGGATAGATTGAAAGGGTGGGGTATGATCTTGCTGAGTGCTCCTTTACTTCCCCCCTCCCACCAAGCAGTTAGAAATTCAGTTACAATATGGAGGTTGATCTGTTATTTTTTGGGCTTAGTCAGGAAACTAGTTAAGGCTGAACTCCTAAAGATGATAACCTTCTCTAAACTATTTCCACACAGGATTGAATAGTAGAAAATAGGAGAAGCTTGATGTCTTTGAAGCTTTAAGGCACAGAGGAAGGGTCTTACTTTGGACTACAAGGCAGGAGGAACTCAGCTTGAGGAAGTTGTGTGTATCACCCTAAATGTAACCAGGCACTGCTCCCAAATGATTAAAGTTTTAATGATATGTGGGGAAGGGAAGGAAAGGAGATCAAATTAGGACAGATAAGGTCTAGGAAGCCCTAAACTGTTATGTCCAAGCAGCCCCTCCCCCAAAGGAGAAAGGTAACTTGATTTGCTAATTAGCTTTCTAAACCTATAAACAATCTTCTCTTATTCTAAATAATTAAATATAGATAACTGTGATATTGATTGAAGGTCTAATCAAGGTAAAGCAGGTTGGCAGCTAGGAACTAAAATGGCTTTGTTCAGATACAAGCTTCTAGCCCCTCAAAGCAACCAGGACTTAGGACCCAGAAAACAGAGTGACTTGCTTACTTCAAACCCCAGACACAACTGCCTTTAAATGCCCCCTCTCAGAGTTTTCAGGGGGGGCTATGAAATTCTGATCTGTGGCCTGACCCCCTATCTCTGCAGTTAGAATTCCACTCTGCAATCTGAATCTCACCCCCAATTTTGCCACATCCATCCAACATTCATTACTTTCTACTGCTGTCATTTTAGCCAATCTGCTTGGTGTGAGATGATACCTCAGAATTGTTTTGCTTTGCATTTCTCTAATTGTTAGAGATTTAGAACACTTTCTCATATGCTTATTGAGAGTCTTGATTTCTTTATCTGAAAATTGCCTATTCATGCCCCTTGCCCATTTATCAATTGGAGAATGGCTTGATTTTTTGTACAATTGATTTAGCTCCCTGTATATTTGAGTAATTAGACCTTTGTCAGAGTTTTTGATTTTAAAGATTTTTTCCAAGTTTGTTGTTTCCCTTCTGATTTTGTTTACCATTTTTGTACAAAAACTTTTTAAGTTAATGTAATAAAAATGATTTATTTTATGTTTTGTAATTTTTTTCTAACTCTTGCTTGGTTTTAAAATCTTTCCTTTCCCAGAGATCTGACAAGTATACTATTAGAAAGTATAGGAATAGAAGGACCTTCCCTAAAAATAATAAAAAAGTTTATGTCTAAAACCATTAACAAGCATAATATGCAATGGGGATAAATTAGAAGCCTTCCAAATAAGATCAGGTATGAAATAAGGATGCCTATTATCACCTCTATTATTTAACATTGTACTAGAAACAGTAGCAGTAGCAATTAGAGAAGAGAAAGAAATTGAAGGTATTAAAACAGGCAACGAGGAGACTAAGCTATCACTCTTTGCAAATGATATGATGGTCTACTTAAAAAATCCTAGAGAATCAACTAAAAAGCTAGTAGAAATAATCAACAACTTTAGCAGAGTTGCAGTATACAAAATAAATGCACATAAATCATCAGTATTTTTATATATTTCCAACACATCACAGCAGCAAGAGGTAGAAAGAGAAATTCCATTTAAAATCACCCTAGACAATATAAAATTCTTAGGAATCTATCTACCAAAATCAACACAGGAATTATATGAACACAACTACAAAACACTTTCCAAACAATTAAAACTATATTGGATAAACATTGACTGCTTATGGGTAGGATGAGCTAACATAATAAAAATGACCATTCTACCCAAATTTATTTACTTATTTAGTGCCATACCTATCAAACTACCAAGAAATTTTTTTACAGAATTAGAAAAAACTGTAACAAAGTTCATTTGGAAGAACAAAAGATCAAGAATATCAAGGGAAATAATGAAAAAAAATGAATGAAAGATGGCCTAGCAATACAAGATATTAAACTATACTATAAAGCAGTGGTCATCAAAACAATATGGTACTGGCTAAGAGACAGAAGGGTGGATCAGTGGAATAGACTTGGGGTAAGTGATGTAAGCAAGACAGTCTATGATAAACCCAAAGAGCCCAACTTTTGGGACAAAAATCCACTAATTGACAAAATCTGCTTAGAAAATTAAAAAACAATATGGGAGATATTAGGTTTAGATCAACATCTCACACCCTACACCTAGGTAAATTCAGAATGGGTAAATGACTTGAATATAAAGAAGGAAACTATAAGTAAATTAGGCGAACACAGAGTAGTAATCGATTTTTAAAAAATTACTACTTACTATTATATAAATATGTCTCCATTTAGATCCAACTCATTATTACCTTCACTTGTCATTTTGATTTTGTTTCTTTGAGTTTTGATTTCTCAGTGCTAAATGACATGATTTGCTCACACATTTTACATTGTTAAAAATTGCTGAATTTGAAATTGTTTTGCACTTTGTTGATTTTAGTGGACATTAAACCCAGTGCTCAATTCCCATTTCCTTTTTGGAACCTGATCATCACTCAGCTGAAGAACAAAAAGATATTTCTCTCCACTGTAATCAACTTAATTTGCTATGAAGTATCAACCTGATCTGATATACTTCACATATTAAAATTGAAATGTTCTCCCTTTTTCTAGATTATACCCAGTTTAGGAATCTGAGTTGCTTCCTTTAATAAATTATATTGGTGTGATTGCTCAGGAAGTGCCTAAATATAAATTCTATTCATACTATACCTTCTGCTTGATAAGCTGTATTTTTTTCCTCCTAATTAACTTTAAGAAAAAAAGAAAACTTTACTTGCTCTCTTACAATCAATCCTAATTATTAGTTCCAAGGCAGAAGAAAGGTAAGGACTATCTAACTGAGGTTAAATGACTTGCCCAGCATCACATAAGAATGTGTCTGAGGCCATACTTAAACCCATAATCTCCTGTTTCCAGGTGTGGCTCTCTATCCACTGAGCTGTCTAGTAGCCCCTTAAACTAAGCTTTAAAATAACCACAAATAAAATAAAGATACCTTTTCCTAGAAATATTTCACCACTCTCAGGTTTCTATTTAAATATGCTTCCTCTTGACATGTTTTAAGCATAGGTCTAAATGTTTTAGGAGTTTTAATTGAAGCATTGACTCCTTAACATGAATACATATTTTCTTTTGGGGACTATATCAGTTATTGGAGGTTAGATGCCAAATGTGTGTATTTGTTTGTGCATATGTGTGTGTGTGTATGTGTATAAGAAAGAGAGACAGAGACAGAGAAAGATAGACAGAGAGACAGAAATAGAGAAAGAATACAAAGTCATTTGAGAGTCCAATAGCCAGGGGCATAAGCAAAAGCCTCTGATACAAAAGAGGATATTGAGCTGTGCTTTAAAATAATTCTAGGAATTCAATAAGGTGAATGGAATGACAAGAATCCCAATGAGGAGGATTAAAAGGAAAACATAGAGAAAGAAGATGTATGTTATTTTCAGAGAATTACAATTCAGTCAGTCTGATTGGAGTGTAGAATGTGTCACTGAGAAAGATATAATTACCTTGAAAAGAGAGGTTGAAGCCAGATTGTGAAATTTCAAATGCCAGATAGAGGAGTGAGTATTTTAAATTAGACAATTTAGATAGAGGGTCTTCTTGAGTACTGAAATGGGAGAGAACTAATAATCAGAATGGAATCTTTATAAATTTTTGCAGAAGTGAGAAACTAAAGCTTTAGAGACAAATTAGACTTTTATAGCAATAGTCCAGGTAATTGGCAATGAGGGCATACTTGTTGATGTTAGTGCAAAAATATATATGATATTTGTTGGATGTTAAATCAACAGGACTTTATTACTACTGTATTTTGAAGGATGAAGATATGGTGATAAGACAGGAATGACTGAAAGTTTGTGAACCTAAGTGAATTGATAGATATTGGTGTCTTAACAGAGCAGTTGGAGAAAAAAATGGGTTTTGTAGGAAGAAAATTATTTTTGTTTTAGATATATTGATTTTGCAGTGTTTATGGGAATTATAGGAGGAAATATATAAAAGGCAATTGGTGTCTATTTCATCACAAGAGAGGAAATGATATGAAAATTTTGTAATTATCTTCAGGGAGATACATCAAGGACTCATTAGAGTTGATAACAATTAGAGTAAAATTATAGAAAGTGATCACAATTTCCCAAAGAAAGCCATGGTGTAGACACATATATAGAGTCAGGTAATGGATGATAATAAATTAATGGATGCTGACACTGAATGATAAGATAGTCAAGAGAAGAACAAGGAGAGTGTAAGATCATGGAATATTAGGGAGATTCCCATGTCAACAGCAAACGAGAAGAATGAGTATTAAATAAAGACCACAGGAATAAGAAAGTAAAGAGAAAGTTCATAACTGGAAAGAAAGTAGTTTCCTTTTGATGGGGTAATAGATTATTAATGTGACATGAAAACAATGTATAAATAAATACATGTACATTGTATATACATTGAAAACAATGTATAAATAAATACATATATATGTATATGTGTGTATACACACATATACATATATATACATAGACATGCATATATGTATATCACACATATACATATGTATATATGCATCTGACCTCTATGTCTATATGTCAAAATAAAAATCTATATAATATTTTGTTAGTCAAATAAAGTATCAATAAAAGAGAAGATAGATATAGAGAGGTAGCTTAAGGGGATAGAAGAATCAAGTAAATTGTTGCTTTCTGTTTTTGATATTTTAGTATTGGGGCCATCTGTGCACTGATAAAAAAGAATGAAAATATGGACATTATGCCATTAAATTTAAGGATATGATGTTTGTAACTATTTGGTTTAATATTCTAATTAATGAATTGGATAAATATAGTGGTTATTTACTTATGAAATTTTCACATGGCATGAAATTAAGGAAGATTATTAACACCTTGGTTTATTAAAGAATGCCCCCAGACTAAAAAGAACAAAACTCTGAATCAAAAAATAATCAGAGATGGCATCTAGTCCAACCTATTAATTTTCATTAGAAGAACTGATATAAATAGGTTAAAAAACTAATCTACAGTCACATGGGCTAAGCTAATTTTTGAACTGAGGTCCTCTGACTATTCTGACTTCAAATATAACATTTTTAATTCGGGCATGATTTCTTTAAAGTGGGGACTTTGGCCTCCTATAGAGCCATGGCATGTTCCTAGGACATATACAATAAAGACATTCCATGACAGGCAATTGTGGAGATGCCTTCAGTGTTACTTTTAATTCTCTGTATTCCCCAACTCTGCCCCTTTTTTCAACTGTGTAAGTTACAATCTCCCTACCCATTCATAAACTGAGTACTTTAACCTAGCCATGACCAAGTGTTCATAGTATTAGCAGTACAGTTAAGAATTCCATCATCCACACTAGAATAATGTGTTTTGTCACACAGCACATACCTCCAACCTCCTGCAAGTCACTTTATGGCTAATTGTATTCCTTTATAGGATCAATGAACCAGTTTGGTGAATAGTAAATTGTGAGGTTTCTCTGAGACCTGAAATCCAGAAAACAAATCCATAAAGAAACTAAAGTGAGACAATCTCTCTTGTTTTTCATTGTCATCTCCATCCTACCCCTCAAACAGGCCTAGAATTGATCTCTTCTAATGAGAAGAGAGTATAATAACAATAGGCTTTGGAGCTAAGGATACAAAAAATTAAATAAAATTAAATAACTATATCATACATTAAGGTGAATTACATATGTACAAAGCAATGACTCTACAGTTCTACAGTTAGGTCCTGATTATTGGGAATAATGAATACCTGTATGTGAACATTTTTCCACCAAGTGAAATCAGAAAATTTCCACTTGCCAATTTTTTCTTTCTTTTATGTATGTTAAACATCTAACTATAGGGAAATCTGATTTCTGGTGAAAGTTATTATATTTACTTACTAATATAAACCCCTATTTTATTATTAAAATTTGCATTGTTCAATAAAAATGCATATCTAAATAAAATAATGTATATGTCCAGTTAATTATAATAATCATATTAATTCAATAACAATGAAAAATAGTACATACAAGTCCTCATTACCCAGAATACAGCTATACCTTTATGTGTGTGCATGTATACATATATTATTAATATGTTCTATTTAATAATTTTGTTTTTCCAAATTATTGCTAAAGCTTTAATACACTAAAGTAAAATGATAAAAATAAATTTTGCTTATTTTCTCTGTTTATTGTTTCAATATATTGCATATATTATAACATTTACATAGGATAATATAACAGTTCATGTTTATTCCCTATATGCATGTAATAAATAGGTATATTGCATATAGGGCATGCTCAGATATATATAGTAATAAGCTCAAAAATGATTTTACCAATGCAGTACACAGTCAAAAAACTAAAACTATGGAAACCATGGTCTTTAAGGATGAGACAAGTTTAATAATATTAAAATTAAATTGATTCTGTTATAAATATTTATTAAATGCCTACTGTGCATGGGAGAGACAAATTAAAAAGAGTTCAGCAAGTATACAGAATCAAAACCTTAATCATTCTTCTTGGTAATAAGATTCCAACTGATCAGATTATCCTGAGGGGAAGACATGATTTTCCCTGGAGTTAGATGGTGAAAAATGTATTACTTTTGAATGAATGAGTGGAATGAATGGACAATTCTTATCCAATAGCTGCATTATTTTGGTTAATAAAAAATACCGAGATATTCATTTACTTCTAAGCAGCAATATGTAGTGATAAACAGAGGGACCTGTAGTCTGGAAAACCTGAGTTGAAATTTGATCTAAGATACTCATTAGGTGGTCAAGTCACTTAACCTATGTTTGCCTCAGATTTTCCAACTGTAAATGGAAATGATAAAATCACTAACCTCACATGATTGTTGTAATGTTTAAATGAGGAAATTATAAAGCAATTAGCACAGAGCCTTTTTCAGTACTCTTTTTTCTCATTTGACTTTGACATAGTCATATTCCTGAAATTTCATGATCCTACACAATCCTGGTCTTTCTCTTGACTATCTCATCACTCAATGTCAGCATCCTTTAATTTATTATCATTCATGACCTGGTACCTATATGTGTGTCTATACTTGGGCTTTCTTTGTCAACACACCTACTGGTAGAATACTATATACTACCAGGCAATAAAAAAATCATGAGTATGAGAAACAATAAGGATTACAGAAGTGAAGTAGTAGAGGAAAAGGTTGTTTCCCAAATGGAATGAGACCAAACATACTTTAAGAATATAATGTAGTTCTCATAGTATTCATTCTCTCCATATTCACCTTTATTCCCAGAGGTATAGATTAGAAAGGCAGATGTAAAATCTAGGTTGTTTACTGTATTCATTTTTCTCTAAGGTAAGGTACTGTCTTCTTCAATAAATTCAGGTTATAGAAAGTTAGACTAAGTCTTATTCAGAACTGATATTGCAACTCTTGCTTTTAAATAAGCAATAGCATTTCTCCCCTAAAGCAATATCTTGTGACTCTTCTTAAAATATTTTTAAATACAGGGAAGAATGCTGTTACATAGCTTGTTGAAAGCATAGAGGAAAGAGCTTTTCAAAATTGCCAAATTTGAAGCTGTGTATTGGTACTGACAGGAATTACCTCTACAACAAAATTTCCTTCTTAATTTTTGAGTAGATGAATTGCAAACACTGCAATTGGATATATTAAGGAAAATGTAGTTGTAAATCCAGATAATAATTACACACACACATATGATAGACACATATATATTCAAATTTATGCCTCACCACATATCTCAATACTGACAACTATTTAGGCAAAATCTTAAACCATGGTAAAGTAGCCATGACAAGACTGTGGGTCTCTGCAAGAAGCCACAACAAATTATCCAAGAACTTACCTTGTTAATTCAAAACAAAACTCTTTAACAATAATTTTTAAAATTTTCTAGGGAGAAATATTTTTAAATTAATCTGCTCTTTTCCCAACCCTCCTCAATTCTGCAAATTCAAAAAGCCAAATCTTTCAAAATAAAGTTAAATAGTATATAGTAAAACATATCCCCACATTAGCCATCTGTGAAAATGTCATTTTTTGCATTTTAAGATCATTGCCTTTCTATTAGTAGATGAATCTTCATTCTTTGGGCTTGTGTTTTATTGTTACATTGATCAAAGATAATTTGATAAAATTATTTTGCAGGAATTTTGCTATCATTGCAAAAATTATTTTTTATAATTGTGCTTTACTTTCCTTTAATAATATTATAAAAGTCCTTCCAGTTTCCTCTTAAATTATCTATTTTATTCTTTCTTATGGCAATATTATATTCACTGCATTTATATACCACAATTTGTTTAGCCATATCCAAAAGGAGACATCCTTAATATTTTCAGTTTTTCACCTCAATGAAAAGAATTGCTATCTCTTTATTTATATGTACTTATCTTCTTTTATTTTTGTGGAGTATAGGTCTAATAGTGTTACAGCAGGGGAAATAGATAGGCCCTTTTGGGTAACTTCTTGACATACTTTCATTTTATTGTTTTTGTTTTTCAAGAACAGCTCAACTAATACAGAGCTCAAACAAGAGTATACTAGTGGAGCTGTTTTGACAAAAAAAGCAACATTTATTTTCCCTTTTTTATCACCCTTGCCAGTGTAATAGATATGGCATAGAAGGCCAATTTCCTTTTTTTGTATTTTTCAAACTATTAGTGATTTAGGACATCTTTTCAAATGAGTATAGACACCTTAGATTTCTTCCTTTAAAAACATTCTGCTCATTTATCTTTTGGGGAACAATGCATAGGCTTATAAATTTGAATCAATTACTTATTACCTTGGATATGAAGTACTAATGAGAAATAAGATGTTTTAGGAAAGATTTCCCCCACTTAACTTTCCCTCTTCTAATGTATTTAGTACTATTCTACTTTTCTATTTATTTAATCTAATTTATATTATTGTTTCCTTCTATTTTCATTTGATTGTGCAAAATTTTAAATTAATTTACATAATCAAAATTCAGTTTTTTTGAGTGAATAATCTTTATTTCTTTTGTCATGAACTCTTTTTCCAATAACCCTTCCAAAAGGTTATTTCTTTTTTTACACTTACTGTTTATTTCTGATGAGATATTTTACACTGTTACGCATCTATTTGTATACATTTGGAGTTTACCTTAGTGTATGCTAAGACAATGAGGGAGTTTTAAATCTTGTTCATGGGAATATGTCTGCTGACAGAGAACAGGGTTTTTGGAATCAACCCTGATCAGGGAAAATCCACAGGTTTGGCTTTGGTTCGTTCAGAGCAAGCTTGCCTTTTCCTCACTACTTGAGCTGCACAAACTAAAGACCCTCTTCCTCAGGAATCCTTCTCAGAATTCCCAGAATTCCCACAGTCTCCAACTGCCATTCTTATTCACACTCCTCTCCTGTAACATTCTGTAACCGCCCAAATTTTTCCTTACCCTTCATCCTTATGATTTTGGAGAAAGTTTGGATAGAGAGAAAGAAAATGTGTTTTAATCTATTGGAAACAAATTATTAAACATTGTACTGAAATGTAATGCAAATTTAAAAATCGAGAGACAGAAAGAATATTATGGTAACAGTACTGGCAATACTTCTCTGCCTTTTGGCATGCCACTTAACCTTACTGAGTTATGCTTTCTTCATCTGTTAAATTAGAGACTTGCCTAGATGGCCCTTAAATACTCTTCCAGCTTTTCATCACTCTATGATCCTGTATCATATTGTTAGCATAAATGATACAGATAACTTGCTCTGTACCCACACAGTGCTTGCTTTATGCCTAATAGAAGTCACACAGTATTCCCTCAGGAGATGGCTCATATATAATCATTTTTATCATTACTTCTAATTATATATTCATTGATCACCTCTGCATATCTGTACATTCATTTATCACCTATTAATATACAAAGATATGTATATTTATTCACATATTCAGTGAGTGAATGTTTATACATACACACAAACACAATGGTCTTTTAATTACCAAATCTTATAGAGTATTCTCTATCCTCAATTTTTTGAAATAACCATCCATTCATCATATACATGTAGACATCTGATTTTGAGGAAGTCAGCCAGAAAGATGAGCAAAATATATTTTATAAGATAGAATTAGGAAATAAATTATATTTTCTTCTGTTTAATAACCTATGATGATAGTTCAAAACCACATTATTAAGTAAAGTAGAGGTAAAATGACAGTCCCTGTTTTGCCCTTGAAAAATAACATAACATTTATTAGAGTAAAGATTTTTCTTGACAAATAGCCTGTGAAAAAGAAAGATGGTGTTTTATTTGATAAAATTTAATATGATCTATTTGGATGACTCAGCTACTAAAATGTTAAAATAGTTCCCATATTAAATGGAATAATGTTCTTACTCTACTCTAGGATTGTCAATTAACATGTGAGATGTTTGTGTACAGGTGGCCACACTTTATAGGAACTTTGAAACATGCTTATATACCCTGGAGGGAGAAACTAATATAAAAAATAATTAATTCAATCTGTCAATTGAAAAACATTTGCTAAGCATCTACTCTGTTCCAAACACAAAGTTAAGAATTAGGATTGGTGTGGGGGGGGGGGCGCAGTTGGGTAGCTCAGTGGATTGAGAGCCAGGCCTAGAGATGGGAGGTCCTAGGTTCAAATATGACCTCAGACACTTCCCAGCTGTGTGACCTTGGGAAAGTCACTTGACCTCCATTGCCTACCTTTACCTCTCTTCTGCCTTGGAGCCAATACACAGTATTGATTCCAAGATGGAAGGTAAGGGTTTAAATTGCCAAGTATAATAAACAAAAATATGTCAAAAGACTATAATGATAGATATGAGGCAGTTTGTAAAGGACTTACATTGCTAACTCTGGAGTTTGAATTTTGCTTTTGAGTTAATAAACAAATTTCAGATTGGACTGAATAGATCAGGTTGATTCTGGTCATAACTTTCAGCAGCTGCATAGAGACAGGAGAAATTTGAGTCAAGGGTACTGACTAGGAAGATACTGCAATTATCTAGGTTAAAGATAAGGAAAGCCCAAACTAAGTTTGCCCATGTTAGTAGATAGAAGGAAATGAATGTGATAAATGTTATTGAAATAGAAGTAATAAAATCTGGCAATTTGTTAGACATATGCAGAGTGTGGAGGAATAAAGAGTTGTGGCTATGAAATACTTTATTCTAGATGACTGGAATTAATGATGGCCTCAAAAGAAATAGGCATATTCAAAGGAAGGCTGGATTTTCCTAGAAAATAATGAGTTATGTTTTGTACAGACAAGATGGTATATGAATATTAAGGGGATGAAAAGCAGTCTAGAGAAGAAAAGGCTTAGTGGAGATATAATATAGTTTTAAAAGTAAAGGGTACTTTGTGGAAAAAAAAAAAAACTTCCCATTTAATTTCAGTTTTCCCAAGCAAAGAATTAGAATGCCCAACCAAAAGAAATTTCTTAACAATTACATTAGGCTACAAGGATGGAATAAAATATTAGATAACAGTGTGTTTCACATTCTATTTTCTTTCTGCTGTCAAAATTTAATACGCACATAAAACAACTGATCATGTTAATTCTTGATTCAAAAATTTTGAGTGATTCCTTATTATATACACAGTAAAATTCAAACTTCGCTGCCTATCTATCAGGACTTTCTATAATTTGCTTCTATCTTTCTTGTGAATCCTGAATCGCATACTACTTATTCTCTCACCTGTTCCAGAAACTCTTGCCTGAGGCTCCCATTTGGTAATGGCATACTCTTCAAGCTTCAATAGTATCTTTTAAATAACTGATAAAAGTTACTTCTGCACTGTGAGATTAGGATAAGTGACTTTTAAGTTCCCCATTCATCTAAAATGTGTAATCATTCTATATGATTAATGTTCCTTCAAAATCAGTGGTCTATATTATTAAAAGGAAATTATTATCAACAGAGAAATTAGTAATTGAAGAAAGGCCCTATAATGCTCCCACTTCAACTTGGAAAAAAGGCTCTATTTGGTCTCTTTGGGGGTAAAGGCAACTAGATTTAAAAATTGCTCTTGAAATTGACCAATTGTGTCATAAAATTAAGCCATTTACTTTCTATGAGCTTCAGTTTCTTTAGATGCAAAATGAGGGGATTAATATCTTTAATATCTGTCTCATAATATAGATGAAGAAAATACTTTTTTAAGTATAAACTATTGTCTGTCTGCCTCTCTGCTTCTCCTTCTGTGTTTTCTTGTGTTTCTGTCTCTTGCTCTCTATCAATTTCTTTTAGTTATTTCATTATTGTTAGTAGTAAATGAAGTTAAAGTAAAATTATTTTTTAATCATATAATCCTTTTAAATCAAGGAACATCTCTTTAGGTTACAAAGTCCAAGTCAAAATATACTGTTGTAGTTCCAAAGAGTAGCGGATTTACTCAATTCAATTGCTAATAGTTAATATTTTGGGGGTAAAGTTGTACAAACAGCTGAGAATCTGCATATAATTCCACTGTTTTTATCTATGTTTCACTACTTTGTCCATAATCATATCCATAATGACACAGTGGAATATAATCTGTCTTTCTCTTAAGAAGTGCTAAGAATCTAGATAGAAGTTAGTATTTTCTCTTCCTTTTAGAACACCCATGCCTCCTCTAAAACAAAAGCCTTGGCCTTTCACATTTCAAAGGCCTTGAGGGGTAGAATAGTTTTTTGGTAGTTTGATAGGTTTGGGACTAAATAAGTAAATTAATTTTGGTAGAATGGTCATTTTTATTATCTTAGTTCATCCTACCCATGAGCACTCAATGTTTTTCCAATTGTTTAGACCTAGTTGCAATTGTTTGGAAAGTGTTTTGTCTCTATTAGACTTGTTCTTTTTAACTACTTTGGTGGTTCTCAAGTTGTTAAGTGACATACTTAGGGTTCAACAGATAAGAAGTATCAGAGGTTAAATTTAAAACTGGGTCCTCCTAATTCCAGGCCAGACATTCTATCAGTTATGCCACCTAGCTTCCCCAACACATTTGTTTTTTTACACTATTAAGTGAGTCTTTCAGGCTCAGTGGTCTGTGGGTGAAACTACTAGCCCTGGAAATAGGAAGACCCAGATTAAATTGCTGACGTTTATCCATACTAACTGTGTGATTATAAAAAAATAATATATTTAGTTAATTCTAAAATGATAACTTATGGAAGTTGCTGCTCTGTATCAGTGGAGGGAGATCTCATAAAAGTGAATTCCTAATACTGATAATAACAACTTTGTTTTATGAAACTCCAAATCTATCTTTGTCTCATTAGTCATATTTCTCATAGTCTTATACATTTATCATTCACAATTTCAATATCTACTCCTATCTCAGTGTTATACTTTTCCCCAAGTTATCCTTAAGTATTCAATTTTAAAAAGTATAAAGTTAGAAACAACAACCTTACATTTGCTTTCAAGGAACTTTCAAACTGAACTTTTCCTAGACTAAACAATAAATCATCAAGCAACCATTAAATACCCTGAATGGGAGTGATGAGATACTCAAGTCCTAATTACCACTTTTGGTTTCTTAGTTTCTCTTCTTGTATTTGAGCCTTTCCCAGATACTTTAGCCTCAAGCTATAGCCTCTTTCCCAAGCCCTATGTACCTGGTCGTTTACTTTCCTGTACTTCCCAAAATGAATATAAGATCCTTAAATTCTTCAGGGCTATGGAAATTCCCATGATGGAAGATGCTATTCATTGTGCATTTCTCTAGTGATATTGTTCTCAGAGTCTCAGAGTCTAGCTTAGTGTGGTGTTGGTGTGTATGCACATGAATCTGTGTTGTGGTGGCCATAAGAACCCTTTCTCCCTTGTACTGATTAAAGACTTGTTTTTTTTAACTGCTTTGGTAGTTCTGTGTTTCTCAAAGTTGAAAATAGAAACATAATTCTAGATATACACACATACATTCATATACCACAAAACACATACATGAAGAGTCATAGATTCAAAAAGTTGAATGCTGTTTAGCATAGATAGTCAGAGTGGGAAATATAATAAATATATGTCTGAGGTGCAAACCACATCATATGGGAAGTGGATAATTTGAGTAAATTTATAAGACAGTAATTAAAGACAAATTTCTCTGACTTTTCATCCCCATTCTCAGTACTGACTCTCATAAGGAGTGTAAATAGTCACATTATCATATTAAAGAGTTAAGCTTGAGCCTGATTTTTCCTCCCTTATGGAAAAGTATAAAGACAAGAGACTGCCAAGCATAACAATAGTTACTAGTTGGTAAATATCAGCTCCTTTTGTTGAAGGATTGAATAGACCTAATCCCTAACCACATTTTTCTAAGAATGTTTACTCTGTTAATTTTTAAGCCCATGTGTATTGTAAGATGAAATTAATGCATCATTTCTGATTCATTTAATCTTATCTAATCAAAATGTTTAATAACAGTGCTATTTATGCCTCCACATTTCTATTGAGTCTTTAAATTTAAGCATTCAAATATCCAAAACAAAATTTTAACTAGGTATAATAACTAAAAACCCAAAAATATGTGAGCTTTCTGAAAACATGAATTTCAATTGGTCCTAGTTCGAAGCCCAAAACATATTTTTCCATAAAATTATGATGTGTATTTAAGTTAATTGATATTAGACATATTTCTCATAGTCTTATACATTTACCATTCACAATTTCAATATACCCTCCTATTTCATTATTATACCTTTTCTCAAATTTTCTCAAATTACACTTATTTTTTCACACATGGAATTAAGAAAACTTTTTGATCTGATTTGACTTTACAAACATATACAGATAAGCATAATATCATCTATCTCCTCTCCATTCATGCTACCTCTAATTTTTTCAGGCTCTTATTATCTAGACTTTTGTAATAACTTCTTGCCTTTTCTCTCTCTCCTCAGTCTCTTTTCCGTCCAATCCATTTTTTCAAAGAGCTGACAAATTAATCTTGCTTATATGACTATGTCAACTCCCTGCTCCAAAAGCCTTCAGTGATATATGATTGCCCATGGGATAAAATACAACTATTTTTCTAGGCATGTAAGTAACCACTCTACCTGATTTCAACCTCTTTTATACTCTAGCAATATGCTCCTGAAACCACATCTCACCTCCGACTTACTTTGTAAAGAATATATTCAGAATATCAATAATTGTTTTGAGGTCTCAAATATATTATATTTACCATCTATTCAAACTCCTTATTTTACAAATGAAATAATAGAAAGATTAACTTATTTGTGTAGAGTGGCATAGCTATTAAGTGTCAGATTCTGAATTTCAACCCATGGCTTCCTGACTTCAAATACAGTAGCCTGTGTCATCTTAGGGACCACCTAGGCCTACTGGTATCTGAAAAAAATTTCTCTAAAATATATTGGATCAAGTTCTTACCTGGAGATTTCCATTAAGAGGTAATCCACTATCTCTTTAAGTAATACATTCTACTTTGGGATAGGTCTAATTTTTAGGAAGTTTTGTTGTTGTTGTTATTGTTGTTCCAATAACAAACTTGGATTTATAGCTGTGAAATATAAAATTTCTAGTTGATTGTATATCAAAAATATTAATATAAATTTCAATCAGTTTCTCTTATGGTCAGTTAACTAGGTCCCTGGAGAAAGGTATAACATTTAAACTATTAAAAGAGAACTTCATATTTTTAGCTGAATAATCAATCAAAAAATATTAAATAGCTAACATCTTTAGCACTTTTTTAAACAAATTTTTCCTTCCATCTTAAGATTAATACTGTATATTGGTTCTGAGGCCAATGCATGCTAAGAACTGGGCAATGGGGGTTAAGTGATTTGCCCAGGTCCGCACAGTTAGGAAGTATCTAAAGCCAAATTTGAACTAAGGACCTCCCATCTCTCCCAGGAGATAGGGAAAAAAACCTGAAATCATACTGGCCCCCCAAGAAGTATATTCTTTAGGTGTAGAGGAGATTTAAAATTAGGTCTCAAAAATAAAAAATATTAGTTCCCCCTGCTAAAAATTCAACATTATCACAGAAGAATTGGAATGAAGTAGGAGACTATCTAGAATTGGGGATATTATTTTTCATATATTTAATATGCTATTATGGCAAATAAAATAGTTTACTAAATTTCTGGGGATTCATTGAAATCTACCCTTGATTCTGCACTGGAAAACTTCATAGCTTCTTAAATATAATTATCCAATCCTAACCTCTCTGCTTGATTTCTAGGTTCAACCTACAATTTCCCACTGAAACACTTTAAACTCAAGATTTCCAAAACTACTTATGTTCACCTCAAAAAGCAACAACCACAACAAAACTCCTCTCTTTGTACATTCCCTATTACTATACCACAAATCACCCAGACTCTGGTTCTCCTTCTCTCTCACTTCCAGTATCTAATGTGTTCTGTCAATTTTACCTTTGTAACAAATCTCAAATATACCCTTTTCTATCCTCTGAAACTGCAACCACTTTGAAACATGCTCTCTTCACTTCATAGACGAACCGTTGCAGCATCCTGTTTGTTGGTCTCTTGAAAACAATTATCTTCTTTTCAGCTGTCAAAAGTAATTTTCCTTAAGTGAAGATCTTATCACTTTATCAACCCCCAACTCATTCATCATTCAAAACCTGTCCCCCTTTCCTTCTAGTCTACTTAGGTCTTAAGCCAATCTTCCTACTGTGACACTAGTCACAGTGATATTAGCCTCCTTTGTATTCCTTAAATAAAACAGTCTAACTTGGTGATTCCCAAAGTATGTGTCACTGCCCCTGGTGGGTGCTGCAGGGATCCAGAGAGGCAGTGATGGCCACAAGTGTATTTGAGGACAATGAAAAACTGTAAGGGAGTGGTGATAGTATGGGACAGGGGGCACTAAGTAATATTTTTTCTGGAAAGGGGGCGGTAGGCCAAAAAAGTTTGGGAACCACTGGTATAACTCATCACTTTGGGCATTTCCCCTTTATTCCCACTGTGTCTAAATTACCTTCCCCTCCACTAAGCTCTACCTCCTACCTTCCTTATAATCCTCAAGTCTTAATTAAAAAACCACCTGTTTGAAGCAGAAAGCATTTCCATAAAATTTTATTGTGTAGTTCTCTTTCCTCCTTCAATGGCATTTTACCAAAATATTATCCATTTAAGGGGTAAAGGAGATTGCAATAACTGCCAGTATTACCCATCAAAATCGGATGAACCAAATTAAATTGATCTTTCTATATTTTGTTTGGTACTAATGATGAGACTTCTCTAAGAATAACTTTGTTAACAATTTGGTTTCTGGTATACAAGGTTCAGATTATCCTTCCATAGCTATACTGTATTTTCATTTTTGACAGTAGTAAAAATAATTTATTTTTATAGATAAGCAGAGGATTTATAACTCAAAGTAACACTAAGAACATTTATGTTGAACAAAGGTGCCAATTTCTTTCTTTAATAAAATTGTACTTCATGTACATCTGATTGACTTTATTTTCAAATATAAAGAGAAAAAACTTAATATAGAATCAGAATCTCAGAAGTAACACTCAGAATAAAAACACAACTTATGTCGTATCAAAACATTCTGAAACATATCCACTCATTGCCCCAACTCCCACCTTATTGTACATTAGGTCTATGTGTAAATAGTTTTTAGTAATTTTAGGCAATAAGAGGAGAGAGCTCTCACATTCATGTGTGTGGATGCATGTGTGTATGTAATATAACATTATATTCATGATTTTTATGTAGGATAATCTATTTTATTTAAATGTGAATCCATTTAAATAAACCATTACCTATTTTTTCAGGAAAATCTTAAAACATATAGGAATTCATATGGACAATATGGAGTTGCCAAAGCATCATGATTAAATGAGGGAAAAATTAATAGTGTTGTCAGATATCATTGTATTGTGTAGGAGGGCAATACAAAATTCATTTAAAATATATTTCCTTTCACTGGGCTCATGATTTTAAGCTTTGAAATCTACCTCTTCTTTATTTTTTCCCAGTGTCATAGAATATTGTTGAGATCAACTCTGGTGAACCAGACCTGAATTAAGTTTTATTGTGCCAGTTTACTTTAAGCAACCTTGAACAAAGTAAGGTAGACTGGTTTGTTTCAAGCATCAATCGTCTTCATTAGTAATACCAATCTACTTTAATTAACTAGAATTGTATCAGGTATTGTGGTTTGGAGCAACACTAACGTGCATTAGGATAGAAGCATTCTGCTTTCAAGTGCCTCAGATACTTCACTTGCTCTTAGCAAACTCTAAAGGGACAAAGTCATTTTGAAGCATTAGAAAGGTTATTGATTTAAGTGCTTCAGATATCTGCCTGAAATGATCAATCATATTAACCAAAACAATATAGATAAAGATTCAAGAGATCTCCAGCACATTTAGAAAAAAAAAACATTTAGAAAAAAGAACCATTTTTTCAATAAATGATATCCTAACGTCATGAAGTACTTATATTTCCCATGTAAATGATAAAAAATCACCCAATGTTTGAATTATTTAAGTAAGCTGTTCATTTCCTTTTGGTTCTCGCATTGAAATCTGATATTAGGAAAGGAAAATAAGAGGTGAACTTTGGAGAAGTTCTGTGCTACAAGAACCTTGACAAGGTATAAAGAAAATGGAATTCAATAAGTCAATTTTCTAAAAAGGCATGAAAAAGTACAATGAACATAAGATAACAGTGAACACATGAGATTCATTAGAACATATATGTTTGAATTTTTTCTAATATTAATTCTTTGGAAATTATGATAAGACAAGCTCATGAAGACAAACTGTGTAATAGAGTGAGTTTTATGGAGATCAGAAAGTATTCTATGGTTGAAAGTAAAAAAGGCAAAGAAAGGAAAGGAAAAATGCTATAAACTTTAGTATATGTGGAAAAATAATTTGTTATGTAAAATAAATATGAGAAAGGTAATGGATGATAAAGAATAAAATGTATTTTCCTTAGAAAATTGTTTTTCTGAAATTTATATAATAATCTATAGAAAAGCAAATATTTATAAAGAACCAGGAAATACTTATCTTCTTCCCTTATCCACTCCTTGACTCCATTTCTCTTTCTGTCTTTCCCTTTTCCCTTTATTCTTTTCTTCTTCACCTTTTTTACTTTTCTTTCTCCATTCCTCTCATTTCTTCCCTCCCTTCCTCCATTCCTCCTTCCTTTGTCCCTTCTTTCTTCCATTCCTCTATTCCAACTTTCCTCCCTTTATCCTCCCTTACTTCCTTCCCTCCTTCCTTTCTTATTTCCTTCATGAATTGAAAATTACCTTAATAACTCTTAGATATATGCACTTCGTAAACTATAATGATAAATAAGATATTTCCCCTGCTATTGGGTAAATCATTTATGTAAAATCTAAATCCATGTTGGCAAAGGCATGGCACTTACGCCCTATCATGCCAGAGGGGGCTTCTCTGTTTCCCTTCTTTACCATGCTTGAAGGAAGTTCTCACATGCCCTACCCCTCTACCCAATGTGAACAATTCCTCCATCCACTGTCTGGGGTAATTAAGGGGATGCCACTCATCAGCAGTGTAAGGATAGGATTTTGTGCAAAGGAGATGGAACCAAAGGAGAAGACAATTGCTGACAGTTGAGACCAGCAGAGGATTCTGGGAATTTCTCCCAGGAAGAGAGAAGAGAGGTCTTTGGATTGAGGGGTGGGAGGAGGGAAGAGGAAGACAAGTCAGCTCTGATTGGTCCGGAAGCCTTGCTGAGGATCTTTCTCTTGGAAATTGAAGCCCTGATTCCCTGATCACAGCCATTTCATCACAACTCATTCTTCAAGACTACAACCATCTAATCAGCTAATATTTTGGACTCCATTGGAAGCAATCTCTTAGTCTCCTTCACCCATTACTCCTCCTTGCTGAAAGATCCTTTTCCATCAAATCTTACTATTATAGGAAAGGATAGAAATAGAATGGGAAGGGGGTGGGGCAAAGCTTAAGAGTTGGAACCACTAGGGTTCCTACTTAAGTGACAAACCCCATAGGAATAGCAAAGAGGGCACCCTAAAATCCCTCTGCACTTCACCCCTTTCCTCAATCCTTGATTTGTTAATAATAAAAGCCATTTAACAGTCAGACAGCATTTCAATGTTCCTGAGAGACAATAAGGGAGAGGGGAACTACAGTTTGGTCTAGCTGCCTCCATCTTAAAGCCAGACCACCTGCTGTGAAATTAACCAACCTTGGGGGAGGTTTGAGTGGACCTCGTTCTTATTCAAGATTGGATTGGGGTACCACAAACCTCTTCTTGTAGGGAAGCCTTGGTCCCAACTTATGAGGGGTGGCATGACCATCTAGGTCACCCAGTTTTTGGGGTGACACCCCTTTAAAGTCTCCCAGTGTAATATACCGCTCCAGGGGAGGGCTGGAGGAGAGTCACCGCACAGACACTCTCTTTCTCTTTCTCCCTTCTATCAACATCCATTCCTGGCTCCTTTATTAATATAGCAGCTTATGTTAGGGTTCGAGTGGAAGACCACCCAAGGAGCACATGGAGACAATGCAATCCAAGCAAAGGGAAGTCTTTATTTTTAACATGCTAGGAGAACTTCGCCAAGAGTTCCAGGGGGGCATAGTCAGAGTAAACATTATATATGTTTGGGGTTCCGGGTTGGTGCTATGTGAAAGCAGGATGTTGCTTGGGTGTCGGCAGACGTAGGGGCATGCTGCAGTTTCTGAAGGGGAACTTCTGTAGCCTTTGTAGTTAGTGATTTTTGGCTGTCTCCTCAAGCATGTAGTGTGGGGGTTGGTCAGCTGGTTATGGTCATGACTATTTACTCTACTGCATTAGACTTAGAGGTGAAGTTTCAGCACCCAGTCTCTAAAAGGTTTGCTAACACTGTCCTAGATATAATAGTATGCTGTCAAATGCAAAATCAAATGTGAAAAATTAGGTGGTTATAAGATAATTCTATCTTCAAAGCCCTTTCAGCCTGAATATAACTAGATAACTAAAGTGGGAAATAATTATATCATCTTTATATCCTTTTTTTGATTCTTGCTTTTCTTCAAATAAAATGATAGTTATAAATACTTATCTAATTGATAGAGAGTAAAAAAGCCAATATGTTAATTTTAAATGAGAATCAAAAGACATGAAAACATTTCATAACATACACATATCTGAACATATATTCATATATAAGTAAAGATATTTATACATATGCATATATATTTAAACACACCAATGTGTCTAGATGTATTTGCATGTTTCTCTAGGATTAGCAATACAATTTGAAAGAATCTTTCTTTTTTTAAAAAAGGAGGAAAATTTTTCCTGTTTCAACCAACAAAGCCCAGTCAGATTTTTTAAAAGAACCAAGTAAATGAAACTAATCAAAACACATATATAGCATCCTAAAATACAAAAAAATGACAAATAAAGTGAGTACAATGAAATGTGTTTCAAGAGTCTTGTTTATATAGGCCAGGGCTTCCGAAGATCTCTCAGGGCACAATGCACTATCTGGAGAGTCTCTGCTTAATGCACTGCTTAATGGTAAAACACTTCAAAATTTTCCCACTGCATTGTGGCTCAGATGTTATGCTGTACATCTAGAAGGAAGCCAATAAAAGGAAAGAAAATGTCAAAAAATATATTTCATTCAATCAAGGACAGGAAAAATACTATATAATTTAGGGTAGAATGTACTTTTTAATTACCACATCATCTCTGAGTCAATTCTATTTAAATTAGAAATGGTATTGAAGAAGTATAATTGAAAACAAAAGAAAATAATCTTATGTTCCAAGTTAGTAGTTTAATGATTCCTATTGTGGTCATGGTGCTCTCTCTCTCAAAATAATGTTTAAACCTGTCATTCTAACATGTGTGTTTAAAAATTCAGGAAATATTTCCTGAACATCAAATTTGCAAGTTGATGTTTTAGATGCTGTGAAGTTTATAAAGAAGTTCAAAATTTGCTATTGAGTATTTTAGAAATTTTTAATTTACTTTGGGATATGTAGCTATATAGATATATCATGGATGCTTATTTGGAAAGAAAGAATCATACATGGATGAATGGGGAGAGAGAGAGAGAGAGAGAGAGAGAGAGAGAGAGAGAGAGAGAGAGAGAGAGAGAGAGAGAGAGAGAGATAAAGAGCATATAGCAGTGTTCTTGGCATAGGGGATAAACATATAATTTATAAAATACTGTCCCAGTTGGTAAAAACATAAAAAACAGCCAACAAAACAGCAAAAGTAACAGGGAGGAAGGACATAGAGAAAAACTCATTAGCCCTCTTGAAGTGGAGATGACAGAAATTGAGAAAAAAATTTAATGATAAAGAAAAAAAATAATCAAGGTGTCCTAACTGACAAATGAAGAATATACAAAATTATTTGGATAGAAAATGAGGGAAATAAAAAAAATTAATAACAAACTTCAAGTTTTTTGTACCAAATTCACTGACTGGTATGAAAACTGCTTTACTCTTCAGTATCAAACTTGGTATATTCCCCAAATTAGAATTGAAGTTATTTATGCAATTATTTTAAGGAACACATTATTGCTATTGCTAAGAGATACAGAGATGCAAACATCTCTTATAATTACATGCTTACTCCTCATACAAGAAGACATTTTAGCCAGCACTACTAATTATATGGTAGTGAAGTGGCAAGCACCACTAATTATGGAGGAATACTTGACATGAATGTAGTATTGTGTTTGTTTTCAATAAAAGAATGACCACCAGGGTGAGAAAAGAAATAGAAAAGGAAAGATTTTGCCATAGTGGGAGTTTTACAGTACTTTCAAAAGTTTCTTGGGTTCTGCAATATAATTAGCTGTTCTAGTTTCACATACCTATATGTCTTTGTATATATATCCACAAATATATATATATATATATATATATACACATGTCATATACATATACATATTTAATGATTTATATAAATTCTATAACTATGCCAAACTTATTTATTGTCTAATTTTAAAAATTATATTATTATAATCTCTTTAGCAAATAATGTTAAGATATTTAAAATTTTAAGGTTAATCTTTCTAAAATGATTGGTTATATTGCAATTCCAAGAATTCTCTATATTATATTAACAATGTAATCAAAATGGCTATCTATTTAAAATGTATGTATTAATAATTGTATGTTTTCTATAGGCAGTGTTAGATGTTTCATCCTGGCTTTTGTAATTCTGAGGGAAAAGTATATTTTTATTTTAATAAATGTTTTTATTACATAGGAATGTTGGATTTCATGAAAGTCTCTTTCTTGAGTCTATTGATAATTACATGATACACCTTTTTTCTTTATTATATATTAAATATGGTAATTTTGTAGTATAAAACTAGCCTTATTTAACCAGTATTAATACTCCCTGGTGATATTAATTACCTTAATTTCCTCTTCATTTGAGGTAAGTTCATCCTTTTCATCTTTGATACTATTAATTTGATTCTTCTTTCTTTTTTTATTAGATTAACCAGTACTTTTTCTATTTAATTTGTTTTTTTCAAAGTATCAGTTCCTAGTCTCATTTAGTAGTTCAATAGTTCTTTTACTTTCAATTTGATTAATTTCTTTAATTTTTAGGATATCCATATTAGTTTTTATCTGGGGATTTTTAACTTGTTCTTTCTCTGATTTTTTTTAATTGCAAGCCCAATTCATTAATCTCCTCTCTCTCAATTTTGTTGGTATAGGCACTCAGTGAAATAAATTTTCCCCTGAGCACTGCTTTGGCTGTATCCCAAAGGTTTTCATATGTTGTCTCTTCATTGTCATTCTCTTTAATGAAATCCATAAGTGTTTCTATGTTTTGCTTTTTGACCCACCAGTTTTGAAGAATTAGATTATTTAGTTTGCAGTTGTAAAAGTTAAAATGGGTTATAGAAATAGAAGAGTTAAAAAGGTTGTTGTGGTCGCCATATATAAAAATTAACATTTAAGTCATGAGGCTATTTAGTAGCTTTAGTAGCTGTATTATAGCAAAGTAGAGATAGTAAAGAGAGGGAAATGTAGGAAGGAGGTAGAAAATATTGCCTAGCTAAATATCCCATGTCCACATCTGAGTGCCTCCATAACTCAAGTGTAAATCCAAATATTAATCTCACCAGAATAAGAGAATGTCTCTAGCCAAGCATATTGCCAACAAATGACTGGAGCCAAAGAAGCTGAGCTGCAAAAGGCTGTCTATATTGTCAAGGAAGCAAGAGTCTCAACAGAGCAAGCATCTCTCCTCAGCCTGAATTACCAACACAGCAATCCAAATGCAAATGTCCACCAGAATACAAAGTCTGAATCAGGAGGCTCAAATCAGAATCTGTATCCAAAATGAGAATATAAAATGGGAATATAAAATCAGAATCCAAAATGGGAATCAGAATTGGGAATGAATTGACTTCCTCTTGCATCTCACCTTATAAGATCTATTCTCCACCCAACAGTCCTCACATGTCACATCTCAGGAACCAATAACAGTTCCTTTATTTGTATAGTACTTCCCAGGGTTGGGGCAGTTCTTGTGGAATCCACTTCAAATTTTTGAGGATATGAACTTCCTTTTCTAGTAAAATGTTCTCCATGACTAATTGTGAAAGGAAGAGCACTCCAAGTTCTCTTTTTTTTCTTTATTTGATTAATTAAGAAAATTTTTCTCTGGTTACATGATTCATGTTCTTTCTCTCCTCTCCTCCTATCCCCTTCCAATAGTCAACACGCAATTCCACTGGGAATTACATGTGTCATTGATCAAGACCTATTTTCATATTATTTATATTTGCACTAAGGTGATTGTTTAGAGCAGTGATTCCCAAAGTGGGTGCCACCTCCCCCTGGTAAATGCTGCAGCGATCCGGAGGGGCGGGGGGGGGGGGGGGGGGTGGCCACAGGTGCATTTACCTTTCCAATTAATTGCTATTAAAATTTTAAAAAAATTAATTTCCAGGGGCTCTAAGTAATAGTTTTTCTTGAAAGGGAATGGTAGGCCAAAAAAGTTTGGGAACTACTGGTTTAGAGTCTACTTCCCCAATCATATCCCCATCAACCAATGTGATCAAACAATTGTTTTTCCTCTGTATTTCTACTCCCACAGTTCTTTCTCTGGATGTGGATAGTGTTCTTTTTCTTAAGTCTCTCAGAATTGGCCTGGATCTTTATATTGCTGCTAGTAGAGAAGTCCATTTCATTCGATTGTGCCACAGCATATCAGTCTCTGTGTATAAGTTTCTTCTAGTTCTGCTTCTTATGTTCCACATCAATTCCTGGAGGTAATTCCAGTTCACATGGAATTCCTCCAGTTCATTATTCCTTTGAGCACAATAGTATTCCATCACCAACAGATACCACAATTTGTTTAGCCATTTGCCAATCGAAGGACATCCCCTCATTTTTCAATTTGTTGCCACCACAAAAAGTGTGGCAATAAATATTTTTGTACAAGTCTTTTTCATTTTTAACTCTTTGGGATAGAAACCCAGTAGTGGTATTGCTGAATCAAAAGGATAGGCAGTCTTTTAAAGCCCTTTGGGCATACTTCCAAATTGTCATCCAGAAGGGTGGGATCAATTCACAACTCCACCAGCAATGCATTAATGTCTCAATGTTGCCAGATTCTTTCCAACATTTATGATATTACTTTGCTGTCATATTAGCCAATCTGCTATGTGTGGAGTGGCTCCTCAGAGTTGTTTTGATTTACATTTCTCTATAAGAGATTTAGAATACTTTTTTCATGTGCTTATTGTTAGTTTTGATTTCTTTATCTGAAAACTGCCTATTCCTGCTCCTCGCCCATTTATCAAATGGGGAATGTCTTGATTTTTTTGGGCAATTGATTTAGCTCCTTATAAATTTTTGTAATTAGAACTTTTATTAGTTTTTTTGTTATATAGATTTTTCCCCAATTTGTTGCTTCCATTCTAGTTTTGCTTGCATTGGATCTGTTTGTACAAACTCTTTTTAATTTAATTTAATAAGAACTGTGGAAGTAGAAACACAGAAGAAAAACAATTGCTTGAACACATGGATTGATGAGGATATTATTATGCATGTAGACCCTAAAGGATCACCCTAGTGCAATTATCAATAATAAGGAAATAGGTCTTGAGCAATGATATATGTAAAACCCAGTGGAATTGCAAGTTGGCTTTGGGAGGGTAGGTATAGGGGATGGAAAGAACATGAATCATGTAACAATGTGAAAATATACTAAATTAATTAAATAAATTAAAATTTTCAGTTAAAAAATAAAAATAAATAAATTTGCCTTTCTATATCTTCTTGTTCAAGGATATCTAGGCAATTATCTTTGATAATTTCTTTTAATATGATGTCCAAGGTTTTTTTCTTGATCATGACTTTCAGGTAGTCCGATACTTCTGAAAATGTCTCTTGTATTAGGGAATTGTATTAGGGTGGTTTGGGGAATTGGATGAGATTTGATTAATTAAATACTTTGGGCCAGTAACGGAATCTTATCCTATGCGTGAAAGGACAAGCTTGCCCAGGATGAGGTATTGATCTGTGGCAGATTAGGCAGGGATCCAAGGAAAAGATCCCAAGTCCAGATGGACTCAGATCTCAACAGCAAGGACAGGTACAGGAACTCCACCAAGTCTTTTGGCAGCAAAGCCTTCCAGATGCTTGCAATTAGCAAACCCCAGAGAGAATAACTGCTCCTGAGTTTTTCAGTTCAACCCTTTTATCAACATTCCAGTATCTCTCTCATGCCTCTGCCCTCTGCAAACCATCATTTCTTATCTTTTCCTTATAACACTCTCCTAGATCTATTTTCTAGGGCTGTTGTTTTTTCTAATAGATATTTCATGATTTCCTCTGATTTTTCATTCCTTTGATTCTGATTTATTTTTTCTTGATTTCTAATAAAATTGTTAGTTTCTAGATTGTCAATTCTTATTTTTAAGGCCTAGTTTTCCTCTGTCAGTTTTTGTTTCTCCTTTTTCAATTGGCCCATTTATTGAGGCATCACTTTGATCACTTTCATTTCTTCTTGCATCACCTTAATTTCTCTTCCCCACTTACCCTCCACTTTGCTTAACTGTTTTTTGAAGTCTTTTTGAGGTCTTCTAGACTCTGTGTCCATCCATATTTTTCTTTTGGACTTTGCATGTGTTTCCTTTGCTTTTGCTATCCTCATCTATGTCTGTACCTTGCTCTTTGTCTCCATAAAAACTCTTTAGAATTACTTGCTTTTTTGTTGTTTGCTCTTTTCCCCTATCAAATTATATGTTGGTTCTGTGTTTGGGGAAGTTTGTGTACACTTTTAAACTTCAGTCTTTCCTTAATCCTATTTTCAGGTTATGTTCTGGATTGTTACTACTTTACCAGGTGGTCTGAGAATGAGAGCTCTGAAAGACCCCTTCCCCTGCTGATTCAATTGACTCTTGAGATGCTGATAGCTTAAATACTTTCCTGAGCCTTGTGTGTAAGCATTTGATCTCAGTCTGAACTTGATCAGGTCAGGGGCTGATCAAATTTTAACTACAGGCTTAGGCTCAATTTTTGGGTCTCAAGGTATGCTTGGTTCAATCAGGCACACCCTTGGTTTCCCCGTCCTGGATCTCAACCTTTAGTTTTGGACAAAAAAAGATTGGTGGGGGTGCCTCTCCCTGAAAACTATGTCCTTACCCCAAACCATGGATTGTGGTCTCATCCCAGTCTCATACTGGGATTCCTGACTTTGCTCTGGGCCTACAGGGATCAATCGCTTTTACTCCAGATTGCCCTGGGCTGGGACTCTGGACTTCTCCACAGGTTTGAAATTTTAAGGAGTGTGGTTGGCTTGGATCACTATTTGTCCAGACAAAGACTGTTAGCTAGGGCTTAAGTTCAAAACCTGTGACAGCAGATGTGGGCAGGGGGTAGGGGATGGGAGGGTTGGGGTTTGCTCTTGGCTTGCTCTTCACTTCCTCCTATAACCTCCTGCTAGCTCTGCTCCCTTCTTGATCTCTGCCTACCTTTTGGGTTTTTCTTTTCTTCATGGCTGTTTCATTCTGTCTTATTGTTGGTTCTTTCACTTGTATTTGTTTTGTGATGATATTTTAATCTTGTTTGGGGAGGATTTTCATGGTGAAATAGAGCAGCTGCAATAGTTACTCCTTCATCTTGGCCAGGGGTTGGCAATGTATGGCTCTTGAGCCATTTCTGGCTCTTTTGAGGGCCAGATACAGCTCTTTCTGCAGGAGCCATAAAGTCAATTTTTTCAGGCACTGTTACAGGAGTGCACACTGTTACAGGAGCATGCACTGTGAGCACTGTACAGCTCTCACAAAATTACATTTTAAAAAATGTGGCATTTATGACTCTCATGGCCAAAAAGCTTGCAGACCCCTGATCTTGGCTCTACCCCCAGAAATCTGGCTGATGGTTTTAAATAAATATTACTTATTGTTTTAAGGAAAGCCACTTTTATTCCTATGATTACTATTTTTTTTCAATAGGAATGGGTGTTGTATTTTGTCAAAAGCTTTTTCTGAATCTATTGAGATAATTATGTGATTTCTGTAAGTTTGATTATTGATGTGTTCAATTATGCACTTGGTTTTACTAATATTAAGACAGAATTACATTCCTGGTGTAACCCATCCAGACCTCAATGTAAGAATTTAAATTTAGGTTTTCAGCTACATATGAAATTCTAAAGTAATATTGTGGTCACTGATTTAAAAATATTACAGCTTAAGTCAAAATGACTTTTAGCAGCTTTATTTACAAAGAAGTGGAAAGAGTGAAAGTGAAAAAATGTAGATAAAGAGACAGAAAGTACTGCCTAGATACGAATTACCTATTTTAATAGTTTATTGAGGAGGTATTCATAGATTGGGGAATGGCTGAACAAGTTGTGTTATTTGATGGTGATGGAATTCTATTGTGCTTAAAGGAATAAAGAACTGGAGGAATTCCATGTGAACTGTAAAGACTTCCAGGAATAGATGTAGAGCAAAAGGAGCAGACCAAAGAGAACATTACCCACAGAGATTCTTACATTAAGGCACAATCTAATGTAATAGACTTTGCTTCTAGCAGCAATATAATGACCATGGACAGTTTTTTAGGGAATTATGAGAAATAATGCTATCCACATCGAGAGAAAGAAATATGGAAGTAAAGATGCAGAAGAAAAATATATGATTGAACCCACGTTTTTGATTGGAATATGATTGGGGATGTTAAATTTAAATGATCATTATTGTAAATATGAATAATATGGAAATAGGTTTAGATCAATGATACATGTAAAACTCAGTTGAATTGCTCATTGACTATAGGAGGTGTGAGGGAGAAGGGGAGGGAAATAATATGATTCATGGAGCCATGGGAAAATATTCCAAATTAATGAATTAATTAAATGAATTTTAAAATAATAAATAATTCCCATCCAGTCATACTGAATAACCCTTGTGAAATATTGTTATAGTTTCTTTGCTACCATTTTATTGATGATTTTTACATTAATATTATTAATGAGTTTGGTCTGTAATTTTTCTTCTTCTTTTTGGTCTTCCTAGCCTTGGCATTAGCACCATATTCATGTCATACAAAGAATTTTGGTAGAATTCCTTCTTTGCTTATTTTGGCAAATAATTTGTTCAGTTTTGGGATTGTGTTGTTTAAATGTTTAATAGAATTCACTTGTGAATCCATGTGAGCTTGGGGATATTTTCTTGTAATGTTCATTAATGGCTTGGGCAAGTTCTTTTTCTGAGATAGTATTATTTAAGCATTCTATTTACTCTTTTGTTAATCTAGATAATTTATATTTTTGCAAGTATTCATCAATTTCACTTAGATTATCAGATTCATTGTCATGTAACTGGATGAAATAGCACCTAATAATTGCTTTTATTTACTCTTCATTTTGAGGTAAAATTACCCTTTTCATTTTTGATACTAGCAATTTGATTCACTTCTTTTTTTAATCAAATTAACCAATACTCCATTTCATTTTTTTCATAAAATCAGCTCCTAGACTTATTTATTAGTACAATAGTTCATTAATTTTCAATTTTATTATTTTTGCCTTTGATTTTTAGATTTTCCAATTTTGTCTTTAAGTGGGGATTTTTAAATTGTTCTTTCCTATTTTTTTCAGTTGCATGCTCAATTCATTTATGTAGTTTTTCTCTATTTCATTGAAGAATTAGATTAGTTTCCAATTAATTTTTGTTTGCCTTTCCATAAAAACTTATTCATTATAATTTTATTTCATTATTTTCTGAAAAAGTTGAATTTATTATTTCTGGTTTTCTGCATTTGGTCATAAAATTTTATGCATTAGTACATTGCCAATCTTTTTATATGTACAATGTACTACTGAAAAGAAGGTATATTCCTTTTTATCCCTATTCCATTTTCTCCAGATAGCTAATAAATCTAACTTTTCTAAAATGTCATTCACCTCCATTCTTTCTTCTATATTTTTTGTTTGGATTCAATGAGTTGTGAGAGAGGAAGTTTGAAATCACTCACTCGTATAGTTTACTCACTATTTTCTCCTTAAGTGCCTATTATTTCTCCTTTAATACTATGTATCCTATACCATTTGGTGCATGTATGTTAGGTACTGATATTTCTTCATTATCTGCCTTTTGTCAAGATGTAATTACCTTCCTTATTTATTTTAATCATATCTGTTTATGCTTTAACTTTGTCTGAGATCATAATTGCTACTCCTGTCTTTTTTTGTCTCAGTTGAAGTCCAATATATTCTGCTACATTCTCTTACCTTTACTCTGTGCCTCAAATGTATTTCTTGTAAATAACATGTTAGGATTCTGGTTTTTAATCCATTCTGCATTATATGGGTGTGTTCATACCATTTACATTCACAGTTATGATTACCATCTCTGTATTCTCCTCCATATTGATTTAGTCTTTTAATCCTGCCCTTTCCCCTTTCACTCTTTCTTACCACACCATTGTTTTGCTTTGAGTCACTCCCCCATTTCCCTCTCCAGTATATTATTCTCTTTCCCACCAATACATTCCTTAATTCCCTTCTACTTCCCTATAGAGTCCTTTAATCATCTCCCCCAAATTCTCCCTCCCTTATATTACTCCTCTCCTCACCAATCCTTTCTCATTCCCCTTCTACTGCTCTCTAGGTAAAGATAGGATCCCATATCCCCATTGACTTACTCTGTTCTTCACTTTCTGAACCAATTCCATCGAGAGTATTGTTTAAGTAATTTTTTGTCAGCAACTAAAACTCACCTCCATTGTAATATTTCCCTCACACCCTTGTGCAACTTTATGTGTTATAATTTATCCCATTTTACTTCTCTTTTCCATTTTCTCTTGGTTATAATCCTCCTTTCCACTCCTAGTTTTTTTTAACATCATCCTTACTACCACAACCTCTGTTTGTGTATACTTCTCTTAATTCATATGATAATGATGACAATTTTTAAGAGTTATTGATATCATCTTTCCTTAGAGGAATATAAGCAATCACACCTTATTGAAGCCTTTAAATTTGTTCTCTTCCTCATTTACCTTTTTGTGCATCTATTGATCATTTATTTTGACATTAAGTTTTTTGTTTATATTTGCTCTTTTCTTAAACAATGTCTGGAAATCTACTATTTTTATTAAATGACCATAATTTTCCCTCAAAATATATAGTCAGTTTATATGGGTAGGTGATTCTTGGTTGTAAACCCATTGCCATTGCTTTCTGGATTTCATATTCATGCTTTCTGGTTCTTTAATGTGGAGACTGCAAGATCCTGTTTATTCCACACTGGGGCTCTGTTATATTTGAGTTGTTTCTTCCTGACTACCTGCTGTTTTGTTTTGTTTTTCTTTTGTTTGTGAGCTCTTGAACTTGGCTATAATATACCTTGGTGTTGTTATTTGGGTATTTATTGTAAGAGGTGATCTGTGGATTCTTTTGAATTCTATTTTATCCTCATGTTAAAGATTATAAGGGCAGTTTTGTTAGATAATTTCTTTTAATATGATGTATAGGGTTTTTTTTGGAATAATTTTCATGTAGTCTAATAATTCTTCAATTGTCTCTCCTGGATTTAATTCCAGGTCCTTTGTTATTTCAAGGAGGTACTTAATATTTTCTTCTATTTTTTCATTTAATTTATTTTGTTTTATTGTTTCTTGATGTCTCATGAAGACATGAAATTCTATTTGTCTAATTCTGATTTTAAAGACTGAATTTCTTCCATGACATTTTGATCCTTCTTTTCCATTTGGTCCATTCTACTTTTCCTGGTTGCTACTAAATCACCATTTTGGCTCTGCCTTTATAATTTAAAATTCCTTATCCCTATCATTTTTTTTAAATTTTAAACATTTATTAATATTCATTTTTAACATGGTTACATGATTCATGCTCCTACTTTCCCCTTCACCCCCAGTATTCCCTACAACCATGGCCGACACACATTTCCACTGATTTTATCATGTGTCCTTGATCAAGACCTATTTCCAAATTGTTGGTAGTTGCATTGGTGTGGTAGTTTCGAGTCCACATCCTCAATCATGTCCACCCCAACCCTTGCATTCAAGCAGCTGTTTTTCTTATATGTTTCCTCTCCTGCAGTCCTTCCTCTGGCTGTGGGTACCGTTCTTTACCATAAATCCCTCAGAATTGTCCTGGGTTTTTGTATTGCTGCTGGTACAGAGGTCCATTACATTGAATTTTACCATAGCATATCAGTCTCTGTGTACAGTGTTCTTCTGGTTCTGCTCCTTTCGCTCTGCATCAGTTCCTGGAGGTCTCTCCAGTTCACCTGGAACTTCTCCAGTTTGTTATTCCTTTTAGCACAATAGTAATCCATCACCAGCATATACCACAATTTGTTCAGCCATTCCCCAATTGAAGGACATACCCTGCTTTTCCAGTTTTTTTCAACCACAAAAAGTGCAGCTATAAATATTTTCGTACAAGTCTATTTATCTATGATCTCTTTGGGGTACAAACCCAACAATGGTATAGCTGGATCAAAGGGCAGGCATTCTTTTATAGCCCTTTGAGCATAGTTCCAAATTGCCAGCCAGAATGGTTGGATCAGTTCACAACTCCACCAGCAATGCATTAATGTCCCAATTTTGCCACATCCACTCAAGCATTCATTACTCTCCCCTTCTTTCATTTTAGCCAATCTGCTAGGTGTGAGGTGATACCTCAGAGTTGTTTTGATTTGCATTTCTCTAATTATTAGAGATTTAGAGCACTTTCTCATGTGATTATTGATACTTTTGATTTCTTTACCTGAAAATTGCCTATTTGTTTCTCTTCCCCAATTATCAATTGGGGAATGGCTTGATTTTTTATACAATTGCTTTAACTCCTTGTATTTTTCAGTAATTAGACCCCTGTCAGAGTTTTTTGTTATAAAGATTTTTTCCCAATTTGTTGTTTCCCTTCTGATTTTGACTACATTGTTTTTGTACAAAAGCTTTTTAACTTAATATAATCAAAACCATTTAATTTACATTTTGTAATTTTCTCTAACTCTGGCTTGGTTTTAAATGCTTTCCTTTCCCAAAGATCTGACAAGTATACTATTCTGTGTTCACTTAATTTATTTATAATTTCCCTCTTTATATTCAAGCCATTCACCCATTCTGAATTTATCTTGGTGTAGGTTGTGAGATGTTGATCTAAACCTAATCTCTCCCATATTGTTTTCCAAATTTCCCAGCAGATTTTCTCAAATAGTGGATTCATGTCCCAAAAGTTGGGCCCTTTGGGTTTATCATACACTGTCTTGCCGAGGTCATTTACCCCAAGTCTATTCCACTGATCCTCCTCTCTGTCTTTTAGCCAGTACCATACTGTTTTGATGACTGCTACTTTATAGTATAGTTTAATATCTGGTACAGCTAGGCCCCCTTCATTCACATTTTTTTTTTCATTATTTCCCTTGATATTCTTGATCTTTTGTTATTCCAAATGAAATTTGTTATAGTTTTTCCTAATTCAATAAAGAAGTTTTTTGGTAGTTTGATAGGTATGGTGCTCAATAGGTAAATTAATTTGGGTAGAATGGTCATTTTTATTATGTTAGCTCCTCCTACCCATGAACAACCAATGGCTTTCCAGTTGTTTAGATCCAGTTTTATTTGCTTGGAAAGTGTTTTGTAGTTGTTTTCATGTAATTGCTGTTTGTTTTGGTAGATAGATTCCTAAGTATTTTATATAGTCTAGGGTAATTTTAAATGGTGTTTCTCTTTCTACCTCTTGCTGCTCTAATGTGCTGGAAATGTATAGAAATGCTGATGATTTATGTGCATTTTTTTGTATCCTGCCACTTTAGTAAAGTTGTTGATTATTTCTACAAGCTTCTTAGTTGATTCTCAAGGATTTTTTAAGTATACCATCTTATCATCTGCAAAGAGAGATAGCTTAGTCTCCTCCTTGACTATTTTGATACCTTCAATTTCTTTTTCTTCTCTAGTTGCTACTGCTAGTGTTTCTAGTACTATGTTGAATAATAGAGGTGATAATGGGCATCCTTGTTTCACTCCTGATCTCATTGGGAAGGCTTCTTATTTATCCCCATTGCATATGATGCTCGTTGATGGTTTTAGGTATATACTGTTTATTATTTTTAGGAAAGGTCCTTCTATTCCTATACTTTTCAGTGTTTTCAATAGGAATGGATGCTGTATTTTGTCAAAGGCTTTTTCAGCATCTATTGAGATAATCATGTGATTTTTGTTTGATTGACTATTGATATGGTCAATTATGTGGATGGTTTTCCTAATGTTGAACCATCCTTACATTCCTGGTATAAATCCCACCTCATCGTGGTGGATGATCTTCTTAATTACATGCTGGAGTCTCTTTGCTAGTATTCTATTTAAGATTTTGCATCTCTGTTCATTAGGGAGATTGGTCTGTAGTTTTCTTTCTCTGTTTTTGATCTCCCTGCCTTTGGAATCAGTACCATATTTGTGTCATGAAAGGAATTTGGTAAGACTCCTCCTTTGCTTATCATATCAAATAATTTGTATAGTATTGGGATTAGTTGCTCTTTGAATGTCTGATAGAATTCGCTTGTGAATCCATCAGGCCCTGGTGATTTTTTCTTAGGGAGTTCTTGGATGGCTTCTTCAATTACTTTTTCTGATATAGGATTATTTAGGTACTCAATTTCTTCTGCTATTAATCTAGGCAGTTTATATTTTTGTAAATATTCATCCATATCTCCTAAATTGTTATATTTATTGCCATATAGTTGGGAGAAATATTTTTTAATGATTGCCTTAATTTCCCCTTCATTAGAGGTGAGGTCTCCCTTTTCATCTTTGATACTGTCAATTTGGTTTTCTTTTTTCCTTTTTTTTTATTAGATTGACCAGTACTTTGTCTATTTTATTTGTTTTTTCAAAGTACCAGCTTCTAGTCTTATTTATTAATTCAATAGTTCTTTTACTTTCAATTTTATTGATTTCTCCCTTGATTTTTAGTATTTCTAATTTAGTTTTCATCTGTGGATTTTTAATTTGCTCGCTTTCTAATTTTTTGAGTTGCATGCCCAATTCATTAATCTCTGCCCTCTCTAATTTGTTAATATATGCACTCAAGGATATAAATTTCTCCCTGAGTACTGCCTTGGCTGCATCCCATAGAGTTTGGAAGGATGTCTCATCATTGTCATTTTCTTCAATGAAATTGTTGATTGTTTCTATGATTTCTTCTTTGACAAATTGGTTTTGGAGAATCATATTATTTAATTTCCAATTAGTTTTTTATTTGCCTGTCAATGTGCCCTTACTAATTATTATTTTTATTGCATAATGATCTGAGAATGTTACATTTATTATTTCTGCTCTTTTGCATTTGTTTCCAATGATTCTATGCCCTATTACATGGTCAATCTTTGTGAATGTACCATGTGCAGCTGAAAAGAAGGTGTATTCCTTTTTGTCCATATTTATTTTTCTCCACATATCAATTAAATCTAATTTTTCTAGGACTTCATTCACTTCTCTTACCTCTTTCTTATTTATTTTTTAGTTTGATTTATCTAGATCTGAAAGAGGAATATTTAGATCTCCCACTATTATGGTTTTACTATCTATTTCCTTCTTGAACTCTGCCAGTTTCTCTTTTATGAATTTGGATGCTATGCCACTTGGTGCATACATATTGAGCGGTGTTATTTCCTCATTGTTTATACTGCCTTTAATCAGGATGTAATGACCTTCCCTGTCTTTTTTAATCATATCTGTTTTTACTTTCATTCAGGAGAGGTTAAGCGCTGCCTTTTACTCTGCCGCCATCTTAACCCGGAAACCTATTCCTATCAGTTTTAACTAAGTACAGACTTATTCCAGTATATGACCTGGACCTTATTCTCTTTTCATTCTATGCATATGCAATTTGAATGAGAAAAAATCCCATTTAATTTATCATTGCTATGCAGATGATTTACTGATCTACACTGCATGTGTTAGTCTGTCTCTGAATTTCTAACTTGTGTGTCCACCAGACTCTTGCATATCTCAAATTAGATATCTCACAGGATTTTTTTAAACTTCTTCAAAAACAAATGCAATATTTTTTTCCTCCAAATTCCCCCCACTTAAAAATGTTCCCGTTATTTTCAAGGGTAAGGTTATTTTTTTCATTTTCCTAGGCTTGATTTCTCACTTGCATTAATCCTATTTATAAAATCTTTTGCTACATCTTATGTATATATCTTTAAAAGATTTCTCATGCAATCCTACCTTTTCTTTCATACAGTTATTATTATTTCTTCTGGATACCATTATTCTTGTAAAGACTATTATAATCAACTTCTAATTATTTTCTTTGTAACAGCTTCCAAAATAATGTTTATTTTTTGCTAAAACATAAATTGAACTTTCAGCTAAATGAAATATAATTGCTTCCAATTAAATCTATAACCAAACAGAAAATTTCCTCTATGGAATTTAAAGCTCTTTAAAAGTCTAGTCCATTTCTCCCCTTTCAGATTTCTTAAAATATTTAATTTTACCCCAGATTTTACATGTCTAGATCTGTGTATATTTTATTTTCCCCAATTACATGTGGTAACAATTTTAATATTTTCAAATTTTGAGTTTAGAATTCTGTGTTTTTTCCCTCCACCCCACCCCCATATTCTTCCAGTTAATCCTATTCTTTACTCTTGACCATATTAAAAAATGTATTGCTTTTGACCACCAGTTATTGCAATTTGGCTTCTTTTCAATCAGCCCCAATCTCCACTTCATATCCACTTTCCTTCCCATGTTTCTGTAGGGCAAGATAGAGCATATAATCAAATGAATGTGTATTTTCTCCCCTCTTTGAGACAATTACAATGAAAATAAGATTTAAGCTCTCCTCCTCCAAACCCACCCTTTTCCCTCCATTATAAAAACTCTTTCAAGACTTTTCTTCGCCAGAAAACTTATTACTTTCTACTTCTCCCTTCCTACTTCTCCCAATGAATTCTTCTTTCTCACACTTTAATTTTAAAATTTAGATAAAATTCTATCCTATTAAACTCATACCCTTGCCCTCTGTCAATGTATACTTCTTCTAATTTCTGTACGCATGATAAAGGTCTTAGGAATTATAAATACCATCTTCCTAATTAGGGATGTAAAACATTTAATATTATTGAATCTCTTACAATTTCTCTTTCCTGTTTTCCTTTTTATGTTTCTATTGAGTCTTATGTTTGAGAATCAGATTTTCTAACCATCTCTGGTCTTTAAAGCCGGAATGCTGTAAAGTTCTTTATTTCATTGAATATATATATATATATATATATATATATATATATATATACATACATACATACATACATATTTGTTTGTTTGCTTATTTATTTGTTTGTTTTTCCCCTTGATGGATTATACTAAGGTTTGCTGGGTAGATGATTCATAGTTTTAAACGTAGTTTCTTTGCCCTCTGAAATATCATATTCTAGGACATCAGGTTCTCTAATTTATCTCTAATGTAGAAGTTCATAAGTCTTGTGTTATTCTTACTGTGGCACCATAAAATTTGTTTTTTTGTTTGCTTTTGGCGGCTTCTAATATTTTCTACTTTTGGAATTTGGCTATGATCTTGTTGGGAGTAGCAATTTGGTATCTCTTTCAGAAGCTGATAAATGGATTCTTCCCAATTCCATTTTATCCTCTGCTTCAAGAATGTCAGGGCCATTTATTTCAATAATTTCTCGAAAGATGATGTCTAAGCTCTTTATGATCTAAGCTTTCAAGCTAATAATTCTTAAATCATCTTTCCTGGATCTATTTTTAAAGTCAGTTGTTTTTTTCCAATTTGATTTCACATTTTATTCTTTTTATTATCCTTTTGATTTTTTTCTTATTTGTTGAAGTCTAATGAAGGCATTTTCTTCTACTTGCCAAATTCTAATTCATAAGGAATTATTTTATTTAGTAAGGTTTTGTAACTTCTTTTTTATTTGGCCAATTTTACTTCTTAAAGAGTTTTCCTTTTCAGTGGATTTTTGTGCTCCTTTTGTCAACTGGTATATTTTGGTTTTTTAAAGGTATTAATTTAGTCAGTTGTTTTTTGTTTGTGTGTGTGTGTACCTCCTTTAACAAGCTGTCGACATTTTACCCCATAATATTCCTCAATCAATCTTATTTCTTTTCCCAATTTTTATTCTATCTTTCTTATTTGATTTAAAAATCCTTTTTAAGCTTTTTAATTTGATTTAATTTAATGCTTTTGAACCTTGACATCTATTAATATTTTTTCTTAGAAGCTTTGAATACAGTATTATTGACTGTTTTCTTTTTATTTAGAATTTTCGTCTTTCCTGTTGCTTAAATAGCTTTCAATTTTGAGCTTCATTTTATTTTGCTCATTTTCAGCATTTTTCTTGTCCTTTACCTTTTTAAAAGCTATCACAAGTAAGCTCCATTCTTGTGGTGAATGGGTCACTATTCCAAACTTCAAAATCTTTGTGTAGCTTTCTTCAGAGCTACCTCTGGGGATCTGTAAATTTTTCAATAAATTCAGGGTGGTATGATCCAATCAGAGATGTGTTTAATACTTTCCTGGCATGTGCTTTGGTCTGTGAATAACAACAAATATGCTTCTCAGCCATGGAACTCTGATCAAAGTCCCCTACTTCCCTGAAGCCTCAAATCTAGTATGTGCTAGTTCTCTTCTCCCTGGGATTGTCACCTGCATCTGAATAAGGACAATGCAACAGTGTCCTTCACTCAGAACAGCAAAGGGATCTCTGTAATTTTCTTCTGTCCAGTTGTGCAATCATCTTACCATCTATGCCTGAGAATTCCCAAAGACTTCACTGCTGATTCAGCTACCTCAAAGCCTGTGCTGCTTTGCCAAGATAAGGTCCACTTTCGAATGCTGCTCTGCACTATGTTCCCATCAGATTGTGATAGATCCCTTCCTGCTGTCTTTCTAAGTTATCTTGGCATAAAATATTTCTCTATCCTGGCCTTTTGTGATTTTTGTCACTCCAGATTTCATTTTGAGTTGTTATATCAAAGTTGTTTGAAGAGTAATTTGATATAAATCAGGAGAGTCTCTGTACCTTCTCTCCCATCTTGGGGCTATCTATTTTTAATCATTTTCTAACATTATGAATTCCATGTTCTATTGCTATCAACTCTCTCCTCTACCACCTCCCAAGACAGCAGATGATATTTTACCAGTTGTACATGTATTATCATAAAATACATAGTTCCATGTTCATCACATTGTGAAGAGAGGCAAATATAGTTTATACTCAAAACATCTGTATGGAGGAAATAAAGTAAAGAATGGAATGCTTCAATCTGTATTCAGATTCCCTCAGTTTTGGAAGGCAATGCATAAACTTTTCATCATGAATCACTTAGAGTTGTCCTGAATCCTTCTATTATTTATAATAATTAACATATTAAAATTTAATTATCTTACATCATTGCAGTTATTGTGTATAATATTCTCCTAGTTCTATTCACTTCTTTTTGCATCACTTCCTATAACGGTGATGGCAAACCTATGGCACACGTGTCAGCACCAACACACGTAGCCATTTTCAGTGACACGCAGTCACATGCAGCCACATACAGAGAAGTATGGGGCTGCATGCTAAGGATGAAACATTTGCTGTAGTGTAGTGTAGACACTGTGCACTATACATGACAATTCTACTTATATTAATTTACCTATTTTGAATTATTAAATACAGTTATATATTACAATTATACATTTTTATTAACTCTAAATATTGCAAAATTATGATGTTTTTGTTTCCTCAAAGTGACACACCACCTGAGTTATGCTTGATTTTTGGGAGAATTTTGGCACACCAAGCTCAAAAGGTTGCCCATCACTGTAAACTTTCCAGGCTGTTGTTTCTTTAATCATGCTATTTCTCATTTAATATAGTACAATGAGATTCACTTGCTTTTTTATATTACAACTTATTCACCTATTCCCGAACTAATGGAGTTGTCTTTGGTTTCTAGTTCTTTGCTACCACAAAAAAGAAAGAAAGAAAGAAAGAAACCAAACAACCAACAAACAAACAAACCAACAAACCAACAAACCAAACAACCAACAAAGAAACAAAGAAACAAAAAAGAACTGCTACCAATATTGCTGTCCAAGGAGTCCTTTCCCCTCTCCCTATCTGATTGTTTTGGCAGATAGACCTTGTAGTGGTATTGCTATGTCAGAAGGTACGCGTAGTTTTAGGGTTCTTTGGACATGGATCAGAAATACTCTTCAGAATGTTTTTATCAATTCATAGCTTCACAAACAGTGTATTTGTTTTCCTCCCTTTTCACATTCCCTCAAACATTTATTAATTTTCTCTTTTGGCATATTGGCCAGTCTAAAACATGTGAGGTGGTGTCCAAGATGTGTCTTAATTAACATTTCTCTAGTAGTTGCTGAGAATATTTATTCATTCAATTAAAGAAAGTTTTAATTTCTTTACCTTCACTGTTCTTATCCTTTGCTCATTTGTCAATTGGAAAGTCCTTTTGATTCTTATACCTCTGATGCAGTTTTCTACATTTGATTCATTTTCTACATGTGAAAAATTAGTACTTTTTCAGAGTTATTTCTGTATTCCCACCCTGCCCAGCTATTTCATTTCCTTCTAATCTTAGCTATATTGTTTTAGTTTGTTCAGAACATTTTAAATTTTAATGTATTCAAAGTGATTTAATTTACATCTGGTAGCATTCTCTGTCTTGTTTGAACATATATTCTTCCCTTTAGATCTAAGAGAGAAACTAGTCCATGTCTTCCTAATTTGTTTATAATATTCTTTATTTCTAAATCATGCATCCATTTCAGTTTTACTTTGGTATATGATGTAAGATGTTGGTCTTAGCCTAGTTTCTGCCATGTTGTTTCCCAGTCACCCAATAGAATTTTTCAAATAGTAGCTTCCTTTTCAAAATTTGGATCTTTGAAGTTTTCAAACACTAGCTTTGTATAGTAATTTAATTCTATGTGTTGAGTGCCTAATCTATTATATTGATCCATTATTCTATTTCTGAGCCAGTACTAGATTGTTTACTACATTATAGTACCTTCTGAAATCCAATATTGCTACGTCACCTTCCTTCATACTTTTTTTCTGTTGATTCACTTGATACTCTTGTCTTTTTGTTCTTCCAGATGAATTTTGTTACCTTTTTGTAGCTCTACAAAATGATTTTTGAGTAGTTTGATTTTTATGGCACTGAATAATTAGGTAAATAATTTAAGTAGAATTATAATTTTTATTATATTTGGTCAGTCTCTACAAACAATTAATGTTTCATCAATTGTTTTGATCTGACTTTATTTGAGTGAAAATTATTTTGTCGCTGTGATCGTATAGCTCTTGACTTTCACTTATCAGGTAGATTCCAGATATTTTAAACTGTCTACAGTTATTTTAAATAGAATTTTTTACTAACTCTTGTAAATGGAATTTACTGGCAGGGTAAATAAATGGTGATGATTTATGCAGGTTTATTTAATAACCTGCAACTTTATTAAGGTTGGTATTTCTAGTACAATATTGAATAATAGTGGTGATATTTGGTATCTTTATTATGCCTCTGGTCTTATTGAGTAGACTTCTGATTCATCCCCATTACACATAATATTTGCTAATAGTTTTAGTAAGACTTTATTTATAATACTGAGGAAAATTCTATTTATATCAATATTACCTAGGTTTTGTAATATTAATAGGTGTTTAAATTTGTCATAAATTTCTACATCTATTTAAATAATCATATGGTTTCTGTTTGTTTTTTTTATCAAGTTGTAATTTCTTCCCTTGTCTCTTTAAGTATATCAAGTTTCCATTTTGCTTTGACTAAGGTGATAATGTCTAGTAGTATTTTTTAAAATTTTAGTGAAGGATAATAGATTCAATTTTAGTACTTCACATTCACTCTATGTATGCCTCTACTTTAAAAGTATTTCTAATACACAGTAAATTGTATGATTTTGGCTTTCAATCCACTCTATCCTCTTCTGTTTTATGGGTGAGTTCACCCCACTGACATTCAAATTATGATTATTAACCATGTGTTTCCTCTATCTTCTTTTTCTCTTTTTCCTCCTTCTCTTCCTCTCCTCTCAGTATTTCCTTGTTTACAAATATTTTTGCTACTGACTACTGTCTTTCCAAGTCTTCCCTTCCTTTGGTCTGTTCCCACTTTTCTCATTCCCCCCTCCTCCTTATTTCAGTATAAGCAAAATAGGTTTCTCTGAGTATAGACTTAATTCCTGCTTTGTAACAATTCCAATGTTAAAAATTTCAAGAATTCCCCCCTTCAGCCCCTATATTCAAGTGATTCTTATATACTTTCTTTTTTTTTTTTAAACCCTTAATTTCTGTCTATTGGCTCCTAGGTGGAAGAGTTGTAAGGGTGGACAATGGGCGTCAAGTCACACAGCTGGGAAATGTCTGAGGCCAGAATTGAACCTAGGAACTCCCGTCTCCAGGCCTGACTCTCAATCCACTGAGCTACCCAGCTGTCCCCTTATATTCTTTCTTAAGTGAGATTAATAAATATTTTTGTATAGTGAGTTTTTTTCTCTCTCTTGAATTTCTTTCAGATATAGGCCCAATAGTAGTTGCTGGTTCAAAGGGTATGTGTAGTTTGATGGCCCATTATGCATGCTTCCAGATTACTCTCCAGAATGCTTATATCAGTTCCATCTTTCACCAACAATGTCTCAGTGTCCTAATTTTTCCATAGCCTCTTCAATATTCATCATTTTCCCTCTGTCATGTTAGTCAGTCTCATAGTATGACATGGTACCTCAGAGTTTTTTAAATTTGTATTTATCTAATCAATAATTTGGAACTGTTCTCTACATATTTGAGAAATGAAGCCTTTTTTCAGAGAGACTTGCTTTGATTTTTGCCCCCTGGTTTTTTATTTGGCTTTTGATCTTAGTTGTATATCTTTTGGTTGTGCAAAACTTTTTCATTTAATGTAGTCAAAGTGATCTGTTTTACATCTCATAATATTCTCTATGTTGTATTTTGACCTAAATTCTCCTTTATCCATCTGACAGATTAACTCCTTTGTGTTCTCCTAATTTGTTTATGGCATCACTCTTTACTTTAAAATCATGTATACATTTTGATTTTACTTTGATATTTGTCAGAAGTACTGTTCTATGCCTTATTTCTGCCATACTGTTTTCCCAACAGTTTTTATCAATTAGTTCTTCCAGAAACTTGGATCTTTGGATGTGTCAAATATCATGTTGATATGGTCATTTACCATTGCATATTGCATCCTGAATCATTAGTTTATTCCTCTATTTATTAGCCAATAGTAGATTGCTTGATGACTGTCACTTTATAATATAGTTTGAGATCTGGATAAATCTACTTCCTTCATTTTGTAATTAATTCTCCTAATATTCAAGGTCTTTCGTTCTTCCTAGTAAATCTTGCTATTACTTTTTCTAGCACTCTGACCTAATTTTTGGGTATTTTTTGGTATGGTATAGAATAAATTAAATAATTTAGAAATAAATATGATTTCAATTGTATTTAATCAACTTACCCATAAAAAATTAATGGTTTATATCTGACTGTTTCTCTGAAAAGTTTTTGTAGTTTTAATTTCTTCTATTCTTTCATTCTTCTAAATTTGTATTATTGTTTCTTGTCCTATGTAGTTATTACCTCCACTTTGTCCAATAATGATTTCAACAATTCTGTTTTCTTCTTTGAGGCTTTGAATTTCTTTTATATAAATTTATTTTCCTGCTTACGGTTCCTATTTCTGTTTTTAGGAAGATGTTTCCTTCAGTGACTTTTTGTTCTAAGCTGTTCACTTATCATTTTCTTTTCTAATTTCCTTTATAAGTAACTTATCATTTCTTTTATGACCCTCTTTTGGAGATCTTTCATGAATTCATTCTAGGCCTGGCATCCTTTCACATTTGCCTTTTCACATATTTCTATTTTACCATTGCTGTACTCTTTTGATCTTACATTTTGGTCTCCCTTTTTGCTGAAACCATTTTTCAGTTTTAGTCTTTGTTGTTTCTTCATTTTGGGAAAGTGTACTTTATTTAGGACCTTGCCTCTACATTCAAATTCAGCTCCACTTCTGGATTATTAGGATTATTTGATTTCCTTGACTTCCTTCCCAGGCAACAACTTCTTGGCTACCACCTTCCTTTGGTATCATGTACTCTGGTTTGCTCCTTCTGCTGAGAGTTCAACTAAGTGTGCTTACACCAGACTGTTCCTCAAACTCCTCAATTTATGCTTGTATAACATCATTCTTCATGTTCCTAAGCCAATACTTACGTTCTCCCAGAGAGATGAGTCCTTCCTGTTGTCCCCCTTTTTGGCTGAAACCCTGTTTCATTATGTCTTTTGTTGATTCTGGTACTCAAATTTGTGTGTTGAGGTATCTTTTGGTTGTTTGGAGATGGGTTTGGGTGAGCCCCAAATGTTTCTAACTTGACTCTCTTGGTTGGTAGAAGCAAAAGTCAGTTATGAGACAATCTTAATTCGACATTTAGGAACAAAGCTGGTTTATTCCTCGAGGGGTTGCTTCTATTTCTGTATGCATGTCTATTTGTGTGTATAGATAGACATTTGTATTGAGAGAGCAACAGAGGCAGAGAGACAAAGAGAAACAGAGACAGTGACAGAGAGAGACAGACAGACAGAGAGAGAGAGACAGACAGAGAGAAAGAGAGACAGAGAGAGACAAAGAGACAGAGAGAAAGACAGAGAGACAGAGAAAGAGATATTACTTCCATAATGAATTATTTTCATATCTGAGTTTTGAATTAGAGGGTCAAATCTTTTGGCTCTAAATTATAAGAATTTTAGTTCATAATTATAGGAAAGCAAAACAAAACACAGATTTTTAAAAAAGAGTAATTTGAACTATATTAATGTAAATTATTTTCACCCAGAACAGGGGTTTTGCAACATATGGCTCTCAAGGCATATCTGGCTCTTTCGAGGGCCAGATATGGCTCTTTCTGCAGGAGCCATGAAGTCAATTTTATTTTAAGTTGCTGTTTCGGAGCTCGCACTGTTACAGGAGCGTGCACTTTGAGCACTGTATGGCTCTCACGAAATTACATTTTAAAAAATGTGGCACTTATGGCTCTCACTGCTAAAAAGGTTGCTGACCCCTGACCCAGAACAATATACCCTTTGTTTATTTGTACTCAACATGCATATAGATCTGTTAAATCTTGAACAATTAAATATTTATATATAAATTATGTTATTACATTCTTAGTAGCACTTATAGTGAATTTATTGATAGCAAACTATTATTCCTTCTTGTTTCTACTATACAATATATCTTTTTTCACAATTGTTTCTTCATTCCATTTAATCATTTTAATTTGATAAGAAGAGCACTCAAATCTTCAAGCAAAATAAATTACAATTAAATGCTCAGAGTGTACAGCTTCTTCCCAGCAAAGGTAATTAAATCATAAGCAAAATTGATCAGAAAGTCAAAGAAAGAGAAAATATTCGAAGCAATGCATAGACTTCCCAAAATATTTACCTAACTAATCTAGACGAAAGAGAATTTTTTCTCTTTCCATTTGAAAGATTAGTGTTGATCAAAATTTAATTTCAACCTTTAACATGCAGGTCCAAAATTTGGATCTCAGTAAAAATCAATAGGCAGTCAAGATACAGAATGCAAAATATTCAGTAAAGAACATTCTCAATGACTTCCATGCTCATATAGTCTGGGGTTATTGAATAATGACTGAACTTTGTTACCCATTAAAATGCTGAATTATTCTTAAACTGAGGGCCCAAATTAAAGTGGACTTCATGTAAAAGGAAAGAACTCACATTAATATCTAGCATTTCCAGAGGTCCTTAAACATTCCACTGCATTTTAATTAATCTCATTTGAGATTTATAACCATAAGATGAATAAGTATCACAAGTAGATATCTTCATTTTCCTTATGAGAAAAGTCAGTATCAGAAAAGGCAAATGGCTTGCCTATGGTCATATTATGAAGTTCAGTGTAAAATTTTAAACTCAAATAATTCTGATCCCCCCTCCATAAAAAATCATTATTCACCATACTGAGATTTCTTTTGAATTATTGACCCCTCTGAGACAGAGCTAGAAGAACATATGCAAAAACATATATAAGAAGTCATGTCATAAGACCTTTATATATACACACATTTTTATTCTTTTTGTATACATACATGTATGTGTATGTTCTGAAGTCAATCATAAATATAGATATTAAGTTTTCATATATATATGCATATATATATATATGTAAAGTTGAGCTTGAAATTCCAGCTTTATTGTAGGCCAATAATCCAAATATATACAAATACATGAATATACATGCAGATATATACATACATATTTCTAAAGTCATAAATTCACATGCTTAGTTAATATATGGAATTAATGGTAATAATGTCACATCATTATCATGTTAAAAGAGCTTTCTATCAATAGTATCATCAATCTCTTAATCAATGAGGTTCATAAAACTAGAATCATTCCTTACATATCCATTATTTTACCATACCCTCTTATTTCTACTACAAAATCCCTCCCACTATTCCATTTTCTCCATTTGCTTTATTTTAGGCCCATTCACCTTTCACTTAAATTATTGCAGTATACTCCTAATTATTATTTCTACTCAGCTCTTTTTTCCTACAACTTATTCTCCACAGTTATCAAATGCTGTTCTTATACATTGACTATAAAACTGCCATATTTAAGAAGCTTAAGAAATTTCCTGTCATTTCTGAGAGAATATCCTGTTCCTCTATGAGACATTTAAAGCTTTCCACAAATTGCTTTCAATTTACCATACTAACTGTAGTTCCTTAAACATGACATTAACATATATTTCTATAACTTTGCATAGACTCTCCACTTTGCAAATAATATTGTCTCTTCTTACCTCCACTTCTTAAAAGCCTCATTTCCCTTCAAAACTCATTTCAAATACCATTCCTACATGAAGCACTTTTGATCCTCCAAATTGTACATATCCTCTCCCTAACTTTACACATGGATATGTACACTAGATATAAAGGATTGGTTATATTTGTCTTTTTGCGTCTAATATCTAGTACATTTCCTGGCATATAAAAGGTACTTAATGCTTACTCATTGAATTCAATATGATTCCTGAAAAATAATTTTACAATTCAACAAAAAAGAATACTTGATGCTATATTACTACTAATTCTTTTGTATGAAACCATATAACTACATTTAGTCATACTTTGTATGTAGTTCAACCAACTTCACAAAAGTAATATGTCCATTCTCTGACTAAAATCAATAAGAATACTTAACACACTCAATATCCTTATTTATTAGTTTGCAATATACATTAATAAATGAATAAATTTGGACATTTACTCAGATCTAGTTAAGTATATTTTCTCATAGTATCATATATTATGATTAAAAATGATGAGGGCCAAGATTAGAAGGGAGAATAGTATTTTAATAAAAGCCATGATGATAGAGATAAATTGACCACGCACCTGTAAGAAACCTATTCCAACATCACCTCAGCCATTTTACCTTCATCTCTTCGCACACTCAGGTAGCTAAAGAGGAAGTTCAAAGTCACTTCCCTCATTTTAAAACAGTCCCTCACCTTGAATACTTAATCCAAAACAGGAAACCCATTGGGGATCACAGGAAATGTAGTTCCAAGTATCCCAAGTGATTTTAAATAACACAATATTGTACCATATTACCTATATTACCCAGTTCTGCCACTTACTGTATTTATCTGTGAGAATTCAGGGATATTAATTAATCTACTAAGTTTCCATTTTCTCCTCTTTAAAGCAATTGGTTTTGAAAATTTAAGGCATATTAGTTCACTGCCCTAAAGCATAAGATTTCTCTAGCATTTTAGGAAAGTTGTTGCTTACCTAAGTCTACCTTAAAATTTCTCACTTGATTTGCAAGTTATTCTTCAAGTATTAAAGTTCTAGCTGTATATAGTGCTTTCTTGATTTTTAACTCATTTTGCTGTTCCTTGCCCCATGTAGTTTTTTCAAATTTTTAAAAAAATTTGCTTACTTATCATTTCTTATGACTCAGTATTATAATGTCACAATCATAAATCACAATTTGTTTAGCCATTCCCCTTTTGGTGGACATCCCCTCAATTTCCCATTCTTTGTCAATACAAAGAAAGCTTCTATAAATATTTTGAAAGATGAGGGTTATTTTCTCTATCTGAAGATCTCATTGAGAAATTAGACTCAGGAACTTTAGGTCTAAAAATATGGACAGTTTTTTAACTTTCTGGGTATAATTCCAAATTGCTCTTCAAAATGTTTGTATCAGTTCATGGTTCCACCAACAGTGTGTTAGTGTTCCCATTTTTCCACATCCCTTTTAGCATTTGTCATTTTAGCTAATTTAATGGATGTGAGGTGATATCTCAGTATTGCTTTTCTTTGTCATTATTTCTATGAGGCTTTACATGTTTGTCCATCATTCTATGATTACTAAATATATTACTTTCTAAGTATGACTAAGGATTATGTATGAATGTTACACAAATATTATATTTCCTTTACATCTTTTGGAAATGCTTTACTTAAGTCATGATTGTTAATAAGAAATAAACCAGTAGATACTCAGAATTTACATTATTAGTCACCCACCAGAGTTACATATAGGACCTTGAGAGTAATGAGATTTTGTAGCTGTCCTGTCTCTGGATAAATTACAACATGCTAAGATGGAGGTAGATTCAAGAAACATGAACCATAAGGAAAGAAAATGTCTGTTTCCCTGACGAAAATGAGGGAGAGGTGACCAAAAGAAGCACTGGATCATACTCATTGTCTTCTCATACATTAAGATTCATTAAGTTTGTTATTATAATAATAATTAATTCTTTAGTATTTGAATTAATTGCCAGCTACACATGAGTTTATTTACCTCTTAAAGAAGTTCCTAGCAAGTTTGTCATGTCTTCTAAAATAAGTTTAGAATTAGGCTTATTGAATATATAAATATCTAACTCTAATTTCCATTCATTTATTTTTTTAAAGTAATATAAGGAAAAATGAGAAAAAATTCAGTTGGTTCAACACAAATGTTTTAGTAAAGTATAATTCTAAAACTTTACAGATTAATACATCAGTAATATACTTGAGCACAACTTTTTATTTCAGTTCTTTCAAGTAGTTCGCAGTATAAAAATTATAATTTGCTTAAAAACATGTTGAAGTAGTTACAAGTAAAACAAATGCAGATCTTGGAATGGTTTGACACTACTGATGTTGCTGTTTAAGCTGTCATTTTTGCTTCCTTGTTTAGATTTTGACTTTATAATTCCCAGGATATGTCTGTCATTCTTCTTTAGGCTCTTGTTTTGGCCCAAGATGTTAACTTCAAAGGAAATCAAAATAAAATAAAACAGATTTTTGCATTTTTCTCCAGATTCACAAACTGAATGGACAACTAAGAAGCTCCTGGTAGTCTTCCTTTCAATAACTTCTGGTAGTTACAGTCTCCATTATCTTATAGGCTTTCATTTTACTACATAATAATGCTAGCTAATGTCATAATTGATCAGCATCACAACCTCTAATCCTATTCTACCATAAATTGGGCTAGCCCAAAATTTATTTTAAAAACAAAAGGTTTTCAAACAGAGTTGTGTGAAACTATTTTTCTATGATTATTTTGGACTTTCTAAGGATTTGTTTGTACCAAGTTTTTCAGAGTCTATGATCCTTCATTGATAATTTATTTCATCTGAATTTCCTACTCCCCCTCTTTTTTTTTGATAATTCAGAGATTAATACCAACAACACAAATTGGATCTTCTTCCTTCTCAATCAGATTTGGTTACAAAGAATGCCTGGGCAGTGTGATTATCCATTTTTGTTTAACTTGAAAAAACAGAAATGTTAAGTGTTTTAAGACTATATGCCTAAACTAATCTACTTACAAATATCTCTTGAGGATGATAAGAGAAAGTAGGAGACAGTATAATCTGATCAACATTTTTATAATATGAACTTAGTTTCACAATAACTCTGATAAAGACTCTAAAGCATTAATCGGAGTGGAAATCAGACCTTATACCATCATACTTTCAGAATCACAGTTAAGGATTGGAAGGATACCATTATGATTATAAATGATGAGGGCCGAGATTAAAAGGGAGAATAGTATTTTAATAAAAGCCATGCTGATAGAGATAAACTGACCACGGGCCTGTAAGAAAAACCTATTCCAACCTCACCTCAGCCATTTACCTTCCTCTCTCTTCGAGCTCAGGTAACTAAAGAGGAAGCTCCAAGTCACTTCCCCCTAATTTCAAACAGTCCCTCACCTTGAATAAGTCATCCAAAACAGGAAACCCATGAAACCCATTGGACCATGGGAAATGTAGTTTTAAAGACCCCCACAGGTCCACAGAAGTTTGTCAAACTCTATATTGAGGTTCGATCCTTCCAAATAGAACCCCAGGTGATTTTAACTAACACAATACTTAGCAACTATCTATAATATTGGGTTCTTAATGTGAAGCACATGGACCCCAAATTAGTCATTGTATAGATTTAAGGGACTCCATTAATGAACATAACATATTTTGATAATTATTTTAACATAATTCGTTCCATTTGTAGTCTTATGCATTTTATTTAAAGCATTTTTGAGAATCAATACATAGATTTAACCAGACTTCCAAAGGGATTCATTGCCACCCCAAAATATAATTATTGAACTATTTTGACCTGTGTTCCCTTGATATGGTCATCAACCTGAAAAAAAACCCACAGAACTACTAAATTAATTATAATAAAACGTTTTCAATCAGGACATAATTGGAAATACTCATAGGTCACTACACAGAGCCACCACTCTGGGAACACTTTCTCAGGAAAGAAACCAATAATACCAATAATGGGAATTTCTGCTGAACTAAAAACCTTAAGGTCAAATATATATATTCTTTAGGGAACATAGGCAAGTAAGAACAGCTGTCTGATTATACAAAGTTTTAGGAATAAGGATGTAGCCAAAAGAGTAGGATGTCTGGGGACTGCCAAAATACAATAAAAAAAACTAAGCAGACAGAAAGGGTATTTAAGATTTGATCTTATCTATCCTATCTAGGGTGATCAATGGGTGCTTGAGGCTTTATTGTTCAGTCTAGCAAAAGAATCACTCTGGGATTTTCTTGAAGACAGATTATTTGGGATAAAGGTTAATTTGAGGTTTCATAAAATAAGGTTGTTATCCTATAACTTCATATGAGACATCCAATTGTTTAGATCTAGTTTAATTGTTTGGAAAGTTTTTGTAGTTGTGTTTGTATAATTCCTGTGTTGGTTTTGGTAGATAGATTCCTAAGTATTTTATATTGTCTAGGGTGACTTTAAATGGTGTTTCTCTTTCTATATCTTGCTGCTGTGATTTGTTGGAAATATATAGAAATGCTTATAATTTGTATGCATTTATTTTGTATCCTGCAACTTTGCTAAAGATGATGATTATTTCTACCAACTTTTTAGTTGATTCCCTAGTATTTCTTACGTAGACCATCATATCGTCTGCAAAGAGTCTTCTCATTGCCCATTTTGATACCTTCAATTTCTTTTTCTTCTCTAATTGCTACTGCTAGTGTTTCTAGTACTATGTTGAATAATAAAGGTGATAATGGGCATCCTTCTTTCACTCCTGATCTTATTGGGAAGGCTTTTAATTTATTCCCATTGCATATAATGCTTGTTGATTGTTTTAGATATATACTGTTTATTATTTTTAGGAAAGATCCTTCTATTGCTATACTTTCCAGTGTTTTCAATAGGAATGGGTGTTGTATTTTATCAAAGGCTTTTTCAGCATCTATTGCCACCCCAAAATATAATAATCATGTGATTTTTGTTTGTTAGATTTTTGATATGGTCAATTATGTGGATGGTTTTCCTAATGTTGAACCATCTTTGCATTCCTGGTATAAATCCCAACTGATCATGGTGGATAATCCTCGTGATCACTTGCTGGAGTCTTTTTGTTAGTATTCTATTTAAGATTTTTTGCATCTATGTTCATTAGGGAAATTGGTCTGTAGTTTCCTTTCTCTGTTTTGGATCTATCTGGCTTTGGAATCAGTACCATATTTGTGTCATAAAAGGAATTTTAGGACTTCTTTGCTTATTATATCAAATAATTTGTATAGCATTGGGATTAGTTCTTCTTTGAATGTCTGATAGAATTCACTTGTGAATCCATCAGGCTCTGGCAATTTTTTCTTAGGGAGTTCTTTGCTTGTTCAATTTCTTTTTCTGATATGAGATTATTTATGCATTCTATTTCTTCTGCTGTTAATCTAGGCAATTTGTATTTTGTAAATATTCATCCATATGTCCTTGATTGCTATATTTATTGCCATATAATTGGGCAAAATAGTTTTTAATGATTGCTTTCATTTCCTCTTCATTAGAGGTGAGGTCTCCCTTTTCATCTTTGATATTCTCAATTTGGTTTTCTTCTTTCCTTTTTATTTTTAGATTGACCAGTACTCTGTCTATTTTATCTGTTTTTTCAAAATACGAACATCCAGTCTTATTTATTAATTCAATAGTTCTTTTACTTTTGATTTTATTAACCTTTATTTTTAGTATTTCTAATTCAGTTTTCATCTGGGGATTTTTAATTTGTTCACTTTCTATTTTTTATGTTCCATGCCCAATTCATTAATCTGTGACCTCCCTAATTTGTTAATTTATGCACTCAAGGATATAAATTTCCCCATGAGTACTGCCTTAGGTGTATCCCACAGAGTTCGATAGGATGTCTCATCATTGTCATTCTCTTCAATGAAATTTTTGATTGTTTATATGATTTTTTTCTTTAACTAACTGGCTTTGGAGAATCATATTATTTAATTTCCAATTACTTTTTGATTTGCCTGTCCAGGTGCACTAACTAATTATTATTTTTATTGCATTATGATCTTGAGATTATATTTATTATGTCTGTTGTTTTGCATTTGTTTGCAATGTTTCTATGCCCTATTACATGTTCAGTCTTTGTCAATGTACCATGTGCAGCTGAAAAGAAGGTATATTTTTTGTCCCTATTTATTTTTCTCCATATATCTATTAATTCCAATTTTTCTAGGATTTCATTCACCTCTCTTGTCTCTATCTTATTTATTTCTTTGTTTGATTTATCTAGATCTGAAAGAGGAATACTTAGATGTCCCCCTAGTATGATTTTACTATCTATTTCCTTCTTGAGCTCTGCCAGTTTCTCCTTTATGAATTTGGATGCTATGCCACTTGGTCTACACATATTAAGCACTGTTATTTCCTCATTGTCTATACTGCCTTTTATCAGAATGTAATTAACTTCCCTGTCTTTTTAAATCATATCTATTTTTACTTTGGCTTTGTCAGAAATCATGACTGGAACTTCTGCCTTCTTTTTCTCATTTGATGCCCAAAAGGTTTTGCTCAAGCCCTGAACCTTAAACCTGTGTATGTCTACCTGCCTCATATGTGTTTCTTTTAGACAACATATGGTAGGATTTTTGTTTCTAATCCACTCTGTTTTTGGTTCTGCTTTATGGGCGAGTTGATCCCATTCACATTCAGAGTTATAATTATCAGTTGTGTGTTCCCCAACATATTGGTACCCTCTCCTAGTTTTACTCCATCTTCTTACACTATTTCCTTTTAAAACAGTGTTTTTTTAAACCAGTAACCCTTGATTTACTTCTCTTTCTACCTCCTCCCTTATTATTCCCCTCTTTTTATTTTTAAGGGCTAATGAGTTCCCTCCCAATTCTTCTCCCCTCCCTTTTTTGGCCTCCCCACTCCCCTGCTCCCCTTGGTTTATCCCTTCTGACTTTCTCAGTAGGGTTAGATAGAGTTTTATATCCCAATGGATATAGCTACTCTTCCCTCTCAGGGTTAATTCCACTGAGAATTAGGTTTAAATATTATCTCTTAATGCTCTCTTCCTCTCCTTCTTATAATAGTATTCATCACCTACCCTTCCCACGCCCTCTTTGTGTGTAATAGAATATTCTATTTTTCTTATTCATTCAAGTTTCTCTTGGTACCATATACTATTCGCCCCACTCTTTCCCATTCACCCTCATATTATCTTAGACCATTTAATACTCCAACCTCTCCCTGTGAATAATTATTCTAATTACTATAATAATGAATACTATAATAGTCAATAGAGTTCACTACAGAGAATTACACATGTTATTTCTCCATATAGGAATACAAATAATTAGATGTTATTGAAGCACTTAAAAAGGGAAATTTAAAAATAAGAATTTTCTTTCTTTCCCCACTGTTTTTTATTTAGCTTTTCATGTTTCTCTTGGTTTTTGTGTTTGGATATCGAACTTTCCATTTAGACCTGGTCTTTTCTGTGCAAATATTTGGAAATCTTCTATATTGTTAAATGACCATACTTTCCCCTGGAAGTATATAGTCAGCTTTGATGGGTAGGTGATCTTTGGTTGTAGAACCAGTTCTCTTGCCTTTATGAATATCATATTCCAAACCTTGGGGTCTTTTAGTGTAGAGGCTGCCAGATCCTGTGTGATCCTTATCGGTGCTCCTTGATATCTTAATTATCTCTTTCTGGCTTCTTGTAAAATTTTTTTCTTTTACTTGGAAGCTCTAGAATTTGGTTGTTATAGTCCTGGGAGTTGTCTTTTGAGGGTTTAGTGTAGAGGGTGATCTATGGATCCTTTCAATGTCTATATTGCCTTCTTGTTGTAGAACTTCAGGGTAATTTTTTCTGAATAATTTCTTTTAGTATGGAGTCCAAATTTCTATTAATTTCTGCTTTTTCAGGAAGACCAATGATTCACAAATTGTCTCTTCTAGACCTGTTTTCTTGGTCTGTCAATTTCTCAGTGAGTTATTTCATGTTTCCTTCTATTTTGTCAGTCTTTTGACTGCTTTATTTTTCTTGCTGTCTTGAGAGATCATTGGCTTCTACTTGCCCAATTCTTCTCTTTAGAAACTGGTTTTCTGTTATAATCTTATGGTTGGCCTTTTCAGTTTGGTCCATCCTATTTTCCAGGTGTTTAATTTTCATTTACAATTGGGAGTTTCTATCTTTTAACGTGTTTATTTCCTTTTGAGCTATTTCCCACTTCTCTTGCCAAATCTCTTCCATATTTCTCTTGATCTCAAATTTTAACTCTTCAATAGCTTGTGACCAATTTTCATTTTTTGGGGAAGGTTTGGATATGATTACTTGTTTGTTCTCCTCTGCTGTTTGCTCCGTTGTCTGGATTTTTTCTTTTTAAAAGTTGTCCAGTGTTAAAGATTTCTTCTTGTTGATCTTTCTCTTTTGGGGTTCTTGCCTTTGTGAGTTGTGTGTCCTCTCAGGTTTATCCTAATGCCCAGGGTCTGTCTTTGCTCTTTAGCCTCCTGAGGTCTCAGGTCTGGTTGTTCTCTGGGTCAAGCCTCCTGGTGGTCCCCTTGCTTATTGCTCTTCCCAAATCTCCTTTAATAGTCTCAGGGCACTGCTTCCATAGTCATGCACCCCTCTGTACTTGTCACCCACCCATGGTCTGCACCTGCACTCATGATCCATGTCCGTATCTGAGCTCAATGTCTGTGTTCAAAGTCCATGAGTTCTTTAGACTCTTTGGGTCTTAAGACTTGCTGCTCTTAGGAGCAGGCCCTGATGATCCCTGGTAGATGCCAAGGACTTAATAGATGCCCAAAACTTGCTCTAACTCTTATGCACTGGCTTTGGCCCTATAGGTGATGTGGGGAGGAAGGAGTTGCTCAGCTTGCATTTTAGTGAGTGCTATTTCACCCCCTTATAACATGGAAATACCCTGATCCCACATACCTTCAATGCTGTGCCCTCTTGTGGGGTTCCTTCATTCATCTGGATTTGTTTTTATATCCTCTTGAGAATTCCTATATGTGTGCGTTAGGAGAGGTTAAGCAGCTGTTTTTTAATCTGATGCCATCTTAACCCGATGGAAGATTTTTTTCAAAGACAGCTGAAGATCAAGTGGGCTATTAAGCCATAAGTTACTAGACAAAATGGAAAATGTTTTAACTGGGAGATGCAATATCCCAAAACTAGGGAAGATATTAATGTAATACATGATATGTTATATGAAATTTCAGAAAGACTGCTGGTTTGGATTCATTAATATAACCTCCAGATACCTCCTACATGTTAAGTTATGGGGAATGGTGTTTAATTATCTGCTAATGAATAATATTCTAGAGTAAAGAGTCAATAAAGAGTCTACCTTCTCTTGGTCTAATCCTTTGTGGTTAGAGACTTTTCAAGGACAGAGAATACCTACAGCCCCTCTTCCATCAGTGATAATGAGCGTATAAGGGCTATAGGTATAGTATACACATGGATTTTGGTAGTATACAAAATCATGTATCTAAAATTGTTCTACATGGCATTTTAATATTTGTAAAATTATTTTACCATGTATTTTCTATCTTGATCCTCATACTAATCTTATTACATTTGACATATGAAGAGTCTAAGTCTTATACATATTGAAGGTAGGTTCTGATCTTGCATTATTTCTAAATATTTTGATTTTGTATTATTTTTTTCAGAATTGAAGTGTAATTCCTCTTTCCCATCATCTCTTAAGCTCCCAAGATTCCTTCAAAACTCAAATCAAATTTTACTTACAAAGAAGATTCTCCTATATCTTGCAAGCAGCTGGAGCACTCTGCCTTCAAATTACCTTGAAGTTATATGCATATTTAATTTACTTAAGTAATTTGACTGAACTTTCTGGTAGAGGTCATATCTTTGGTCACTGGTCAATCAATCAACAAATAATTATTGTTACTATGTCTCATGCACTTTGATAATCATTGGAGTTGCAAAGACAGGTAAATACAACTGTATTAAAAACTGAGCAGATCTACTTATTGAAATAAATGACTGCGTCTGCTTTCATAACTGCTGAGCCAGAATCAAATATAATGCAGTACATGATCTACAAAAGTAGTGTCCTTCTCCTCTGTCCTTTCCTTTTTCTTTTTTAGCTAAAATTTAGGTCAGTCTGCTTGAAGGTACTTCCTGAGAGCCAGATGGTAGAAGGCCAATTTGTCCATTTTATATACCTGGCCTTGGAGCACAAGGAAGCTACAAGCCCTGTCCTTCCAAGCAAAGCTGAGACTGGGTTTTGGCAAACTCATTTATTTGTCTTTCCTGAGGTGACTGAGCAGCAACCTTGAAATGGAAGTGTCCAGGTGGCAACCTTCTGAATTCAGAAATGTCTGAAGGTTATGGGATTCCTTCAAATGCCAGCTAAAATATTCACAGAACAGTAATAGTTTACAGGAGGAGAAGTCTCTTCATTGGAGCAACTGTAGCATAGTTGGGCTTAGTCACACCATTTTTTCCAGAAGAGAACTCTTGAATTTGAGCAAAGATAGATCAGGGCTACTATGTAATGCGTGACTGAGATAGTTAACAATATTGTAAAATTGTTTTATGTTCTGATGAAATCTATAATAATATATTTACAACTGATTATAACTATAGTTATAAATGAAGTTGCTAATTGTATCAAAATACATAATGTGGATCTTTCATCCTTAGCATTTCTTTTTATGTATATGAGTTGGAAATTTCTCTATTTCCTAGCTGATTCATAATATAAATTCAGTATATCTTTCACTTTTACATCTTTACTTTTTTAAACATCCCTTTTTGGGAGATTCAAATATTCTTTAAAGCATTCACATAAATTATCTGCCTATTGTCAATTTATCTCCTGGTTGGAAGCAATTAACCCTACACTTTCATACAGCTGTCATGGATGAGGAAAATCATCTCTGGGTATTTTCCAAAGAATGGCTCATATAGATCAATTCACAGTTCTTACCTGTATGTATATAGGTGTGTGTACACAAAGACACATCACCTATACATGTACACACATGCATATAGGTATGTACATAATAAAAAATGCACAGGTACATTTATTCATATATATGTACACATGCATATATAATCACCAACATTATCATAAGCATCATCATTATTACTACCAACATTTATATAAAATGTTAACATTTTAATAATGTTCTATATATGTTAAATCATTTTGTTTTGACACAACTTTAAAGTACTTTGGAGATATTTCCAAATTGCTCTGCAGAGTATTCGGATTAGTTCACAGCTCAACCAATTTCACCAACTTGGCATTAGTATGCCAGTTTTCCTACATTAACTCCAATATTTGTCATTTTGCCATTTTTGTCATATTGGCCAATATGATACCTGGGAGATCATTACTTTAGAGCTGTTTTAATGTGTATATTTCTTTTTTTAATAATTATAACATTTATTCTGCCTTTTAAACTGTAGGAATAATTAAATGCCATAGATATTTAATAGAAGTCAAAACCAAGAAGTCAAATCATCTTAATCTATTAAGGTTCACTTGGTTCACCTCCTATCAATATATTCAGTGTCTGTGGAGGAGAGTGAGCACTCATTTTGATAGTCTTAGCAGGGAGAAACTGGAAAGGAGTAACCCATGTGTCCAGGATAACTCACAAGTTTAGACTACAGGGCTTGATATCCTTGGTCCCTTCAAATATAATCAGCCCCACAAAAAGCCACTTCTTTGCTAATTGATCCCTTTTTGATCTTTACCACTCTCTTGATGGGCAAAATTACTCCACCAAAGCCATTCAAACCAATGAAGCAGGATTAAGTTATTTTCTCTCATATCTATCTTTGATAGGGTGCTGAGAAAAAGTGTTCTGCTCTTTCATTTTAAAAGTATAACATTTTTTCTCAGCTGATAGTAGTATGGATCAGATTACAAGTAGAGAAGAGTCTCATTTCCAAGATTCAGCCTGGTCTGCAGAGGAATAATTTTGCTCAGACCAAAGAGGAGCCTCTAATTCTGCCAATGTGAAATAACAGAACTTTCCATTTGGCTGTTAGAGTCTGAGAACCTAAAAAGCTTGCAGATCTCCAGCCTATTCCTGAGATCCTGGAAAAACATAATAATTCCTACTCCCAAGAAAGCAATAACAGGATCTTCTGGTTAAGATGGCAGCAGAGTAAGGAGCAGCTGCTCAATCTCTCCTAACCAATGCATACAAAACTCCTCAAGGGGACATAAAAACAAACCCAAACAATCAAAGGAACACCACAACGGGGTGCAGCATTGAAGGTGCACAGAATCGGGGCATTTTCACGCTATAAAGGGGTGAAACAGTTCTCACTAAAACGCGAGAGGAAGAAGCTACTCCACCCCCACACACACACACCACGCACAAAGCCAAGGCCAACACACAAGAGTGAAAGCAGGATTGGGGCAAACAGTAAACCACTAGCAGCCCCAGGGCTTGTACCTGTGAGCTGCCAGACATGGGACCCCAAGAGGCTGGGGGGACTCATGGACTTTCCCCTGAGGCACTGCCCTGGGTGTGAATCTCTAAAGCAGGGAATTTCCCCAGCATCTTGTGTGGGTGAAAGCTCTGCCCATGGTGTGAATGAAAAGCCCTAAAGCAAGGACTTTCCCGAGCCTATGTGAGGGTGAAGACAGGGCCCTGGGAGTGAATTGAGATCTCCAGGGCAGGATAGGACATCGAGGGAAGGACCCAGTGCAGACGGGAGCCCGGCTGTGGAAGCAGCCCCCGAGACTGCTGAAGGAGCCTCAGGCAGAGGGGCAGACCAGGGACTACTGGGAGGTCTGACCCCAGGACAAGAAGACCAGAGCCATCGGGAGGTTAGAGGGGGCAGGCAGACCCTGAGTGTGAAGACAAAGCTGAAAAGAGACAGGGCTAACAATGGCAACACAGAAGAAAACGATTATTAAGAAAAATGCTGGAATACTCAACAACTTTTACACAGAGAAAATCCAGACCACAGAGGAGGAAAAAACAAATAACCAAACCTTCCTCCCCCAAAAAATGAAAGCTGGTCACAAGATATTGAAGAGTTCAAACATGAGATGTTGAGGAAGATGGAAGAAATCTGGCAAGAAAATAACAGTTTAAAAGACAGAATTTCTCAATTGGAAAGTGAGGCAAGTCAACTGAAGACTAGAAATGACCAGACTGAAAAGGAACACCAAAAGATTATAGCTGAAACCCAAAAGATCATAGCCAAAAACCAAAAGATTACAGCTGAAAACCCGTCCTTAAAGGCTAGAATCAAACAATTAGAAACCAATGATCTCTCAAGACAACAAGAACAAATAAAATAATGTCAAAAGACTGAAAAAATAGAAGGAAACATGAAATATCTCAATGACAAAGTGACAGACCAAGAAAACCGGACTAGAAGAGACAATTTGAGAATCATAGGTCTTCCAGAAAAGGCAAAAATTAATAGGAACCTGGACTCCATACTAAAAGAAATTATTCAGCAAAATTGCCCTGAAGTTCTACAACATGAGGGCAATATAGACATTGAAAGGATCCATAAAACACCCTCTACACTCGATCCAGATAAGACAACATCCAGAAATATAATTGCCAAATTCAAGAGCTTCCAAGTAAAAGAAAAAAATCTTACAAGAAGCCAGAAAGAGACAATTCAAATATCAAGGAGCACCAATAAGGATCACACAGAATCTGGCAGCCTCCATGCTAAAAGACTGCAAGGCTTGGAATACAATATTCAGAAAGTCAAGAGAGCTGGGCCTTCAGACACAGATCAACTACCCATCAAAACTGACTATATACTCCCAAGGGAAAGTATGGGCATTCAACAAAATTGAAGATTTCCAAGTATTTGCACAGAAAAGATCAGGACTAAATGGAAAGTTTGATATCTAAACAAAAAACCAAGAGAAACATGAAAAAGTAAAGAAGAAACAGAGGGAAAAGAAAGAAAGCTCATAATTTTTTTTAAATTGACACTTTAAGGGCTGGAAAAATATCTAATTATCTGTATTACCAGGTGGAGAAATGCTATGTATAATTCTCTGTAGTGAACACTATTCACTATTATAATATTCACTATTATAGCAACCAGAAGAATAATTCATAGGGAGAGGACAGGATACTGAATGGGCTAAGATGATATGGGGGGTGGAAAAGAGGGGGGAACAGTAGGGGACACCAAGAAAAATCTGAGTAAATAAGAAAAATAGGATATTCTATTACACACAAAGAGGGTATGAGAAGGGGAGGGGATAAATACTATCACAAGAAGGAGAGGAAGAGAGCATTAAGAGGTAATAATCAAACCTTACTCTCAGTGTAATCAACCGGGGGAGGGAAGAGTGACTTTATTATCCATTCTGATAAAAAACTTTATCTAACCCTACTGAGAAATTCAGAGGGGATAAACCAAGGGGAGAAGGGGAGTGGGGAGGTCAAAAAAGGGAGGGGAGAAGAAGGGGGAGGGAATTCATTAGGCCTTTAAAAAACAAAAAGAGGGGAATAACAAGGGAGGGGGAAGAAAGTGAAGTCAATCAAGGGAGGGGATAAGAGATAATGGCTCAAAGTAAACCACTGGTTAAAAAAAAAGAAAATAGTGTAAGAAGAAGGGGTGGGTCTAAGGGAGGATACAAAAATGTAAGTGAATGCACAACTGACAATTTTAACTCTGAATGTGAATGGGATGAACTCTCACATAAAACGGAAGCAAATAGCAGAATGGATCAGAAACCAAAATCCTATCATATGTTGTCTACAAGAAACACATATGAGGCGGGTAGACACACACAAGTTTAAGGTTAAGAGCTTAAGTAAAATCTTCTGGGCGTCAAATGAGAAAAAGAAGGCAGGAGTGCCTATAATCATCTCTGACAAAGCCAAAGTAAAAATAGATATAAGTAAAAAAGAGAGGGAAGGTCATTACATCCTGATTAAAGGCAGTATAAACAATGAGGAAATAACACTGCTAAATATATATGCACGAAGTGATATAGCATCCAAATTCATAAAGGAGAAACTGGCAGAGCTCAAGAAGGAAATAGATAGTAAAACCATAATAGTGGGAGATCTAAATACTCCTCTTTCAGATCTAGATAAATCAAACCAAAAAATAAATAAGAAAGAGGTAAGAGAGGTGAATGAAGTCCTAGAAAAATTAGATTTAATTGATATTTGGAGAAAAATAAATAGGGACAAAAAGGAATACACCTTCTTTTCAGGTGCACATGGTACATTTACAAAGATTGACCATGTAATAAGGCATGGAATCATTGCAAAGAAATGCAAAAGAGCAGATATAATAAATATAGCCTTCTCAGATCATAATGCAATAAAAAATAATAAAGTAAGGGCACCTGGACAGGCAAATTAAAAACTAATTGGAAATTAAACAATGTGATTCTCCAAAACCAATTTGTCAAAGAAGAAATCATAGAAACAATCAACAATTTCATTGAAGGGAATGACAATGAAGAGACATCCTACCAAACTCTGTGGGATGCAGCCAAGGCACTACTCAGGGGGAAATTTATATCCTTGAGTGCATATATTAACAAATTAAGGAGGGCAGAGATTAATGAATTGGGTATGTAACTCAAAAAATTAGAAAGTGAGCAAATTAAAAACCCCCAGATGAAAACTAAATTAGAAATACTAAAAATTAAGGGAGAAATTAATAAAATTGAAAGTAAAAGAACTATTGAATTAATAAATAAGACTAGAAGCTGGTATTTTGAAAAAACAGATAAAATAGACAAAATACTGCTCAATCTAATAAGAAAAAGGAAAGAAGAAAACCAAATTGACAGTATTAAAAATGAAAAGGGAGACCTCACCTCTAATGAAGGGGAAATTAAGGCAATCATTAAGAACTATTTTGCCCAATTATATGGCTACAAATATAACAATTTAGGAGATGTGGATGAATATTTACAAAAATATAAATTGCCTAGATTAACAGCAGAAGAAATAGAATATGTAAATATTCCCATATCAGAAATAGAAATTGAACAAGACATCAAAGAACTCCATAAGAAAAAATCACCAGGACCTGATGGATTCACAAGTGAATTCTATCAGACATTCAAAGTGCAACTGATCCCAATACTATACAAGTTATTTGATATGATAAGCAAAGAAAGAGTCCTACCAAATTCCTTTTATGACACAAATATGGTACTGATCCCAAAGCCAGGTAGACCAAAAACAGAGAAAGAAAACTATAGACCAATCTCCCTAATGAACAGAGATGCAAAAATCTTAAATACAATATTAGCAAAGAGACTCAACAAGTAATTAAGAAGATCATCCACCATGATCAGGTGGGATTTATACCAGGAATGCAAGGATGGTTCAACATTAGGAAAACCATCCACATAATTGACCATATCAACAGTCTAACAAACAAAAATCACATGATTATCTCAATAGATGCTGAAAAAGCCTTTGACAAAATACAGCATCCATTCCTATTGAAAACATTGGAAAGTATAGGAATAGAAAGACCCTTCCTAAAAATAATAAACATTACATACCTAAAACCATCAACAAGCATTATATGCAATGGGAATAAATTAGAAGCCTTCCCAATAAGATCAAGAGTGAAACAGGGATGCCCATTATCACCTCTATTATTCAACATAGTACTAGAAACACTAGCAATAGCAATTAGAGAAGTAAAAGAAATTGAAGGTATCAAAATACGCAATGAGGAGACTAAGCTATCACTGTTTGCAGACGATACGATGGTATACTTAAAAAATTCTTGAGAATCAACTAAGAAGTTTGTAGAAATAATCAACAACTTTAGCAAAGTGGCAGGATAGAAAATAAATGCACATAAATCATCAGCATTTCTATATATTTCCAACACATTATAGCAGCAAGAGGTAGAAAGAGAAACACCATTTAAAATCACCCTAGACAATATAAAATACTTGGGAATCTATCTACCCAAACAAACACAGCTACTACATGAAAACAACTACAAAACACTTTCCAGAGAAATAAAACTGGATCTCAACAATTGGAAAGCCATTAATTCTTCATGGGTAGGACGAGCTAACATAATAAAAATGAACATTCTACCCAAATTAATTTGCCTATTTAGTGCCATACCTATCAAATTACCAAAAAACTTCATTACTGAATTAGGAAAAACTATAACAAATTTCATTTGGAATAACAAAACATCAAGAATATCAAGGGAAATAATGAAAAAAAAATGTGAAGGAAGGGGGCCTAGCAGTACCAGATATTAAACTATACTATAAAGCAGCAGTCACCAAAACAATATGGTACTGGCGAAGAGATAGAAGGCAGGATCAGTGGAATAGACTTGGGGTTAATGACATCAGCAAGACAGTGTATGATAAACCCAAAGGGCCCAACTTTTGGGACATGAATCCACTATTTGACAAAAACTGCTGGGAAATTTGGAAAACAATATGGGAGAGATTAGGTTTAGATCAACATCTCACACCCTACACCAAGATATCTGACAGGGGTCTAATTATTCAAATATACAAGGAGTTAAATCAATTGTATAAAAAATCAAGCCATTCCCCAATTGGAAAATGGGCAAGAGACATGAATAGGAAATTCTCAGTTAAACGAATCACAAGTATCAATAAGCACATGAGAAAGTGTTCTAAATCTCTAATAATTAGAGAAACACAAATCAAAACAACTCTGAGGTACCACCTCACACCTAGCAGATTGGCTAAAATGAGAGAAGGGGAGAGTAATGAATGCTGGAGGGGGTGTGGCAAAATTGGGACATTAATGCATTGCTGGTGGAGATGTGAACTGATCCAACCATTCTGGCTGGCAATTTGGAACTATGCTCAAAGGGTTATAAAAGAATGCCTGCCCTTTGATCCAGCCATAGCATTGTTGGGTTTGTACCCCAAAGAGGTCATAGATAAACAGACTTGTATGAAAATATTTATTGCCATGCTTTTTGTACTGGCAAAAAACTGGAAAATAAGGGTATGCCCTTCAATTTGGGAATGGCTGAACAAATTGTGGTATATGCTGCTGATGGAATACTATTATGCTCAAAGGAATAATAAACTGGAGGAGTCCAAGGTGAACTGGAAAGACCTCCAAGAACTGATGCAGAGCGAAAGGAGCAGATCCAGGAGAACATTGTACACAGAGACTGATATACTGTGGTAAAATCGAATGTAATGGATTTCTCTACCAGCAACAATGCAATGACGCAAGTCAGCTCTGAGGGATTTATGGTAAAAAACGCTACACACATTCAGAGGAAGGACTGCAGGAGAGGAAACATATAAGAAAAACAACTGTTTCAACGCATGGTTTGTGGTGGACATGATTGGGGATGTGGACTAGAAACAACCACACCAATGCAACTATCAACAATATGGAAATGGGCCCTGAACAAGGACACATGTTACAACCAGTGGAAATGTGAGTCAGCCATGGGTGAGGGGAAAGCGGGGGTTGAAGGGGAAAGTAGGGGTATGAAGCATGTAATCAAGTTAAAAATGAATATTAATAGATATATAAAAATAAAAAAAAATTAAAAAAAAAAACAATAACAGGATAACCCAGATCTTCCCTCCAGAAGTGAAAAAGAACTCAGTTCTAATATCAAGTCTAAAGTCAGGAAGTATAGACAAACAAAAAAAGAACCCCACCATAATGAGTCAGTGTCATAATGGTGACAGATAAACTCAGGATACAAAGACAAACCTTAAAGAGCTGTGTAAATTCTATTATTGTTATTGAGGTTTTTTTGTCATTTAAAAAAACATTTATTAATATTCATTTTTAACATGGTTACATGATTCATGCTACTACTTTCCCCTTAAACCCCTCACGCTCCCCCTACCCATGGCTGATGCACATTTCCACTGGTTTTAACATGTGTCATTGATCAAGACCTATTTCCAAATTGTTGTTAGTTGCATTGGTGTGGTCGTTTCGAGTCTACATACCCAATCATATCCACCTCAACCCATGTGTTCAAGCAATTGTTTTTCTTATATGTTTCCTCTCCTGCAGTACTTCCTCTGAATGTGGGTAGCATTCTTTACCATAAATCCCTCAGAGCTGTCCTGTGTCATTGCATTGCTTCTGGTACGGAAGTCCATTGCATTTGATTTTACCATAGTATTTCAGTCTCGGTGTACACTGTTCTTCTGGCTTTGCTCCATTCGCTCTGCATTAGTTCCTGGAGGTCTTTCCAGTTCACCTGGAATTCCTCTAGTTTATTATTCCTTTGAGCACAATAGTATTCCATCACCAGCATACACCACAATTTGTTCAGCCATTCTCCAATTGAAGGGCACCCCTCCTTTTTCAGTTCTTTGCCACCACAAAAAGCACAGCTATAAATATTTTCATACAAGTCTGTTTATTCATTACCTCTTTGGGGGTACAAACCCAACAATAGTATGCCTTTGAGCATAGTTCCAAATTCCCATCCAGAATGGTTGGATCAATTCACAACTTTTCTCCCTTTCGTTCATTTTAGCCAATCTGCTAGGTGTGAGGTGATACCTCAGAGTTGTTTTGATTTGCATTTCTCTAATTATAAGAGATTAAGAACACTTTCTCATGTGCTTATTGATACTTTTGATAATTATACCTGAAAATTGCCTATTCATGTCTCTTGCCCATTTATCAATTGGGGAATGGCTTGATTTTTTATACAATTGATTTAACCCCTTGTATATATGAGTAATTAGACCCCTGTCAGGGTTTTTTGTTATAAAGAATTTTTCCCAATTTGCTGTTTCCCTTCTGATTTTGACTACATTGAAGGTTATATTTATTATTTCTGCTCTTTTGCATTTGTTTGCAATGTTTCTATGCCCTATTACATGGTCAATCTTTGTGAATGTACCATGTGCACCTGAAAAGAAGGTGTATTCCTTTTTGTCCCTATTTATTTTTCTCCACATATCAATTAAATCTAATTTTTCTAGGACTTCATTCATCTCTCTTACCTCTTTCTTATTTATTTTTTGGTTTGATTTATCTAGATCTGAAAGAGGAGTATATAGATCTCCCACTATTATGGTTTTACTATCTATTTCCTTCTTGAGCTCTGCCAGTTTCTCCTTTTTGAATTTGGATGCTATGTCAGTTGGTGCATACATATTGAGCTCTGTTATTTCTTCATTGTTTATACTGCCTTTAATCAGGATGTAATGACCTTCCCTGTCTTTTTTAATCATATCTATTTTTACTTTGGCTTTGTCAGAAATCATTATAGCCACTCCTGCCTTCTTTTTCTCATTTGACACCCAAAAGATTTTGCTCAAGCCCTTAACGTTAAATCTGTGTATGTCTACCCGCCTCATATGTGTTTCTTGTAGACAACATATGATAGGATTTTAGTTTCTAATCCACTCTGCTATTTGTTTCCATTTTATAAATGAGTTCATCCTATTCACATTCATAATTAGAATTATCAGTTGTGCATTTGCTGACATTTTTGTATCCCCCCTAGTCCTACTCCATCTTCTTACACTATTTCCTTTTAAACCAGTGGTTTGCTTTAAGCCAGTATCCCTTATCCCCTCCCTTGATTAACTTCCCTTTTTACCTCCTACCTTGTTATTCCCCTCTTTTTATTTTTAACGATGTAATGAATTCCCTTCCCCTTCTTCTCCCCTCCCTTTTTTGACCTCCCCACTCCCCTTCTCCCCTTGGTTTATCCTTTCTGACTTTCTCAGTAGAGTTAGATAGAATTTTATATCCCAATGGATAATATAGCTACTCTTCCCTCTCCGGGTTGATTACACTGAGAGTAAGGTTTAAATATTACCTCTTAATGCACTCTTCCTCTCCTTCTTATAATAATATTTGTCCCCTACCCTTCCCATGCCCTCTTTGTGTGTAATAGAATATCCTATTTTTCTTATTCACTCAAGTTTCTCTTGGTGTCCCTTACTATTCACCCCCCTCTTTCCATCCCCCCATATCATCTTATACCATTTAGTATTCTACCCTCTCCCTATGAATTATTCTTCTGATTACTATAATAGTGAATATTATAATAGTGAATAGATTTCACTACAGAGGATTATACATAGCATTTCTCCACATAGGAATACAGATACTTAGATCTTATTGAAGCCCTTAAGGAGGCACATTTAAAAATAATGAATTTTCTTCCTTTCCCCTCTGTTTTTTTATTTACCTTTTCATGTTTCTCTTGATTTTTTGGTTGAATATCAGACTTTCCATTTAGTTCTGATCTTTTCTTTGCAAATACTTCAAAACCTTCAATTTTGTTGAATGCCCATACTTTCCCCTGGAAGCATATATTCAGTTTTGATGGGTAGTTGATCCGTGGTTGAAGACCCAGTTCTCTTGCCTTTATGAATATCATATTCCAAGCCTTGTGGTCTTTTAGCATAGAGGCTGCCAGATCCTGTGTGATTCTTATTGGTGCTCCTTGATATTTCAATTGTCTCTTTCTGGCTTCTTGTAAGATTTTTTCTTTTATTTGGAAACTCTTGAATTTGTCTATTATATTCCTGGGGGTTGTCTTTTCTGGGTTTAATGTAGAGGGCAATCTATGGATCCTTTCAATGTCTATATTACCCTCTTGTTGTGGAACTTCAGGGAAATTTTGTTGAGTAATTTCTTTTAGTATGGAGTCCAAATTTCTATTAATTTCTGCTTTTTCAGGATGACCAATGATTCTCAAATTGTCTCTTCTAGACCTATTTTCTTCATCTGTCAATTTCTCTTTGAGAAATTTCATGTTTCCTTCTATTTTATCAGTCTTTTGACTTTGTTTTATTTGTTCTTGCTGTCTTGAGAGATCATTAGCTTCTAATTGCTCAATTCTAGCCTTTAGGGACTGGTTTTTGGTTATAATCTTTTAATTTTCCTTTTCAATCTGGTCATTTCTGGTCTTCAGTTGACTTGCCTCACTTTCCAATTGTGAAATTCTGCCTTTTAAACTGTTATTTTCTTGCCAGATGTTTCAATCTTTCTCATCATCTCACATTTGTGCTCTTCAATAGCTTGTGCCCAGTTTTCATTATTTTGGGAAGGTTTGGATGTGATAACTTGTTTGTTCTCCTCTGCTGTTTGCTCTGCTGTCTGGACTTTCTCTGTGTAAAAGTTGTCCAGTGTTACAGATTTCTTCTTGATTATGTTTACTTTTGTGTTTCTTGAGGATGGCTTGCTATTGTTAGCAAGCCCTGTGCCCTCTCAGGTTTTTTCTCACACGCAGAGTCTGTTTGAACTCTCTAGGTTCCTGAAGTCTCAGATCTTGTTGTTCTTAGGGTCAAGCCTCCTGGTGGCCCCCTTGTTTGTTCCTCTGTCTGAGGCTCTTTTAATAGTTTCAAGGTGCTGTTTCCACAGTCGTGCACCCCTCTGCACTGGGTCCTCACTCAAGGTCCACTCCTGTACTCAGGATCCAAGTCCTCTCCTGCACTCAGGATCCATGGACTCAAGAGCCTGTGCTTGTGCCTGAGCTCAGGCTCTGCATTCAAAGTCCACCCACATTCTGTAGCCTCTTGGGGTCTTAAATATTGATGCTCTGAGACACAGGCCCTGGTGACCCCAGGTAGCTGCCAAGGACTTAATGGTTGCCCAAAGCTTGCTCTAGCTCTTGTGCACTGGCTTTGGCTCTGTAGGTGGTTTGGGGTGGGGGAGGGGGTTGCTCAACTTACGTTTTAGTGAGAGCTATTTCACCCTCTTATAGCTGGAAGTAACTCAATTCCACGTAACTTCAATGCTACACCCTGTTGTGGAGTCCCTTCATTCCTCTGGATTTGTTTTTGTCTTCTTGGGGAGTCCTATATGTTTTGGTTAGGAGAGGTTAAGCAGCTGCTTTTTACTCAGCCACCATCTTAACCAGGAAGTCTCTAATGTGTATATTTCTAATCAATATTCATTTAGAGCATTTGTTTTATGTTACTATAGAGATCTTTGATTTTTTATGTGAAAACTGCTTGTCCATAATCTTTGAGCATTTATCAGTGGGAAAATGACTTGTTTCTTAAAATTTTATTTTAGTTCCTACATTTTTGAGAAATGAGGCATATAGCAGAAATAGTTGCTCCAAAAGCCACTCATCTCCCTAGCTTTCTGCTTTACTTCTAATTTTGGAGCTTAATTGCTTTTGTTTGCATAAAAACTAAATTTAATATAACTAGTATCTTTCATTTTATGTCTCATAATATTCTATAAATTATTTGTTGAAAAATTATACCCTTATCCCGAAATTTGAGTGGTAAACTCTGCTGTGCTCTACTGATTTGGTTATGGTGATCATCATTTAGGATCAAGTAATGTACCCATTATAAACTAATCTTGGTATAGCATGTGAGATAGTATGCTAAACACAATGTCTGACATGCCATTTTACAGTTTTTCCAAAAGATTTATCAACTGGTTTTATAGTTGATTCCATAGGATTCTCTAAGTATACCATCATATCATCTGCAAAGAATGATAATTTTGTTCCTGTATTGTCTGTTTCAATACCTTTGATTTTCCTTCTTCTTCATATATATATAGATGATTGTTTTTTAATAGATATTCATCATTTTAAGGAAAACTCAATTCATTTCTTTATTATATGTATTTTTACAGTTGAAATTAATTAATTAATTACTTCAGTTATATGTAGAAACACTTTCTAACAATTATTTTCTGACATTTTACAATTCAGATTCTTTCCATCCTTTTCTTCCTTTCCTTCCCCTCCCTGAGACTTTTATGAAATGCATACTTCCATATTGCTTGTGTAATGAGAGAAGACATATATCTCCTATGATAGTGATGGTAAACTTTTAAAGGGGCAGGTTATGTGAGAAATGTCCTCAGGCATGTATGTAGAGCATGAAGTTAGCAATCCATCCTCATCTTCCTCTGGCTTTCTAATAATGAACTGTGGCAAACTCTGTACTGGGGTGACATAGTATGTGCCCACAGAAAGGGCTCTGAGTGCCCATCTGGTATGTGTATCGTAGTTCTGCCTCCATGGACCTATGCTATAAAATAAACTTATCAAGGAAATAGAGTGGAAGAGGGTAGGCTTTGATTTGACATCAGACTCCTATAGTTCTTACTTTGTTTATAAATAGCATTTTTCATCATGGGTCTCTTATGGATATTTTGGAAACTTTTTTGACTGATAATAGTTTAGTCCTTCACAACCGATGAGTCCCAAATGGTTTTGTTACTGTTTACACTATTCCCCTGCATCTGGTCACTTCACTTTGCATTAGTTCAAGTAAGTCTTTCCAGGTATTTTTCTGAACTTGTCCTGTTTGTCATTTGTATTGGCATAATAATATACCATTACAACTATATGTCACAACAGACACACAATATCACATTAGTGATATTTCTGGATCATAACTTTATGTCCACTTAAACCTGGTTCCATATTGGTCTCCAAATTGGTTGCATTATTTTACTATTTTACAAACAGTGTATTGGTATACCAATTTTTCTACATCCCCTCCAAACTTTTTCCCTTTTCTTTTTTGGACATATTAGACAATCTGAAAGCTGTGAAATGGTATCTCATAGCTATTATAATTTTTATTTCTCTAACTGTCAGTGATTTAGAACATATGATTTAGTCCTTTGAGAATTGTCATTTTCTTTAATGAAATTGCTGATTATTTCTATTATTTCTTCATTAAGCCATTCATTTTTAGAAAAAAATATTACATTTCCAATATCATTATGCTCTGAAAAGGGTCTGTGTAATATTTCCTCTTTTCAACATTTGGTTGTGTGATTTTTATGCCCTATTATAGAAACAATAGCAATTTTTCTAGTTGTTCAGATACAACTATATTTGTTTGAAATGTATTATGAAATGATATTCATAAAATCATTGGGTGGGCCTTGGAAATTATATTCCCAATAATTTTATACTGTTCATGCTTATTTTAAATGGGATTTCTTTTTCCATTCCTTCATGCTTGATTTTATTGATTATATACCAAATAAAAGTTAATAACTAAGGTGAGTTTATTTTTTATCCTGCAAATTTAATAGATATTTATTTCTCCAGTTTTTTACTAGAAAAACCATCAGTATAATATGTATATAAACTTATTATAATAAATAAAGTTAAAATTCTCCCCAAGGCAATCTTCTTATTACATGCCCTACAAATATAATCATCATAGAAATATTTTATATAGCTAAAATTTAATAAAAAATCATCTGGACTTCCAGGGGGGGAACCAAGATAGAGGAGTAAACCAGACCAGCTCTGTGTTGCCATGAGAATCCTCTCTGACCAAGATTAAAATATGACCACAAAATGGACACAAGAGTGAAAGAACCAACAAGGAGACAGAGCTAAACAACTATCAAGAAAAGAAAAAAAACACAAAAGGTAAGGAGAGAACATCTGGGGCACTGGGGTAAGAGATGAGTAAAGCCAGAAAGAAGTTGTAGCAAGAAGAGAAGAAGAAGCCAAGAGCAAGCCACACCTACCCACCCCACATCTATTTTCATAGGTTAAGAATCTAAGCTTAAATCAACATTCAGACCCTGTAATCCTGCTGGGAAAATAGTGGTACAAGCCAACCCACACCCCTTGGAATTAAAAACCTGTGGAGAAGTCTGGAGTCTCAGTCCAGGGTATTCAGGGTTGAAGTGGACTGAACCTTATGGGTCCAGAGCAAAGCCAGGCATCCCAGTCTAAGCTTGGGATGAGGACATAGTTCACAACTTGGGGTAAAGACACAGTTCACAGAGGTACCATCTTGTTGTGAATCACTAAGCATAGAGCTCCAGGATAGGGCAATCAAGGTTATTCCTGATTGGATCAAGTACACAGTGAGACCAAAAACTTGATCCTAAGCCTAGAGTTAGAATTTGATCATCCCCTGACCTGATCAAGTCCAGAGTGAGATCAAAAGCTTATGCCCAAAACCTAAGGCAATTTCTTAACCCATCATGATCTCAAGGTCCAATTGAATAAGCACAGAGAGTCTCTCAGCTCTCAGACCATCATGTCAGCCTCCAAGAACTGAAACTGGTAAAAACCCAGAAAATAAAGTGAGAATAACATTAAGGAAGGACTGAAGTTTAAGAAGATACCCCAACTTCCCAGAAAACAGAGCCTACCTATAAATAGATAGGAAAAATGAGCAAACAACAAAAAAGCACTTAAATCTGAAGAATTTTAGTGGAGTAAAAAGCAAAGTACTAACACAGAAGGGGACAGCAAAAGCAAATGAAACACACACAAATTTCAAAAGAAAAATAGGGATTGAACACAAATTCCAAAAAAGCTCAAAAAAGACTCCAAAAACCAATTAAGAGAGACAGAAGACAAGTGGGAAAGAGAAATGAAAGTGATGCAAGATGAATGGGCCAATTGAAAAAGAAGGACCAAAAAGTGGCAGAGGAAAATAAGGTCTTAGAAATCAGAACTGATCATCAAGAAAGTAATGCTTTCATGAGAAATCAAGAAACAAAACAAACAAACAAAAACAGAGGAAAATATGAAATATCTTATTAAAAACTGACCTTGAAAATAAATATAGGTGAGAAAATCTGAGAATTATTGGACTATCTGAAAGATGTTATCAAGAAAAATATTGGAAATCATATTACAAGAAAATATCAACAATAACTGCCCAGATATCCATGAAAAAGAAAAAAAAATGAAATTGAAAGAATTCACAGATCACCTCCAGAAAGAAATCATGAAATGACAACTTCCAGGAATGTAAAGGCTAAATGCAAGAGCCACCAAGACAAGGAGAAAATTCTTCAAATAGCCAGAAAGAAACCATTCAAATACCATGGAGCTATAATCAGGATTATGCAGGACATAGCAGCTTCTGTATTAAAGGATTGTAAGGCATGAAATCTGATATTCAGGAAGGCAAAATATTTCAGTTTACAACTCAGAGACTCCTATCCAGCAAAACTGAGTATATTCTTTCAGGGGAAAAAATGGACAGTCAATAAGATAAAAGATTTCCAAGCATTCCTGAGGAATAAGCCAGACCTATACAAAAAATTTTAAGTTCAAACTCAAGACAAAAGAGAAGCCCCAAAAGGTAAATAAGAAAGAAAATTTAAGGGATTCAATATGATTAAAATGTTTATATGTCTACATTGAAAGAGGATTTTTTAATTCTCAAAAATTACTATCAGTAGGTGAGAAGATAGGAGGGTTTTACTCAAAAAGAATGTGGATAGGTAAACTGAATATGATGATGTGATATATATGTTGATATATGATAATATGATGTCTATGTAAATGTGATGGAACAATATCAATGGATTATTCACTATAAACAGGTGGGATTTATACCAGGAATGCAAGAATGGTTTAATATTAAGAAAACCATCCACATAATTGACCATATCACTAATCATACTAACAGAACCCACATGATTATCTCAATAGATGCAGAAAAAGCCTTTGACAAAATACAACATCCATTCCTAAAGAAAAATTATAAAAATAGGAATAGAAGGGCCCTTCTTCAAAATAATAAATAGCATATATTTAAAACCATTAGCAACTATAATCTGCAGTGTTAGAAGTTAGAAGCCTCCCTAATAAAATCAGGAGTGAAGCAAAGATTCCCATTATCAACTATTATTTAATCATACTAGAAATGCTAGCAGTAGCAATTAGAGAAGAAAAATAAATTGAAGTGTTTAAAGCAAGTAATAATCAAACTAAACTATCACTCTTTGCATATAATATGATGATATACTTTGATATACTTAAAGAATCCTAGAAAATCAACTAAAAGGCTAATAGAAATATTTAATAACTTTAGTAAAGTCAAAGGGTACAAAATAAACTCACATAAATCATCAGCATTTCTATATTTTTCCAGCTAAATTCAGCTACAGGAGTTATGAAGAGAAACTCCATTTAAAATTACTCTATACAACATAAAATATTTAGGAATCTATCTGCCAAGACAAATATAGGAATTATATGAACACAACTACAAAACACCTTTCACATAATTAAAATTGGATCTAAATAATTGGAAAAACATTAATTGCTCAGGAACAGGATTAGCTAACATAATACAAATGACATTCCAACTCAAATTAATTTACTTATTCAGTGCCATACCTATCAAATCAACAAAATATTTTTTATAAAATTAGAAAAAAATTATAGCAAAGTTTATCTGGAGGAACAAAAGATCAAAGATATCAAGGAAAATAATGAAAAAAAAAATGTGAAGGATGGAGGTCTGGCAGTACCAGCCCTTAAACTTAACCTATAAAGCAGTTGTCACTAAAACAATATGGTAACAGCTAAGAGACAGAAAAGTCTATCAACCAAATAGACTAGGAGTAAATGACCTCAACACACTAGTGTTCAATAAATCCAAAGATTCCAGCTTTTTGGACCAGAACCCACTATTTGACAAAAAGAAATGCTGGGAAAATTGGAAAATGTTATGGGAAAAATTACATCTACATCAACACCTCATACTGATTACTCAGATGAATTCAAAATGAGAAAATGACTTAAATATAAAGAATGAAATCATAAAACAATCAGGTGAATATAGATAAATATACCTTTCATGTTTGCAGAAAAGGGTGGAATTTAAGACCAAGCAAGAGAGAGAGAAAAATAAAAAATATAAAATAAATTATTTTGATTACATCAAATGAAAATTTTGTACAAACAAAACCAATGCAACAAACTGGGAGAATATTTTTATAACAAAACCTCTGACGAAGGTTTAATTTCCCAAATTTATAATAACTAAGTCAAATTTACAAAAAATCAAGCCTTTTCCCAATCAACAAGTGGTCAAGGGATATAAATAAGCAGTTCTCAGATGAAGAAATCAGAACTACCACTAATCACATAAAAAAGTGTTTTAAAGCCCTCCTGAGAAATAAAAATAAGTCTAAGGCAGTACCTTACACCTAGAAGATTGACAAATATGACATCAAAGGAAAGTGATAAATGCTTGAGGGGAGGTGGCAAAATTGGGACACATTCACTGTTGGTGGAGTTGTGAATTGGTTCAACCATTCTGGATGGCAATTTGGAATTATGCTCAAAGGATTTTAAAAGAATCTCTGCCCTTTGATCTAGCCATACCACTGCTGGGTATATACCCCAAAAAGATAATAAGGAAAAATACTTATACAAAGATTATTATAGTTGTGCTCTTTTGAGGGGCAAAAAATTTTTTTTATTGGAAATATGCTATCTCTGTCCAGAAAAAACAAAAAACAAAAAACTGTGGAACTAGATATGTAGAAGAAAAACATGTGATCAGTTACATGGTTCAATGGGGATATTATTGGGTTTTTGAAGTTAAAAGATCACTCTATTCCAAATATGAATAATATGTAAAAAAAGTTTTGAATATTGATAAATGTACAACCCAGTGGAATTGCTTGTCAGCTTCTGGAGAGGGGAGAGAAGAGGGATGGGAACAATCATGAATTATGTAACGAGGGAAAATATTCTAAATAAATAAATACATTTTAAAAAATGTTAAAAAAATAAAAAATCATCTGAAAGAAGAAAAAATTGAAAATAGCAAGAGAATGAATAAAAAAATGAAGTAGAACAGCCTAGCAACATCAGATTTCAAACTATAATTTCATATAATTATCATCAAAATAATCTGGTAGAGGATAAGAAAAAGAGTTTTGGAAGAGTAGATTAAATTAATTATATTATACATAGCAATCAATAATACTACCTGCCTTGTCTTTGATAAACTTAAAGATCCCAGATTACGGGGAAGAAACATATCATTTGTCAAATATTGTTGAGAAAATGGGAAATTAGCTTGGCATAAAGAAGGCCTAAGCTTCTTATATTATATATGTGGTAAATATATATGTATATATGTATATAGATTTTATATATAATCCATGATCCTCTACTTTATGTAAATATAAAGTAGGGGATAATGCAAAAATGCATATCAGATCTTTGGATAAAGGAAAATTATATGACCAGAAAGAGGCAGAAAATATTATTAAAAATTAAATGAATAATTTTGATTACTTGAAATAAAAAAATAATTGTGTAGATAAAAATTAAAGGAACCAAAATTAAAAACAAAAGAGAAAATGGGAAAAATTTTTAAAAAAGCTTCTGAATTTAAGTCCTCATTTCTCATATATAGAGAAAACTGGGCCACATTTCTGAAATAACTAACAACTATTCCCCCAGTTGATAAATAGACAAAAGATACAGACAAATGGTTTTCAGGCACTTAAAACAAAGCTTTCAATAGTTCCTTGAAAAACAAATTCTCATAATCACTATTGATTAGAGAAATGCACAGTAAAGCAACTCCAAGATATCTCAAACCTATTAAATTATTTAAGAAAAGTAAAATGGAAAATGACAAGTGTTGGGGTGAATATGAAAAAAAAATACCAAATATATATATAAGAATGAAGAGAGCCAATTGACCAATGTTATGATAGAGAGGGGAGATAGAGGGAGTCTATGAGGTGAGACTCTCTTTCAGCTCTCCTCTCCAGCCGAATATACACTGAGACTTTGATCGGATGTCACCCCAAAACTGGGTGACCTGGATGGTCATGCCCCCCACAGGATTTGGGGGCAAGGCTTCCCTATAAGATGAGGTATGGGGCTACCCCAATCTGATTCTGAATGAGGATGGGGTTCACACAAACCTCCCCCGAGGTCAGTTAACTTCACAGTTCGGTGGTCTTGGCTCCAAGATGGAGCCAACAAGACCAAGCTGTGATTCCCCTCCCACTAGTCTCTCAGTCACTCTGGAATGCTATCTGACTAATGAATGGCTTTTATTAATATCAATATAGGGATGGGGGGAGGGGGTGAAGGACAGAGGGATTTTGTGGTACCCTCTTCTCTATTTTTATGGGGTCCATCACTCCGGTGGGAACCTTTGGGATTCCCACTCCTAAAAGTCTCCCCCCTTGTCCCTTTTTCTTCTGTTTCTATTTCTATTTACTATTTCTATTCTTTTCTATAATTGTAAGTCAAACCGGAAGAGGGTCTCTCAGCAAAGTTGAGTAATGGGATAAGGAGCCTAAGAGATTGCTCCCAAAATGGAGTCCCAAAACTTAGTTGACTCTATGGTTGAAATCTTGCTGGGTGAAAAGTGATGGGATGCCTTTGACCAGGGAATCAGGGTTTCATTGCCCAAAGAAAGATCCTCAGGAAGCCCTCAGGACTGGATCTGAGCTGAGATGTTTTCCTCCTCCCTCTCTCCAGTCCTCTGTTGGAAGTCTCCCTTCCCCCTTTCCTGAGAATTACCCCGAACTCCTTTCTGGTCCCAATTGTCAGTAACTGTTACCAATGGCCTTCTTCTGTCTCTTTTTGTCCCACCCCCCATCCTTACATAATCTAATAAACCGTTGGTCTTTTGAACTGGTCCAAACATTCTATAAAACAATTTGGAAATAATTCTGCATCACAAAGTAATGAAAAAAGTGAAAAGGACCTATTCATACCAAAAATATTCATAGCAACGTTTTTTGTGGTGGCAAAGAATTAAAAATTAAAGTGATGTGTCAATATTTGGATAATGGCTAAACAAGTTGTGGCATAAGATTTTGAAAGAATACTATTGTGCTGTATGAAATGATGAGCAGAATGGTTTTAGAAAAAAACTTGGGAAGATCTATATTAACTAATGCAAGATGAATTGAGCAGAACCAGGAGAGCAATCATATGATTTTCATCTGCATTTCTTTTCACACAGTTTTTTCTCTGGATGTGAATAGTGTTCTTTCTCAATTGCTGCTAGTAGAGAAGTCCATTACCTTTGATTGTGCCACATTGTTTCAGTCTGTGTACAGTGTTCTCCTGGTTCTGCTCCTTTCAGTCTGCATCAATTTGTTGTTTTTATTTTAAATGTTTATTCAAGACATGGTTATTATCCTCTTAGTACATACAAAATTTTTCTAACTTATACAAATTAGATTTCTATGTATTTATGACTTTTCCTCCATCTCCACTGCCCCATCAAAAAACAACTATGTGTTAAACCAATTCATCCTAGACTCCCAAGCTACCAAGCATGTCTTTGCTTTTCTTCTACTGGATTTTAGTCATTGCCCTTATTGATTCCAAATTCAGAGCTTCCTGGTTTTTTGTTTTTTTTTAGTGCTCAGTATAATAAAGAAATGAAAATGTCATCTTTGGTCTACAATTTTCTTCAGCTTCCTAACCCTTTGGCAGTCAAACTTTCAAGTGGAGAATGTATTTAGTTCTTTACCAGCTACTGCATTTAGTATGTTAATGTTTTTCCTTACAACATTCAAAGGTTAGAATATTGGATTTCAGAAAGATTATGTTTGACTGTATACTGAAAAAAAGAATATCATTGATGGGAAGAAAGCATTTATGTAAATCAAACTATTTAGAGGAATATTTTTTATATTCTAGAAACATGGATTAGAAAATGGCTAAACAAATTGTAATCCATGAATATAATAGAATAAGACTTTGCTATAAAAATCATAAATATGATAGAGAAACATGAAAAAAACTGATATGAATTGATTCCTAAGGATATAAGCAGAACCCCAAAACCAATGCAATGAAAGACTGAAACAACTTAAATAGAAAACACAACCACAAAACAATTTTAAAAATTATAAAGAATAACTATGGTCACAAAGAGATTAGGAGAAAACATGTACTTCCCACTACTTTGTAGAGGTAGAAGGAACAAGGATATGGTACAATGACCCATTTTAAAGCTTTTTCAATACATTTATCACTTTTTTTGTTTTTTTTATTTTCTTTCAAAATATTATTTGCTATTTTGCATGACTCTGGGATTTTGATGTGGAGGGATACTAAGAGCCATCTTGGTGATATAAAATAACTTTTATTAAAAAATATACCTCCTTTTCTATTTGGCCAATTCTTCTTTTTAAGGATTTCTTTTCTTCAGTGAATTTTTAAATTATGTTCAATTCTATCTTTTAAGGGGTTCTTCTCTTAACTGAATATTTGTACGTCTTTTCCCATTTAGTCATTTTTGATTTTTAAGGAGTTCTTTTCCATACAGATGGGGAAATTGAGACTTAAAGAAGTCAATTGATTTAATCAAAGTCAGAAAAAATAGATGACAGAAGTGAACCTTAGCTTTCCTGAATACATATTCTGTAAACTCCTTAGAAAGCTTTACCTTAAATCATTTCACTTCATATTTGCTATAACTTTCATATCCACAACAGAAACGGACAGAATACTAATGAATAATTTCTGAATTTTTTCTTTGGTACAGTTTTGTAAGAAATGATATTTTTATTATTATAATTTATTATTAAGAGAAATTAATTAGAAAAATAAAAAATATATATCTTGCCATTTTCAACAAATAAATAATAAGATTGTGGCCTACATACTTCTACAGAAATGTCATGTCTTAGAAATGAATCCTTTTCATTATAAAATAAAAATATATTATATTTTCAATATCATTTTTAAACCATCATTTTCTTTATGGTATTTATAAGCCTCTATATTTTCAAGATAAAGCCAAAGTTTATTAACCTGTCTTCAATGATTTCCACAGCCTACTCTTAATCTATCTTTTCAATCTTTTCTTACACCATTAGATTAAGTATATACTGGGAATTCATGCTTGAGACAATAGAACATTATAATTGACAGCACTGACATAATAATAATAAAAAAGGGTTAAATGACCAAATCCAAACAGTAGGTATAATGGTTCAATGCCAGTTTAGAAGCAGTCACTTAGTAGATTTCTCAAGTGTTCTCAGCTAGGCCCTGTACTCATTAGCATTTTTATCAATGACTTGGATAAGGGCCTAGATGATATGTTTGGCTGTAGCAGTGAAAACAACAGGGAATATTGCCTCAAGTTCAAGATAAACAATGCAACAGCACAATGCACTCATCCTGCTGCCCACAGCACTATGGAGAACTAGAACAAATAAATCAGATATTTTCACAATATAGACTTACTCCAGTTCCATTTCACATGTCTGTGCTTTTGAGGTGACCATTTCCCATACTTGGAACACTGTCTCTTCACTTTCATCTCATTTAATCTCTTATTTCTTTCAAGGTATAGTTTAAGCATTTTTTTATTCCATATGAAAGCTGTTTCCAGTTTCTTTAATTGCTAATGTCATCACTGCTAAATTGTTTTTTATGCACAGCTTTGTATTTATTGACATTTTTTCTGTTCATATTATTCCACTGTTCAATCAATCAATAAACAAATATTAAGAACTTACTTTGTGCAGGGCACTATGCTAAACACTTTATAATTATTACCTCATTTGATTCTCAAAGCAACCATATTTACTCTTAGCAACTCCATATATTCTCACATATTTTCTTTCTTCCCAACAGAATACACTATTTGTTGGAGCTGGGATTATTTGACTCTTTATGTCCCTCACATCTTGCAGAGTGCTTACTATATAGAAGATAACAAATAATTATCATTTGATTGATTGGTTGATTGATTAGATCTATGGGTGATGATATTCTGTGGGTATAGATATTATGCTCATGACAAAGTCAGGATTGAAATAATATTCAGAAAATAGATTAGATACTTATGATGGATTTCATGAAGATCTAAGTTATTGGTGATAAAAGAAAAGTCTTACTTTTAGATTCAAATAAATTTACTTCATAACTAGAATTTTGGCAAACTAGAACAGCAATTGCTATTGTTCAAGGGTAAGATCCAGGATTCATATGGTTGAATGACCAATTCAAACAGTACCTGTGATTGGTCAGTGTTAGGATAGAAGCAGACAATTAGTATATTTCCCAATGGTTCTCTATTTGCTCTTTATGTTCTTTAGCATTTTTATCAATGATTCATATAAAAGCCTACATGATATGTTTGATGGTAGCACTAAGTTCAATATAAATAAGCAGTGTGGTAGAAGACATAAGATTCATTGAACTGCAAGCACAATTAGTCAACATTGTGATATAAAGCAGAAACAACATAACAGAGAAGATAGAATGTACTGGACTGGAATCCTGAAGTTGCAGGAGCAGAAGTCTGTCCCCAATGTGCTCAGAAAAATAATCCTTTTCTCCTCCAGCCTACTTAGTCTTTCTAATGGATTTATAGGGGGAAACTAGTGGACAATTAAAGGAGTCCAATTAATGCTACCTACTTGCTAGCTGTGTCACCCTGGGCAAATCAAGCAACCCCATCTGAGGCATAGTTAACTAATCTGCAAACTAGAGATAATTTGATCCCAAACTAATAGTGATATGTGATGCTTAAATTCATTGATGAATCTATCAATCTATAAGCATTTATTAGGCATCAATTTCATGGTGGATATTTTTTGCTCTTAGGAATACACAGACAAAATGACATAATCCCCAATTCTAGTAAGCATATATTGTATTAAGGAAAACATTTTTGAGCATAAAAAAGATGAAGTACTGAAAAGGGGAATGGACTAACAGTCATAAAATGAGGGTGATCTAAATATGCATGCATATATGCACACATAGAGAGCTATGTCTATATATATACATGCACATGTGTATTGTGTACCTCTACATATATCTACATGTATACATACATTTATATGCATATATACACACACATACACACCCAGGGGCATTTGCTTATTGCTTTATATGCATTTAAGCACACTACCATACATAGCTGAATATACAATGCAATATAATGTACAGAGGTATATAAATGCAAAAGTGCAATATATACATGCATATGATGCATATGTATAATGGATAGAGTAATATATGTGCATGAATATATAAACATATAATAAGGTAACATATAACATGAATGAGTACAAAGAAGCATAGAAGTTACACGCATATACTATATACATACATATGTTAACCATATATACGTGTGTATATACATTTATACACATGTGTATTACATCTTTGAATATGTGTATATTTATAAATATATTCCCATGAGTATATATATCAATATATATATAATATAAACTGCTACATACATAACTAAATACATACATAAATACCTACATAAATAAAATATAAAATCTATAACTTCACTTATTAACCATTAAATTCTGAAGATATTTGGACTATAATTATATCTTTCCATACAAAGCATTTCAGTGAATGTTTCTCTAAGAGAGTCATGATGTCTAGCATCTGTGATTTCTTTGCTGTAGGTTCTTATCTCAGGGCTAAAGAAACCTGAGAAATGGTCACTTGTCCATAGTCATACATCTAATAGATTTCAGAAGTTGGTTAAAACCCAAGTATTCCAGAACCTGAGTTCATTAACTGTGCCATGTCTGGTTCACTATCAATACAATGTCTGAATCAAATGATGTGACTTTTAGTACACTTAAAACAATATTAAATGTTAGCTTTTCTTATATATTATAATCACAAACAAATAAAATCAGAATTATTTATTTTATGTGTCTTTTCCTCCATAGTGTATTTTACTTTCAATTTTCCACTTTAGGGCAATACCATGATTATTCAATTAAAGTCAATTATTTCAACAATCAGAAAAAACTAACTTAGGTAGGCTGACAATAAAAGATTTCATACATATACTTGTATGCCTTTGACTTTTACAATGTTATTTTATAAATGTTCTTTTAATTTTATTGCCTAAATTTTTGAGGGAATTGGGAATTTAGGAATTGGAATTGAAAGCTATAGGATGTTATTCCACCAAGGTTATAGTATAGTGGTTGATTTCAATTTGATTTCTTTTCATCTACTATAATAGTTATTAATGTATGGGAGTGTTGCTTAAAGAATTTGAACATATTTCTTACTCCTTAAATATAATGAACCAATAGTGCTCTTAACATATATCCTTGAGAAAAGGTTATCGATTATGTCTAGAAATGATTTTGTTTACACTATTCTATCAAGAGCAAGTACAACCATATATCTTTATATGCTAATAAAATTTATGTTTCAAAAGATGATCATCATTCCTGACTGACTACTAATTCACACTAATTCAATGTGTGAATTAAAGTTAATTCAAAAACACTGTCTGCTTTAGATTGAGGAGTAAAAGATGCCTTATCTTTTAAAGGCAGTTCAAGGCTTTATGTCCTGTGAATCAGATCAGTTTGTAAGATCTCTGTATTAGTGTTTTCTTGAGATAAATAACTTTTAAAGTTACATAAAGCCTCACAATGTCATTTTGAAATCGAATTCTCAAAATTACATTATGCCAACCCTCCTTTTGTTTAGCTAACTGAAGTGCAGAGGTAAAGGGAGAAGGGCTCACTCCTGACATATTATGACTATTAAACCTTCTGGCAAAGATAAATCCAGACCTTGCTTATTTGCTCAAGTTTCCAGTCCCTACCTAACATGTGCACTTTCTCTTTTGATTTGTGTCATGTGTAGAAAACAGTTCTCCCTGCTGCTCCAGGAGATCCTCTGACACAGTGGGTTGACATTGCATTCTTATAGCAAAGGACCAAAAATTAAAAAAAAAATTATACAGGCTTCAGCTCAATATTCTCTGAGCACCCAAATGTTAAAAGTCACTGCAATTCATATCAGCAAGACCTTTAAGGTTTTTCAGTCCATCTGGTTTAATCCTTCCCTTTGTGAGCAAAACCAAATAAAATATTTTACAGTGTAATTGAGAAAAGGGAAGAGGGAAGAGGTACAGTGTATTTAAGAATCCAAAGTAGAATGGTGGGAATGAAATTCTGTTTCTTTTCACTGTCACTTTGTAACCTTATGAGCACAAAGAATTTGTCAAGTTTTCATTGACTATATACAGATCAAAATGTTACCTCATGCTCTACTTTCTCAGGAGAAATTTGAAGAATGTAAATCCTTTATTTTGAACATCTTATTTGGATATAGTATATCATGTTTATAAATTCAGATCTGATCTATGAACTCAATCTGGAGAATGAATTTAGATAACATAGCCTTAGATTTTAAAATTTATTGTAACAGAGGTCTCTGGCTAGTAAAATTGTATAATTTTTGAGGTTGATGAAATTTTTTGACCACCTACTGAAACCTCAAAAATTATAGATGATATAGCTAAAACCTGGAACCAGAAGATAATTTACTCAACGTCATATACTATGCTTGAAGCAGGAACAGGAGAAGATATTACAGAATGTACAACTAGAGGTCTGGTACAATTCACATATTTTGAATTTAAAATAATTAAGTTCTTGAAGGCAAAATAATTGGTTGAAAATCATACAAATAAGTAGTGGAAAGAGGATTGAATTCAGGTACTATAATGTCCAGTCCAGGGCTCTATTCACTTCACTACACCCTAACTCCCATTTATAAAGCTGATTTACCATCTGCTACATAATCTCCCTTTGATATTATCTTTCTTCCTCAAGATCACATGTACAAGAAAATACAGTTATCGGTTGGAGCATTCTCTTCTTTGTCCTCAGCCTAATCAGAAAACTAAACACAAAGGAAACTTTCCCAGAGAAGGGTAACTAACCAAAAAACTTTTATCAACCAAAGTCTCTTCTTCTGACTCTATTTATACCTTGTGAAAGATATCTTGGCACTTGTCTATTCTTAAATGTCAGCTTCCCAGAGTCTCTTGTGATCCTCTGTGTTTCCCTTCTAAATCCTCCTTCAAACTCTGCAATGCTATATAGATTTCAGAACAGTTACAACATCTCTTGATGATGCAATCTTGATTTTAAAGGAGACAAGACTTTTCCTTTATTTTAAATGTTATACCAGTTTTTAATATTCTCTGGAATTATAAATGAATTTTAAAGCCTTATATATCAAAATGTCAATTTTTTTTGGAGAAAACTTATTTATACTGAATATTTCCCCAAAACTATAAACAAATTAATGTCATCAATTCATTAAGTGCCTCTATGTTTTAGAAAACTGAAGTAGAATTTTTAATTACTCCTTTATTGACATCATATGTGATAATATTGCTTTTTCAGTGCATGGTTATGAAGTGCAGGAACTGTCTGATGAAACACTGATACACCTCTCATTTATAGATCTATCTCAGCTTAAGTGAATCAAGCTTGCAACAAAAAAATGTTATTTTTAAATTACCAAAGGCTTAGAGCATATGATTTATCTCTCTGTGTCTCTGTCTTTCTAATTCTGTGTTTCTCTCTTTCTGTCTCTTTCTCTACTTGCCTATCTATTTATCTCTCTCATTCCAATCACTAAAGAGTTTGTAATTTAACAAAATTGCTCATTAAAACAGTAGGGTGATAGGTGTCTAATAAATCTTTTAAAACAATAGGAGACAATTTAATCCACTGGCATTATGAAAGGATCCAATAACGTATAAAATAAGTGAATAAAATTACATTAATTATTGAATTATTAAAAACATAAATCTACAGTTGAAAGGGACATATGAAACCATTTGCACCAAAACCCTCAAATGAAAAATGAGAAATGAGAAACTTAGATATAAGAAGGCTTGTGACTTGTCCAAAATACATGAGTAGGATATGCCAGAGAAAAGATTTGAACTCAATCAGACATTCTGCCCTACAGGTCCAGTGTTCTTTGTAATGTAGCATGCATTATCTTTTTATTTTTTAAACCCTTACCTTAGAAACAATATTGGGTCTAAGGCAGAAGAGTGGTAAGGGCTAGGCAATGGGGGTCAAGTGACTTACCCAGGCTCACACAGCTAGGAAGTGTCTGAAGTCAAATTTGAACCCAGGACCTCCTGTATCTAGACCTGGCTTTCAATCCACTGAGCCACTCATTTGCCCTCCAAAATCTTCTTAACATATGTTCATTATTAAATTGCATTAATAGAAATTATAACCAAATAATTGTGGTAACCTCTGCTTCAAATAACCTTTGCTTCTCCCCAAAGCAAAGACTAGGTGTTATCAACTTTAGAAATATTTTCTGGAACCTTCTGGCTATTAGTGTCCTATACACCATACTAAATTTGTTTTTAACTGTCTACAAATGAAAATCTCCCCCACTACCCTTCTTTTCCTTCACCATTTATAAATCCCTGAACATCAGGGGATTTTCTTCCTCATTGTGTATCCTATTTGCATAGCTTCATGTCTTGAACATAGTAGATTCTAAAAAGAATTGGATGAATCTTTGAATTGATATGTTTTCTCAAATTCTTTAATATTATCTTCATTTCTGCTTTAAATGATTTTTTGAAAATTCCTATTTTATAAATGCCTTTATGCATGTAATATCTGTACATAAATATGTATCCACTATTTTATTGATACTTTAGAGGAAAAATTTTAATAAAAATACCTTTACTTCTCCCTAAAGATATTTACTACACCTGGAACCTCCAGAATGTCTACTTATTTGCTTGCCTCTGCATTTTGAGGATATTGATTTTGGTATCTGAAGTAGTTTAGTCCCCTAGTTACTTTAGAATTCACTTCTTTCCTTCTTTGTATTCACCCTCAGGAGAGGAAAGATCAATAGGGCACTTCTGCTGGTAGTCTTCAAATCTGAACTTCTGGCATTTTCCCTTAGGGGGTCACATCTCTGGAACTCATTTCCTCTCCCATTAAGACAAAGTCCAAGCCTCTTGGCCTTCAGGGAAGCTTTCAAGGTCCATCTGTTTATTCAAGCTTTTACCTGATTGATGTGCTTAGAAAGTCTAACTTGGAACATGGGGCAAATAATAATAATTTTAATCAGTGATGCTATTATTCAGAAAATGCCACCATATTCTGGGGGATATAGTTAATTCACATTTGGTGATTTGGATTTAGCAATGCTTTTCATACATTCTGTATTAGTATGAGAATTGAGATGATAATTTGACATTACCTTAAACATGGTGTGAATTATTTTCTAATTTCCAACTTTTAGTGTTTTTTTTTAATAATCCAATAGTTGGGAAAATAGAGCAAAATCAGCTGTGACATGAGTTTAAGTTCTAGATTACTAGATCACAAAATGAAGGCTCAGATGCAGAGATAAATGAAGTAAGTTGCTCACGGTAATAAATATGGTAGAGCCAAGATTTAAGAGCAGAAGACAGCATCACAGTATGATTCTAAATTTGACACTTATTCAAGTTAAATGTGTTTTATTCTTCTTTGGCCAAACCTTATCTCCTAAAACATAACTAAAGAAATATATTACAATATAATAGCTTGAATGTGTATTCACATGTATTTATACCTACACATATTCATGCTTATTATTAAACAGTATCTCTAATTTAATGATATTATTGAGCTTATGTATACATATGTGTGTACATAAGTATATATTGTATTTATATTTCATTGTCTACACTTCACTCATTTTGCGATATACTGCCCCTTGTGACAAAGAAAAATAACTAAGTTTAAAAGCAACAAGCAAAATGCTTCTATAGTTTTTTGTTTTTTGTTTGTTCTGTTTTTACTCTCAGCAAAGAGCATATAAGCTTCACTGTTTTTAAAACATAAGAAAAATATTTTTAGTTTTTATAAGTAAAATATTTAATACATTAAAGTTTTTTCATTTAAAATATGTTTTACAAGTTTGTAAAAATCATTACTAAGTTATTAATTGTACAGAATGAAGAAATGTTTCTTGAATTGAAAATGCTTCAAAACTCCTTGGCTTAAAGTAAATTTATTATTTGAAATGATATTAGCATAAGAAAATTAAATCTCAAAAATGTTAAAATATTTTAGTATAATTTAGTATAGTTTAAACAAAACAAAACAATATTTAATATTCCTAAAAAGTTACTTTAAAAATCATGAAGTTTAAATGACAGGTATGAGTTCTGTATCCTCAAGGAAATGTTATAAATGACTTTAACATAATGTTCTTGTGACACTGCTTAAAATCACAACATGCTTTTTTATTTATTACTTTGCAATTTTTAATAAAATGATATAATTCCTTGGTTAATAAAAATAAAGAAAAATGAAGTAATCTCACTGACATAGTACTACCTATATGGTAAATTTTATGATAAGCATTCCTCATTATCTTAGCTACTTTGTCCATCATATTGCAATATTTCTGTAAACAATGTACTTTAACTTACTCTTGGTTATTAGCTGAAGAAAGATGTTTTTAATTCCATGAGAGAAAGGAAATGGGAAAGACTAATAAAACCTAATAAGGTATTATGGAAATAAAAACAGTTTCCTGTTCTGCTGTAAAATAGGACTTGATATACATATTATGACTATTTACAATAATTTTTCACCAACTATTGACAAAAATTTATACTTGTGATTTTAAAAATCTTTAGCCTTGTTCACATGTATGTAATGTATAACGACAGTGAATTGGGTAGACCTAGCAACTTGAATGGATTAATAATATTTACTTAAACCAGAAGATTTCTGCATCCCATTTTCCCACTCAGCTGAATGTTTTGCAGGATACAATTGCCACAGTCATTCTCACAGCAGTATTGAAGTTGCCATCTAGATGCCATCTGGGAGGCAGCTGAAAACTGGCTGAACATCTCCCTTTGTTGCTCCTATGTGCTGTTATGCTATGGCTAATAACTGAGAATCAGGCTAAAAAAAGATGAATCTCTCTGATGTAATTCTTTTATTGTATATAGAGATCTGTATCCCGCCACCTACCAAGATTTCCTTGACTGACCCATGTTCACCTTCTGTTGGTGCCACTTCCCACTGTGTTATTGATGTGTTTTTCTGCCTAGGAAACTAGCTCTCCCTCAATGCACTTTGTTAAATTCACACCATAGACACACAGAAACCTTTGTTGTACTGTATGCAAAGAATACTGCTTTTTGTAGCAGGATAGCAAATTTCTTAGTTAAACTCTCTTCAGAGAAGCTAAGAGCATAAGATCTTATAACCCATTCACCATATTTAGATTATACCTAGAAGCCATTCAGTTCCCAAGGGTGTAGGAAAGGGAGTCAATTCTTTCTTGTGCCTTAGTGACAATACCCCCACTAACCCATGCCATGAGACTACTAGCTTCAAGATGTCTGGAAGTGTCAGTAAATTACATTTATGGTACTCAAATGCATTTATGCTAAAATGTTAATAGTTTTTCTTTTTTCTTTATATATTATAAAATGATTGATCTTAGTTTTACCTTAGGCTGGTTGTGGATCATCTCAGTTATCTAAAACGGGTTCTATCATCCATTATTGTTTTCTTTCCCCAGAGGTAACCAGCTGAAATAAAATCACGAAATTAGAAAATTATATTTTTCATTATTAACTTTATGTGTTAATTTAACTTGAAAAAGAAGTCTTCACAATGGAAGAGAAAGAAGAAATTTATAAGTGTAAATTATATTTCATATTTATTTTAATAAAGATAATAAATTTGGCAAAATTAGTATTATTTTAATTATTTTTCACCATGTCTTTGCTATTAAGAATTTGTGGAAAATAAATTCTTTTAAAATTTAAATTCAACATATTTTATCATTATTTATGTATTTTAACTAATGCAGAACAAAACTTCGAAATCTACATCAAAGTATTTGAATGTATAATTCAAAGCAATGCAAATTGAAGTGATGAGCACTTAATTAAGTGATTACTATGTGTTTACTACTATAACTAGCACTTGGGATACAATTATAAGGAGAAGGAAATGAGTTTTAGACTCAAGGGACTTAACTTTTTTAATTTTCTTCCCAGATTACATGTTCATACATTTTTAATAGTCATTTTCTTACATTTTGAGATTCATGTTCTCTACATCTTTTCTACCATCCTCCCTTCTCCAATTTGGCAGGTAATATTATGTAGGTTGTATATGTGCAATCATAGAATACTTATTCCTATGTTCATAATGTTGTGAATGAAAACATATATAACTTATACTAAATAAAAGCTCATGGAGGTGTAGTCAAGATGGCAGCTTAAAGGGAGCAAAATAATTGACAGCTTTTATTCAGTTAAAGAATAATGAACAAATGGAACAGAGGAGGACCAAGGAACATCAAACAAAAACTTAAAAATTCCAGCATACTAGACTCAGACTTTGGAAGAACTCAAATGGTAATTATAAGTAAATTAAGGTGAACATAGAATAGTATATTTGTCAGATCTATGGGAAAGGAAAGAATTTAAGACCAAGCAAGTGCTAAAGAATATTACAAAATATAAAATGAATACTTTTGTTTACATTGAATTAAAAAGATTTTGTACAAGCAAACCAATGCAACCAAAATTAGAAGGAAGCAAATATTTGGGAAAAAATCTTTATAACAAAAACCTCTGACAAAAGTCTAATTACTCAAATTTACGAGATAAATAAATTATACAAAAAACCCAAGCCATCCCCCAATCAATAAGTGGGCAAGGGACATGAATAGGGATTTTTTAGATAAACAAATCAAAACTATGAATAAGCACATGAAAAAGTGTTCTGAATTTCTCATAATTAGAGAAATATAAATCAAAACAATGTTGAGGTACCACCTCAAACCTAGCAGATTGGTCAGTATTACAGTAAAGGAAAATAATAAATGTTGGAGAGGTTGTGGCAAAATTGGGACACTAATGCTTTTCTCGTGGAGCAGTGAATTGATCCAACTATTATGGTAGGCAATTTAGAACTATGCCCAAAGGACTTTAAAAGACTGCCTGCCCTTTGTTCCAGCCATACAAAAGAGATAATTAATATATATGTACAAAAAATATTTATACTCACTCTTTTTGTAGTGGCAAAAATTTGAAAATGAGGGGCTGCCCATCGATTAGGAAATGGCTGAACAAATTGTGGTATTTGGTGATGATGGAATACTATTATGATACTGAAGGTATCTGAAAGAAAGGGAAACCAAAAGCTTAGAGAAAAAGCATTAACATAATTGACTAAGAAAGCGTAAATAACTCCTAAATCTTATGCCTACTTTTTAATTCTACAATATTTTTGTTTTCACTTATTTTATATGTAACGATATAATATGAAACAAAGCAATAATATAAATGGTTTATTGGACATATGCAATAAATTATAATAAACATGCTTACCCCAAAAAACAAATTCTCACATAATCTATGTCCTCAAATTTGTCTCATCTTTTTCCCCCTCCCCTCTACACCACTCCCCTCATCAAGCAGGCAGATAATATGATTTAGATTTTATATATATCATCATATAATACATGTTTCTATAATCATCATGTTTGAAAACAAAATAGATATTGCTCACACTAGAGAAATATTCATGAAATAATTAAATTGAAGAAAGATATGTCTCAAAAAATTCATGGGAAAATAATATAATAAATCATATCCTTCAATTTTCATTTAGAATCCATCAGTTTTTTATGGTAGATTCTGCTTTTCATTCTGATGTTGAGTTTATTGGACTTTTTGTGCAAAACTAAGAAAATTAATGTAATCAAAATCATCCATTTTAAAAACAGTAATGCTCTCCAGGGGCAGCTGGAAGGTGCAATATATAGACCCCTCCGTGAAGTCTGGAATACTGAGTTCACATACAGCCAACCTCATATGCTTACTATATCTATGACTTTTGACAAGGCACTTGACCCTGTTTTTCTCAGTTTCCTCATCTATAAAATGATCTGTAGAAGATAATGTCAAACCTTTCTATTATCTTTGCAAAGATAACTATAAATGGAGTCATGAAGCATAGGACATGACTGAAAAATGTTTGAAAAAAATAGATGTTCTCTTTTCTTTTGTCTGGTCAGTACTTCTTCCCTTATCCATAGGTTTGGTAGATAAACTATTCAATGCTCCCCTGAATTTGAATATGGCACTACCTTTATTTCTAAGTAATGGACCCATTTTAATCATATTTTAGTATAATGTGAGATGCATCTGTCCATAACTACTTTCTTAAGAACTATTTTCCACTTTTCCTAATCGCTTTGTTAAAGAGTGAGATGTTCCAAAAAATTGATTTTTTGAGTTTATCACACAGTAGAGTACTATGGTTATTTACTATTGTGTATGTGGGGTACCTATTCTATTCCACTGATCCACTACTCTTTTTCATAATCAATAACATTATTTAGTCATTTAATATTTTGTAATAGGGTTTTTTTAACCCTTACCTTCTGACTTGGGCTGTATATTGAGCCCAAGGCAGAAGAGTGGCAAGGGTTAGGCAATGGGGGTTAAAGTGACTTGATGAGGGTTACACAGCTAGGAAGTGTCTGAAGGCAGATTTGAGCCTAGGATCTCCTGTCTTTAGGCCTGGCTCTCAATCCACTGAGCCACCCAGCTGCCCTCTTTATAATAGTTTTTGAGACTTCATTTGGCTAAGCAATTTTTCTTTACTTTTTCATTGATTTTCTTTATATTCTTGAACTTTTAATCTTCCAAATGAGTTTTTTTATTATTTTTTACAGTTCTTTAATGTTTGGTAGATGAATTGATATGGCACTGAAGAAGTAAATTAAATCAGGAAGAACTATCACTTTTATTACATCAGGTCAATCTACCAATGAATAATTAACATTTTTCCAAATATTTAGATGTATTTAATTGTGTTAAAAGTGTTTCAATTGTATTCATATAGTTCCTGGTTTGTCTGGGCAGGGATACTTTTAAACTATGCTTATAATGATAAAAATCTTGGAAGTTATACATGTCATCTTTCTTATAAAAAGGGAAATAATTTAAATTTATTGGGTCCCTTAGGATTTCTCTTTCATGTTTACTTTATATTCTTCTCTTGACTGGTGTTTGAATGTCAAATTTTCTTTTCTCCCCTTGTCTTTTTATTAGAAAAGCCTAGAATTTCTCTATTTCATTAAATGCTTTTTCCCCTTGAAAGATTATATTCAGCTTTGTTGCTTACATTATTGTTGGTTGATTCTAATTATTTTGTCTCTTGGAATATCATGTTCTAAACCATATTTTCCTTTAATGTTGTAGCCACAAAATATTGATATTTGATTGGTTTCTTTCTGGATACCTACAATATTTCCTCTTTGATACGGGAGCTCTTAAATTTTGCTATGATATATTTGGGATTCTTAATTTTGGCAAAATTTTCAGGGGGTGATTGGTAAATTCTTTCCATTTAAGTTTTGCCTGCTGAATCAAGACAATAAGGTCAGTTTCATTTCACCTGATAATTTCTCAAAATATGATATCTATTTGTTTTCTTTTATTATCAATTTTTAAATCTACTTTCCAAAACAGTTATTTTTCTGATAAGGTATATTACATTTTTTCCATTATTTTTATATTTATACTTAGTTTTATTATTTATTGATATCTCAAAGAATAATTTCTAGTTGCTCAATTCTAATATTTAATGAATTACTTTTTTCATTAAACTTTTGCAGGTCTTTTTCTATTTGGTCAATTTTTCTTTTAAAGAGATCTTATTAGTGAATATTAGCATTTTATTTCCCATTTGGTCAAAATTTTTAAAAGTTATTCTTTTTTTTAAGGCAATGGGGGTCAAGTGACTTGCCCAGTGTCACACAGCTGGGAAGTGTCTGCAGCCAGATTTGGACCTAGAACCTCCCATCTCTAGGCCTGGCTCTCAATCCACTGAGCTACCCAGCTGCCTCCAAAAGTTATTCTTTTTATTGATATTTTTGTTCTTATTTTACCAAGATTTTATTTTATCCATAATTTTTCTTTGATTTTGTTTATTTATATTCTTTTCTTCATATAACTCTTATTTGATCTATACTATTTTTACTTTTCTAGGAATTGTTGTTTCACTTATTTACAGTACTCATTTCTCTTAAAAGTTTTGTTAGTGGCTGTGATGATTTTATTTTCTTTTTATGAATTTTTCCTAGTCTTCCCTGTCTCCAAAGAAGATTTCTATGGGCACTTACTTTGCTGTTTTTGTTGTCATTTGCTCTGAACTCAGAAATAGAAGTTCAAGTTTTAGTCCTGCCTTTTCACCAACAAGTTATATAACCTTTGACACATTCCTCCCATTCTTTTTTTAATTTATAAATTGGATATATAAATATTACCTCCTGTGAAATTGTTCTATTAACTTCAGAGTGAATGTGAATTCTTTTAAAATGAACCTACACCATATACTATGCTTTAAATATCTGTAACCAAATATTTATATTTTTATTGTACATGTGGCTAATATGAAGAGGTAGAGCAAGCAATATTTTCTCCTAGTCTCTAATATTGAAATGGTAAATAATATCCTATTATGATATAATTTTTTTAAATCACTGATAATTTTTCTTTAAAATTTTAAAAAGATGAATACATGAACATATTCAAAAAATTGCACATATTACATATTTTAAAAGTTAAATGAAATTATTTTTACAGATTTATTTTATATTATGTTTTAGATGGAAAGGTACTGAAGTTTTTTTTTTCCTTTTCTTTTTTTTTTTGGAGTATTTTTCCATGATTATATTATCCATGATCTACCCCCCAAACCCTCCTTATCCCCTCTCATAGCCAATGAGTAATTCCACTGGGTTATACATGGATCATTGTTCAAAACTTATTTCCATGCCATTTATATTTGCACTAGTATGATCTTTTAACATTAAAACCCTAATCATATTTTTATCAAACCACATGATCGATCATATGTTTTTCTTCTGGGTTTCTATTCCCACAGTTCATTCCCTGGATGTGGATAGCATTCTTTGTCATAAGTTCCTCAGAACTGTTCTGGATCATCAAATTGTTTCTAGTAGAGAAGTCCATTATATTTGTTTTTTTTTTTAATGTATCAGTCTTTGTTTACACTGTTCTCCTGGTTCTGCTTCTTTTGCTCTGCACCAATTCCTGGAAGTCTTTCCAGTTCACATGGAATCCTACCTGTTCATTATTCCTTTCAGCACAGTAGTATTACATCCACCATCAGATACCACACTTTGTTTAGCCAGTCCCCAGTCAATGGACACCCCCTTATTTTCCAATTTTTTGCCATCACAAATTGTGGGAATATGAACATTTTTGTACAAGTCTTTTTCTTATTACCTCTTGGGGGCATAAACCCAGCAGTGGTATGTTTGGGTCAACAGGTACGCATTCTTTTAAAGCCCCTTGTGCCTAATTCCAAATTGCCCTCTAGAATGGTTAGACCAATTCACAACTCCACCTGAAGGGTATTAGTTTCCCAATTTTTTCACATCCCTTCCAACATTTATCATTACCTTTGTTGCCATATTGACCAGTCTGTTAGGCGTAAGGTGGTACCTCAGAGTTTTTTAGATTTGTATTTCTCTAATCAGGAGGGAATTAGAACACTTTTTCATGTGCTTATTATGTTTTGATTTCATCATGTGAAAACTGCCTATTTATGTCCCTTGACCATTTGTTGTTTGGAGAAACCTACTGAGTTTTGAATTGTTTCTTATTCGTTATCATTATTCCAAATGTTTACAAATCCAAACAACACTAGCATATCTATATATGAAGAAAAAGATATTTCAAAAATGAAATTAGAAATATCCTACATGTTTATTTTTTCATATCTATATAATAGATCCCATCCAAAAGTGTTACAACTTTTCCATGCTCTGCCTATATAATATAGGATATTGTCAGGGAGGACAACATGATCGTATAAATTTATTCTTTTATGTTTTATCTTTCTGTTCCCTGTCTGGAGGTAGCATTCACAGTTAGTTCTTCCAGTATTAGTTCTATGACTATGTATAAAGTTCTCCTGGTTCTAAACTTGTTTCACTTTTCATTATTTCCTCTAGTTCTTTCAAGGATTTTTAAAAATCAGCTTGTTCATAATTTCTTATGGTGCAGTAGTATTCCATCATAGTCACATACCATAATTTATTTAGCCATTTCCCAACTAACCAGGATTCATTCAGTTTCCAATTCTTTGCAACCACATTGAGAACTGCTATAAATTTTATGGAACATATGGGTTCTTTTCCTCTTTCCATGATCTCCATGGGAAACAGGAACATTATATACGTATTTTATACCTCTAAGTGTAATTCCAAGTTGTTCCCCAAAATGGTTTGATTTTTTATTTATTTATTTTTCACTTATTAGTATCAATTAATTACTTAGCTACTCAATCCTATTATATATATATATATATATATATATATATATATATATATA
>NC_058132.1:518772229-518798486 GCF_016433145.1 Gracilinanus agilis
TACACAGAGACTGATATACTGTGGTAAAATTGAATGTAATGGACCTCTGTACCAGCAGCAATACAATGACCCAGGACAATTCTGAGAGATTTATGGTAAAGACGCTACCCACATTCAGAGGAAGGACTGCAGGAGAGGAAACATATAAGAAAAACAACTGCTTGAACGCATGGGTCGGGGTGGACATGACTGAGGGTGTAGACTCGAAACTACCACACCAATGCAACTACCAACAATTTGGAAATTGGTCTTGTTCAAGGACACATGACAAAACTAGTGGAAACGCGCATCGGCGAAGGTTGGGGGGGTGCGGGGGGGGGTTGAAGGGGAAAGGAGGAGCATGAATCATGTAACCATGTTAAAAATGAATATTAATAAATGTTTAAAAAAATAAAAAAAATATAAGAATAAACTCATGATAATCTCAGACTATAAAGGACGTGTGAGAAAGGAGTCTTGTAGAAGGCAGAAATTTAGCTGAAATAAGTTAGAGAAGTTAACACTGTAGGAAATTACAGGTATGTGTGTTAGCTAAAAAAAATTCTTGGAGACTGCCTTAAGTAAGAAACAGCAAGTAACCTGAATCCTAGAGTATATTAATGTACCCATAATAAAGTACCTAAATATTTATTGCTGTAATGTCTAAAAATCATAAACTAAAATTTTAAAAGTTAACTAATTATTGGAGCTCATATGGGGAATTGTATCTTTCATAATTAAATAAGGGAGAAAAGTTATAATTTATTGTAGAAGCTATGCATTTAATAGGAAATAGAGGTTTGATCAAAGTTTCCAGAAAATTCAAATCGCTCAAAAAATGTAGTTATATTCTCAACTTTTGTTTTTCTCAGTTTTAATAAAAGTGCAACTTTTCATATTATTTTTTTTAAACCCTTGTACTTCGGTGTATTGTCTCATAGGTGGAAGATTGGTAAGGGTAGGCAATGGGGTCAAGTGACTTGCCCAGGGTCACACAGCTGGGAAGTGGCTGAGGCCAACTTTTCATATTATTAAATACCTATTATTTTTCCTTTTCTTTAGTATGTATAGACATAAAGTTCCTTTTGGTTAAGTGTACACAAATCCATATGAACCTGCCAAACAATTTTTGTGATGAACACTCAATTATTCTTTTTCATCTGATGATTATATTATTGATAAGGCATATTAGGAAACTTTTGAAAAAAAACTATGTTTGAAAATAAACATTCAGAAAAAATTACTGTACTTAAAACTTCCTACACTCTTAGAAAATTCTAATTATTTCCATTGAATAGGTAAATATGTTATTAATTATTCATTTTCTATTGAGTCAATGAAATAAAGCCCTTGATCTGGTCATTCTAATTTTTAAAAGTGTAAGAAAGAATAAGGTTAATTAGAACCTTCATTTTTTTTCTTTTTGACCTGAATTTTATTTTAAAGGCAAAATAAATGATGGAAAATATTTTTATGTACATATATATGCATATATATATATACACATACACAAACACACACACACACACACACACATATATATATATATACATATTGTAGGTGCGTAAGGGTGGGTGTTTGTCTTAATAAAATAATGTGGGGGGCAGCTGGGTAGCTCCGTGGAGTGAGAGCCAGGCCTAGAGACAGGAGGTCCTGGGTTCAAACCTGGCCTTAGCCACTTCCCAGCTGTGTGACCCTGGGCAAGTCACTTGACCCCCATTGCCCACCCTTACCAATCTTCCACCTATGAGACAATACACCAAAGTACAAGGGTTAAAAAAAAATAAAATAAAATAAAATAATGTGAAATGCTCAAAATGGCATCTAACTATACTGAAAAATATCCATTATGTAAATGCAAATTCCCAGGAATGGATAACAATGGAGATTTATGCACATATAGATCAAATGCTTAAGATCTATTTGCATTTTTTATACTGAAATATATCTGTGTTTATGGGAAATGTTTTTATGAGTAGGTTTTTGATAACTTTGGGATATATTTTTCATAAAACAATTCATAATCCCCGTGGCGTAGGAAGTATCTTCTAAGCAGTTTAGTTAAACAAAAATATATTAAGTCAAGAAGTTGTTTCTAGTTGAGTTTCTATAAAATTATAATAAGGTCTTCTCTTCCTATTCTAGCCTGAAGTATAAGTTATGATTGTAAAACAACAGTAATGATAACAGTAGTAGCAGAAGCAATAAAATCAGGAACAACAAAATACAGCATTTTCTCTCTATGAAGCTACAGTGTTCTCAAGATCATTTAATATAAACCAGTCTTTTTTTTACTGGAGATAAAAAAAATATAAGTATTTGTCCTCTGAATCTCTCCAAATCAGGAAATATGTCTTTTTAAAAATAAGATATTCAGCTGTATGGTATTATTGCATGTACAGATATTGGAAATGTGAGCATTATAGGAGATATGACTAATCTAGAGAATTTCCATTTGAAAGAGAAATGACTAATAATTGATTGGCCTGATTCCAAAGTCACAGTAGGGTTCAAAAAGCTGGTAAGTGCCCTCATAAAAATAGAAGCTGTATCAACCAATTGAATTTAATTATATATGAAGGTGATGATGGAGCTAAACAGCCTGTAATTGGAGTCCAATTACTCAGCTGGTCTTCCATAAAATTAATTCATCTGAAAGTTTGCCATTGTCCTATGCTCCAGGCCTGCTGCTCATTTAATTAGTTAACACTGAGGAATCTTGAAACATTAAATTATTTTGTCTTTATTGCCAATTATGGGTTAAGGAAAATTGTATATAAAATATTAACATCTGCTTCTAGCACAACTAGGAGAGGCCAGAGTGAAAACATTTTTTTCTCCACAACCTAAAAAGGCACTGAAGCACAGGGAAACATATCTTCCTAATATATGTAGTTTGTAGGATGAAACACTGACATTTGTTAGATATGTGAATACATTGATATTGAAAATAATTTTCTCAAGATAATGGAATAATTTTCACAATAATATTTTACAATAATGTTAGTTAAGAATGCATATGTCTCAAATAAATAAAATTATATATAAATAATTTCTACTTATATTAGCAATATAAACCTTCATTATTTTAATGTTTTTGAGAGATTGTTTCTTTCAAAAAATATTTGTCTTGCTAAGCAATCTTTAATGCAACTTAAACATTTATATATTATACTAAAATTAATTATTACATATCATTTCACTGTATGGAAAATCTTTTGTCTAATAGTCTGGCTTTTACAAGTTTAAAAATGCATATTTCTATCAGGAAAAATTAAAGTAAAATGAAAATACATTTAGTGACTTTCTATATCTATAATTACCTATATTTTATCATTTATCAATATATGTATATATATATGCAATTATTTCTAAATCATACAGATCTTTTACTAAGTAGAAAATTTAAAATATAAATTTATAAATATTACATGTTTAAATGTTATTTGGAAATATTTTAATAATACTGATTGTTTATCTTAATAAATTACATTAATTATATTTTGTGAGTGAAACAATGAATATTCTTCATGATTTATTAAAATCTTGGTGGCTATATCATATTTTGGCATAGCATATTGAATGCATGATTTTAACTTAAATGTATTTTAATTTTAAGCTTTATTGGCCATCATAGCTGGAGACTATGTATGGATGTTATAATAAAAATGCACAAATATTCTTAGTTGAATTTGAATGTTTTTGAAATATTTTCTTATGGCAATCAAATTTTCTTATAATCTCTTTTGCAATTTGTTATGTTTTAAACTATTTAACAAATGTGTACAAATTCATTAAAATTCTTCTTTGACAAGATTTTTGAACTGATTTGGAATCTTTATTTCTCAGTTATATTGGATATTAATGTTTTTATGCCTGGCACATCATTTTCAACAGCACAGGGAGGAGGAGATCGTAAACATGATGAAAGATAGTATGGCTAAAGTGTTTAATATTATAAAGTGGTTAAGCAGGAAGATTAGAGAGGAAAGTAGTGTAATGGAAGGAGGAATAAGCATTTATACAGCACCTATTATTACTAGGAATTGTGATAAATACTTTACAAATGTTATGTCATTTGACACTCATAGGAACCTTTCAAGTGAGGAACTTATTTTACCAATTTTATAGTGGAAGAATCTTAGGAAAACATGGATGAAGTTACTTGCCCAGAGTAGCATAGCTAATAAATGTTTGAGGTCAAATTTAAACTCAGTTCTACCGAACCAACTACCTACCTAGAAAATTTTTTTAAAGCTATTGGTTTTTGTCTTCGGGAAAAGGTCATGACTTTGAAGAGTAGTTTCAGTTCAGTGAAATCTCAGGAATATAAATGTAATAAACTCTTGACTAAGACTATGATAATGTGCATGATGGAAATTGAAGTTAGAAGCATTAGTTTAGAGGGAAAGCTCATCCACATATGTTCTGCAATGTAAATTTCAATTAATTCCTAACTGTTCGTTCTGAACTTTCCACTATTTATTACTTAAGGCACTTTCTGTTCCAGCATTGAATAAGAAAGCCAGACTCTTAAACTCTCCCATATTCCCCTCCTATCAACCCTAAATGAAAACATATTACATTTTTAAGAAGACAATCAGCTTATTGGACCAGAGCAGCTTGGAGGACCAGAAAAAGAGAACTGTTTCAATGAGGTGGAATGGGAGAGAAGTCTGAGTGGGCAGAAGCAAGGGCAGATTAAACCACAGGGGATAACATGAGATCTTTCTTCCTCTTCAGTGAGACTCCAACATAAAACAAACCATGTTTGAGGATCTACACCCAGGACCAGCCAGAAGTAAGACTTCTCAACTTAGGGCCAGCTAGCATGGAGATTCTGCCTCTGGGGTTGGCCAACAGTAAACATTGACCTCTTGAGGCTGGCCAGCAGTGAGGCTTAATCTCTGGAGCTGTCCAGCAGTCTCTGCTTTTGTAGTTGTACAGCAAACTCTCTGCCTCAAAAGAAGTCAGCAGTGAGGTCTTCCATCAGTGCAAGTCAATAGGCAGATTTCTCACCAGTACAAGCCAGCAGGGAAATCCCCTACTAAAGCAAGCCAGCAACTAGATCCTGAAGGTTGGCACAAGCCAGAAGCAAAGTCCTAACCCTCAGCACAAGAAATGTGGGATAGCACTCACCCCTATTAATAAACAGGGCTCCAAAAAATCATAAAATAAACTGAAAAAATAACAAAAAAGAAGCTAACTCTAAATTGTTGCTAGATATGAAACATCAAAGAAAAATTTAATTGATCTTGGGCTGAAAAAGATCTAATAGAAGAGTTTAAATAGAATTTTAAAAATTTAATATGATAGAAGAAAAATGGCAGGAAATGTGAGTAATGCAGAAAAACCTTGAAAAAGGAACATAGTAAAGGAAACACAAAGATAAGGGGAAAGAGTTCTAAAATTTTCTTGAGGAAAACAAGTCTTTAAAAAGTAGACTTGGATAAATGAAAAGGTTGTAAAGAATTCTCAAAAGAAAGCAAGTTCTTAGAAGGTAGAACCAAATGGAAAAGGAGAAAGATTAACTAGCTGAAGAAAATAATTCCTGGAGCTAAAATAAAAAAAATACCACCAGATATAGCAACCATTGTCTTAAACAAAGCTAAAGTAAAAATACATCCAATTAAAAGACAGAAGGAAGGAAATTATATTTTGCTAAAAGGTAACCTAGATAACTAAATAGTATCACTTCAAAATATATATGCTCCAAGTGATATAGTATCCACATTTTAAAAGAAATTAAATTGATTGCATGAGGAAATAGATAGTAAAACTCTACTAGTGGGAAAACTCAACTTTCTCTTTGCAGAATTAGATAAATCTAACCTAAAAATATAAATAAGGAAGAATATAAATAAGGAAGAAGTCACAGTGCTGAATAGGATTTTAGAAATGTTAAAAGTTCTAGATCTTTGGAAAAACTTAAATGGAAAAGAAAAGAATATACCTTTTTTCAGCAGCGCATGGCACCTACCAAAAAAACCCACCATCTATTAGGGCATAAAAACCTCACAATCAAATGCAAAAAAGTATAAATATTAAATGCATTCTCTTCAGATCATACTGCAATGAAATGATATTTTGATAATGTCCATGAAAAGAGAAATAATAAGAAACTCAACAATCTAATCCTAAAAGTGGTCCAAAGAACAAATCATAGAAAAAAAACTATTATTTTATTAAAGAGAATAACAAAAATGAGAAGTTACAAAAATGTATAGGATGCAAGGGAAAATTTATGCCTCTAATTACTTACATCAATAAAACAAAGGACAGATTAATGACTCAGCAATACAACTAAAAAATGTGAAATATTTTTAATACCCAGTTAAACATGAAATTGGAAAACCTGAAAATAAAAGATGACATTAAAAAATGAAAGTAAGTAAATAATTGAACTAATAAATAAGACCAGAAGCTGATTGTGTGTGTGTGTGTGTGTGTGTGTGGACTAATAAAATCAATAAACATTGGTTGATTTTTAAAAGAAAGAAGAAAATCAAATTACCAGTATCAAAAATGAAAAAGAAGAATACACTACCAATGAGAACAAAATTAAAATAATTATTAGAAGTTATTTTACCCAATTATATGCTAACAAATCTAACAATGTAAGTGAGATGAATGAATATCTTAAAAAATATAAATTGCCCAGATTAACCAACGAGGAAATAGAATACTTAAATAATCACATTCCAGAAAACAAAAAGCCATCAATTAACTCTGTAATATGGAAAATGTAGGGTAGAATTCCTGCAAGATACAGGGTCAAGCCTCACCCAGAATTCCAGGGGACCCCCTCCTGGAGAACTCTGGGTGAGGGGATAGTTGGAAAGGGGTTTAATGGTTAATTCCTTGGGGGTTGAGGTGAGCAGGTCTCTCTGCTCGCTGTTTCTGGTTTGGGGTTTGCCTGGGAGGCCATAGTGGCAAAAACCATTGTGGTTTCTACTCAGGAGTTTGCCTGTCTAGTAGGATTAGACCTTTCCAGCATCAATATAGTAGTTATTTAGTTATTTAGATATTAGAAGTGATTATTATAAGCTTAGAAGGCCAGTTAGATATTAAGTCTGCTACTCTCTCCTGGTGGGGTGGGGCAGTTCCTACCTGACAGTTCAGGGCTTCCCAGATCTTATCCAAATCCTAGTTACCCCCTCCTTGCCTATCCCTACCTTCTTTTATCTATATAAACTCCATCTTTTAATGGCTGTTCTTGAGTATTATTTGGGTATACTCACTACTGCCTTTAAGCCTGGTTCTGGTCAGTTGCCAGCCTAAGAAGTCAGATCCTTCTCAGTCCTTAACATCAAGATATCTAGCTTTTCCTCTATTCCTCAATCAAACGTGTGGGGAATATAAGTTGAGGTGAACATCATTACAGATTACCTTTGCTGAACCTTGTCAGAAGTCATTGCCTAGTCTCCATTTTTAACTGAAAAACCAACTGCTGAGTGGGAAGAGTTTGTGAGCAAGGAGCACTTACTCCTCCCCACTCACTCAAACCTGTGGGGGGGGGGGGGAAGAGAGAAAGTCTTGCAGGCTTCTAGCCCAGGCAAGTCCATCAGCTTCCCAACATCCCTGTTATTACAAACATAACAACTCTCTAAGAAAAAATTCCTCCTGCCTGATGTATTCATGAATGAATTTTAGTAAACATTAAAAGAACAATTGATTCCAAAACTAAACAAAGTATTGAGAAAAATAGCTGAAGGTGGAAACTCCTTTTACAAAACAAATATGTTACTGAAATCTAAACCAGGAAGATGAAAAACCAAGAAAGAATATCATATGAAAGTCTTGCTAATGACTATTGATGCAAACTTTAAAAAATAAAGTACTAACAAAAAGATTACAACAATACATTACAAAGATCATATGGTATGACTAACTGGGATTCAAACCAGGAATACAGGACTGGTTCAATATTGGGAAAACTATCAGCATGTTTGACTACACAAACAATAAGGCCATCGGATCATATAGTTTACTCAACAGATGCAGATTAAACTTTTGACAAAATACAACATTCCTTTCTAATCAAAACATTAGGGGGCATGGTAATTAATGAAGTTTTCTTTAAAACAATGAATAGAATATATCTAAAACCACCAGTAAGCATTATTTGTAGTGGAGATAAACTAGATGCCTTCCCAGTAAGATCAGAGGTGAAGTAAGGATGCTCTTTATCACCACTGCTATTCAGTATCATACTATAAATACTAGTTACAGCAATAAAAAAAGAAAAAGGAATTAAGGGAATCAGAATAGACAATGAAGGGGGAAAAGGTATAACTTTGTAGAAGATATGATGATATACTTAAAGAATCCTAAAGTTTCAATTAAAAATCTAGTTGAAATAATTAACTTAACCAAAGTTGCAGGATGCATAAATAATTGGTATTTCATCATATTGCCAAAATCCTTCAAAAAGAGAAATCAAATACATTCCATTTAACATAATTGTGGATAATACAAGTTACCTTTGAGTCTGCCAACCAAGATAAGCCCAGGGATTATATGAAGAAAATTATAATACAATTTTCAGAAAAATAACATGAGATCTAAACAATTAAAAACATTAATTGTTCATGGGTTGGTCAAGCCAATATAATAAAAATGACACTGCTACCTAAATTAATCTACTTATTCAGTACCATGTCAATCAAATTGCTCAAAAATTATTTTATAGAACTAGAAAAAAATAGCAAATTTCAACTGGAAGAACAAATGGTCTAGAATGTGTCCTAAGAGTATCAGATCTCAAAATGTATTACAATTATAAAAACAATGTGGGAATTGAATAAGTAATAGAACAGTAGATCAGTGGAGTAGATTAGCTATATAATACATAGAAGCAAATTATCATAGTCATTTAATTTCTGAGAAACCCAAAGATCTAAGCTTTTCTAAAGGAAATCACAATTTGATAAATACTGCTGGGAAAATTAGAAAAACGGTATGGCAGAGACTATGTGTAGTCCAACATCTCACTCTTCATACTAAGAAAAGATCCAATGGATATATGAATTATACATAAGGGGTTCTAGCATTAGGTAAAATAATCTACCTATCAGATTTATGTATAAGAGAAAAATTTATTACCAAACAAAATACAGCATTATTATAGGATGTAAAATGAATAATTTTGGTTATATGAAACCCAAAAAACTTTTGCAAGGTCAAAGCCAATACAATGACAATTAGAAGAATCTTGATTACATAAATGAAAATTTTAAAAATCTCGAAAAGTACCACCTTATATCTATCAGAATGACTAATATGACAGAAAAAGAGAAATATATAATAAATGTCAGAAGAGATATTGAAAAATTGGGACTTTAATATACTTCTGATGGAGTTGTGAAAATATCCAATCATTCTAGATAGTGAGATGGACGTATTCCCCCAACATCTTAAAAATTGTGTAGACCCCTTAATCCTGCAATATCACTTCTGGGTCTATATCCCAAAGAGATTTTTTAAATGGGGAAAGTACTTACTATACAAAAATATTTCTAGCACTTCCGTTTGTGTTGTCAAAGAATCGGAAACTGAGGGGATGTCTCTAAATTTAGGAATGGCTGAACAAGTTACGGTATATGATTGGAATGGAATACTGCTATGCTATAAGAAATGATAAGAATAATTTAAGAAAAACTGAGAAAGACCTACATGAATTGATGCAAAGTGAAGTGAGGAGAACCAGGAAAAACTGTACACAGTAACAGTAATATTATATGATGAACATTAATGAATGACTTAGTGATTCATAACAATAAAGTAATACAAGTAAATCCTCTAGAACTCATGATTTAAAATAGCGTCTACCTCCAAAGAACTGATGCAGTCTGAATGAAGACTAAAACATATTTCACTTTATTTCTTAAACTTTATTTTATGTGTTCAAGTTCTCTTTCACAAAATAACCATTACAGAAAGATGTTTTACATTGTTGCACATATAAATTCTATACCAAATTACTTTCCATTTTAGGGAGGGAGAGGGAGAAAAAAGGGGAGAATTTGGCTTCAACTTAAAAACAAGAATGTTAAAATTGCCTTTTCCCCCCATGTATTTGAGAAAAAATTAAACAAAAAGAAAGAGAGTGACTAGGAGACTTGCACATCGCTCATTACTCAGCCATACAAGTTCTTTATTAGTGTGCCTTCAACATTATGTGTGATAGGGCACGAAAAGGGAATTTTTTTTTGAGATAAAGAAAAATTCTGACTGCACATCTTGACCGAACCTAGATTTCAAAATTATAATTGTCCTGCTATACTGAAGCTGGAAGAACCACAGGAGTTAGTCATGGGAGAGGATGAATTGAAGCCCAATTTTATGAAGGTTAAAAAGAGTTGTGTGGTTATGTTAGAGACTTGGGATTGAATAATAGCCAAAAATGTAATATCACACATATTCCTACTATTGGATTGATAGCCCCCTGGATAACCCTGATTTAATATGAAATGGAAAATATAACCACTGTTCCCTGGTGTGTGAAGGAAATTATTGAGGGCACTTTGATCTTGATGATAGAATCAAAACTCTAGTACCCTCTGTAGTCAGTAGGAAGGGCCAGCAATTGAGGTAAGGGATAGTTGAGGTAGGTTGGATTTTCCCTGGAGAGATGACCCCTGAGTGGTCCAGGGAAAGGAGAAGAGGTGACAGTTGGATGTCAAGGTGTGACATGGGAGAGTCGGTGGACAGAGAGAAAGTGAGATAAATTGAGATCCAACTAGATTTTAGACTTCTTGGCTTCTGGGATGGAGATTGATCAGATGCACTCAGCGCTTTCGAGGATAAGAGCTTAAGGCTTTAGTCAGCAAATGGAGTCCATACCCTTTCTTTAAGAATCACCCACTTCTTTCTGATTAATGAAATATTAATTTTATGGTCATATATATTTTTATTATAACACTGGCTAATTATCAATTTAAATGATTCAATCACATGATGTGACAGTCAGTAGGGAGAAAAATCATGAATGCATACTTCATTAATTTGTACTTATCACTGTTTAGAAAAAATCGTCTTTATTTTTGAAGTGACTTTTTCATTGTATAGTTTGAATTGAGAATATTGATCACTAGCTTTTGTCCTATCCTTTTGCCTCAATTCTAACCCATAAAAGTTAAATTTTAGAGTAACATTTAAATTATTTCAGAAGCAAAACAAATTGCTGAGGTGTCTATTTTAAAAATGCAATTAGCTTTGGCCAAGGTAAAAATGCAAGCACTCAGATAAGTTTCCAATGGTGATTTAATTGACTCCACCAACTACACTATAGCTCCTTTTCTATCATTTTATAGAGTTTCACTAGACTACAAGAGATCATGATTCTTCATATAGTATATTTGTTTACTCAAATTAATAATATAAAATATAACTAATATGGTAAGATATCAATGGGCATATGTTTATGTCCAAATATAGTTTCTATAAGAATGTAAAATACATTTGGCTTGAACTAATTTGGTAATTAATTTTAGAATGATAGTTTTTTTTAAACCGAGTTTGTTTTTTTAAAGTATAGAGTTTCCTCTAAGTATTGAAATAATCTTGTATAATTTTTATGAAGTCAAATTCAAAATAAGTATCTATCTAGAATTGGAATGATATACCAACAATTCTACAATATTGTACAATTAATGTTACATGAATTATCTTTGCATTTTTCTATATATTTTCCCAAAAATGCACTTAAAAGCCATTTACCTGTTAAAAGAACTTCATTCAATCCCAAATGTCAAGATAAACCTAAACTTTGAAACAAAATTTTATCAATTTTTTAATAAGATAATAGACTTTCTTTTAAAAGTACCTCCATGGAGAACAATGTTGATGGTGTGATTTCACTTCAGAATGTTGAGCCAAAGTCCTCAAAGAAAATTTAGTTATAAAATAAAATTACCACTTTGTAGCTGTATATTGGAAAGTTCAGGCCATTAATCTCATAAGAATATATTAGCATATATTTAAATGGTTATGCCCTAATATTTTATCAGTTATTCTGGCATATTAATATATAGAGCTTCATCTATATCAGGCACTGAGTGATATCTCTAGTTAAAGTCATGGACTTGGAATCAAGAAACATGAGGTCAAATCCTACCTTAGATATTAGCTGAGTGACCTTATGCAAAGCATTTGCCTTTTTATCAGTCAAATTTCTTCAGTTGAAAATATGCATAATAAAATCTTCTACCACACATGACCATTATGAAGATCAAATGAAATAGCATGAGGAACTCTTTGATACCTTAAAACATTCTATAAAAATGGATTGATAATAATAAACATTGTTATTGTTATTTCTGTACCTATAACTCAGGAAATAGAGACATATAGATTTATGTACATAAATCTAAATTTTTCATATATATTGTTAAATGTCTATCTGTTATTTCACCAAAAATTCTCTAATAGGATATTCTAATAACTACATACTATTTACATAGCACACTAAAGATGTCACTCAGTTGTTTTTTAGTGATGTCTGACTTTTCATGATCCCATTTGGAGCTTTCTTGACCATAATATATTAGTTATTTGTCATTTGCTTCTCCAGTTCATTTTGTAGATGGGGAAACTGAAGAAAACAAGGCTGAATGACCCGCCACATGTTACAAAGCTAATAAGCATCAAAGGCAAGATTTGAACTCAGGATGATGTGTCTTCATTATTACGTTCCCGGCACTCTCTTATCTGTGCCATAATTGTCTTTACTCTAAAGATGGTAAAACATTTTGTAATTATTATTTTATTTCTCTCAAAAAAGTGGAAGATAAATGATATTACTATATCACTTTAAAGATCAGATAACTGAGGCAGATGGTTTAAAGACCTTGACCATTATCATACAGCTAATAAGTCTCTAAGGTTGAATTTGAAGTAATATCCTTAAACCTAGGTCCAATAATTTATCTTTTGTGTTACCAAGCTGCCCTATTTTAAGAAATAGGAATGTTATTCAGGATCCAGTGTCTATAATATTTTACATTTATTATCTAAGTTCAAGAGTTCTTATATGTGGGTGTCTAAGTCATGTGATCTACACACTAATTCCATGAACAATATAATGGGAACAGGAGGATTGAGGTATATAAGGTTGCCAATTTTTTTTTTAAATGTCCCAAGTCAGAAAAAGAGCAGATCATAGCTCAAATCAGTAATGGGATTATGTCCATAAGTGGCCCCTGTATTTTGAGTTTGGGTGTGTTATGGCTATCTAGTCCAAAGTATATTTCATTTAGTTCATCAAGTATTTTCCTTCTAAATTAAGAATTAACTTTTAGTTTTTTTAAATTTTTTGGTTCTTAAATTTCTCTCTCCCTCTTGCCTATCTCCAACACATATAGAAGGTAAGCAATGAAATAGCAAAAGACATTTGTCTTTTAAAAGTTTAAAAAAAAGTATAAGGAAAAGGAAAAAAGAAAAGCAAATTTCAAAAAATTGTTTCAGTTGCAGAATAATATGTAAAATAAATTTTATTTGAAAAATTTACATGGATCATTATATATAATTTCATACTTTTCTCTTGGTTGGCAATATCAACTACTAGTTTTGTTTTTTTTTAAATTATTCTTCATTATAAAAGATGACTGATACCGGGATGAGAGCTCCATGGGGATATAATAGTGAAAATATATGAGAAATGTTTTTCAATGCATAAAATTCCTTATATGTGTTTATATATGTAATGCACATTTAAAATCCTTCAAATATTCTTCATATATATTTATGTATGTATCTGTATACATTCACAAAAAATTAAAAGATAAGACTAAGAAAATATCAGTGCTTATATTCCCTCTAAATTTTGTCTTTGGCAAAAGGAGTCTATTAACGTCATGTTGTCAGAGTGAATACTAGTCTCATATTGATGAATATGATTCAGTGTATGTAGTTTTCCTTGTCTTTCTTATTCTTAATGAATTTAGTGAGATATGCACAATATTCAATTGCTGTGTATTATTAACATAGAGAAAGATATTCAAGCACTCCCTATTGAGCACAAGTGGCAGGATATCAGATTTTAAAATAAAAGGAACCCTACTGGGAGGAAATGGAAGTGTTAATACAGACTCTTTTGTTAATGCTTAGAGTGTTCTCTGTAAAAAAAGAGTAAACACATTAAGGAAAAAGGTTTTTTTGTTTGTTTGTTTTGTTTTGTTTTTTTTTTAATCCCTCATTCAAACAAATAGAATGTTTAGGGAGAATGATATGCTATACCAAGAAAATATTTTCACTAGTTTGTAAGAGCTTTCTCCAACAGGATTTCCTTAAGAGCAATGCTTGAGGCAAGATTTAAATTGATATAATTATTCATTTAAATCAGACAAAACCAGAGGGTTTGGAGACTTTTTTACTTCAATTTTTTTCCTTCTGAGGCATTGAAATAATTTGGGAGAAATGAGACTTTTATTTAAGATTATCCAAAAATGTCTTTTTTTCTAAGTCAAATTTAACCGGAAATTAGCTATTCAATGGTTAGAATTGTGAAAAACCTCAGTAGAAAAACTGAATCTCTTCCATTTTTTGTGCATTTTACATTTTTCTGGACCCTTAAACCCATACAATTATCTTCTCTCATCTTCTCTCTAATCTTCTTAATGTTTTGACTCCACCAAAGTGAGTCCCTTTATATTTGGTATACCTCTAGCAACGAAGACATAAATCAGAGAAAACAGTGACACTTTAGCTAAGACTTAAAGTAAGCCAGAGAAACCTGAGTATTGAAATAAGAAAAGTTCAAAATGCATGGGAGAGGTAACCATTTTAAAAAGCCTGGAATCAGGAAAGAATATGTCTTGTGAGGAACACAACAGAAACTATTGTTGTTGGATTGTAGAGAATGTAGAGAATGATAAGTTAAAATAATACTGTAAGGGTAAAACTATAGACGTCTTTGAAAGCCAAATAGAACTTTTTATTCTGGGATGATAAAGAAGCATTGAAATTTAATGAAAATAAAGTGAACTAGAGCAAGAGAATAACATGGTCTGTCCAGTTTTTGTTGGATAGATTTTTTTTTGTCATGAGTATCTTGGAATTGTCTTGGATTCTTGCATTGCTTATAATTATCAAGTGAATAAGAGAATAATAGTTGATCATCATGCATTATTTCTGTTACTGTGTATAACATTTTCCTGGTTTTGCTTACTTCACTATTTTAATTTCTTTTAATTTTTCTTCAATTAAATGTAGAAATAATTTTTATGATTGTTTTTTAATATTTTTCTATTTAAATTATCTCTCTCTGCCCACTCCAATTTGTTTTTCCCTTCTAATCTTAGCTGTATTGGTTTTGTTTGTGATTTTTTTTTAATGTTGAGGGAATCAAAATTATTTATTTCATTTTTAATTATGTTCTATATGTCTTTTTTAGTCATAAATTATTCCCTTATCTATAAGACTCTGTCAGATAAATTTTTCATCATTGCACACATTTTTTTCTGGTATCACTCTTTATTTCTAAATCAATTATCCATTTTGACCTTATCTTATTGTGTGGTGTGAGATACTGGTCTATGCCTAGTTTCTGCAATATTGTTTCTAGTATCTGCAACATTTTTTTTCTTGTTTTTCCTGAAGTTTTTGTCACATAGTGAGTTTGGATATTTGCATTTATTGAACACTAGTCTACTATGTTACTATTAACTACTCTCTTTTGGTTGCCGAATCTATTTCATTGATCTATGGTAGTGATGATAAACCTTTTAGAAACCTTAGAGACTGAGTGCCCAAATTTAACTCTCATGGCACGTGAACCATCTGCCTTACCCAAGGCAGGGGAGGGTTGAAGGGTTCCCACTGGGCTACTGGGTAGAGGGGTGGATCATATGAGAAATATCCTTAGGTGCATGTGGAGAGGGGGAAGGGAGGAGCCCCCTCTGGAATACTCTAGCAAGTGTGTTATACGTTTGCCAAAACAGATTTATAGTATAGTTTGAAATAGAGTATGGCTAGGTCTCCTTCATTCATATTTTTCCATTTATTCCCTTTTATTTCTGCACGTTTGTTCTTCCAGATGAATAATAATATTTTTTCTTGTTCTAGGAAATAATTTTAGGTATTTTGATTAATATTGCACTGAATCAAAAAATTAATTGTTATGATTGTCATTTTTATTATATTGGTTCAGCCTACACATGATCATTTAATAATTTTTAAATTGTTTATTTCTGGCTTTATCTGTTAAATGTTTTGTAATTGTGTTCCTATAGTTGCTAACCTTGTTTTGTTATGTATCCCCACAAGTATATTATACAATGTACAGTTGTTTTAAATGGAATTTCCATTTCTATATTTTGTTGCTGAACTTCGTTGATGGTAAATGGAAATGCTGATGATTTATATGGGTTTATTTTGTATCCTACAACTTTTCTAAAGTTGTAAATTGTTTCTTTTAATTTCTTCATTGATTCTCTAGTGTTCTCTATATATATCATCATATGACCTGTAAAGAGTGATAGTTTTGTTTCTTCATTGCATTCAATTAATTTTTTCTACTCATTGCTAAAGTTAGCATTTCTAGTACAATATTAAATAATAGAGGTAATAATGAGCATGCTTGTTTAACCCCTCATTATTGACCAATAATGCTTACTGGTGGTTTTAGAGAAATGATTTTATGGCTTTAAGAAAAGCTCTTTTTATTCTAAGATTTTAATGATTTTATAAGGAATAGGTGCTATATTTTTGAAAGGCCTTAATTAATGATAATCATATGTTTTCTGTTTGTTTTGTTATTGATAAGGTGAATTGTGATGACAGTTTTCCTAATATTGAATCATCCTTCTATTTTTAGTAAAAAACGTACCTGATTATACTATGTCATCCTTGTGATATAAATCTTTAGTCCCCTTGCTAGAATGTCATTTAAAATGTTTATATCAATATTCTTTGAGAATATTGTTCTATAGTTTTCTTTTTTCATTTATGTCTTCTTGGTCTACGTATCAGAGAAATATTTTTGTCATAAAAGAAAATTTGAAGAATTCCTTATCCCCTAATATTTTCCCAAATATATCAAGTAGTATTGGAATTAATTACTCTTTGAATGTTTAGTTGAATTCATTTGTGAATTCATCTTTCTCTAGTACCTTGTTCTTTGGGGATTCTTTGGTAGTTTGTTTGACTTCTTTTGGTATGTTGTTTAAGTATTCATTTTTTTGTTAATCTGGGCAATTTTTATTTTTGTAAATAGTCACTTATTTCACTGTGGTTGTCAGATATATTAACATGTAGTTGGACAAAAAATCCTTTATTTTTCTTTGCTTATGATTTTACCTTTTTCATTTTTAATACTGCAGATCTTGTTTCTTTTCCTTTCATTTTTTTACCATTAGTTCTCCAAATTTATTTTATTTTTTAATAATTTTTATTTTTTAGAAAAGTTATCGTGGTCACATGATTCATGTTCTTACTTTCCCCTTCACCTCACAGACTCCTCCCCACCCCTCATAGCTGATGCACATTTCCACTGGTTTTAACATGTGTCATCAATAAAGACTTATTTCCAAATTGTTGATAGTTGCATTAGTGTGGTAGTTTTGAGTCTACATCCCCAATTGTGTTCGCCTCAACCCATGTGTTCAAACAGTTGCTTTTCTTCTGTGTTTCCTCTCCTGTAGTTCTTCTTTTGAATGTGGGTAGCATTCTTTCCCATAAGTCCCTCAAAATTGTTATAGATTATTGCATTGTTGCTAGTACAGAAGTCCATTACATTCTATTTTACCACAGTGTATTGGTCTCTGTGTACAATGTTCTTCTGGATCTGCTCCTTTCACTCTGCATCATTTCCTGGAGGTCTTTTCAGTTCACATGGAATTCCTCAAGTTTATTATTCCTTTGAGCACAACAGTATTCCATTACCAGCATATACCACAATTAGTTCAGCCATTCCCCAATAGAAAGGCATATCCTAGTTTTCCAGTTTTTTGCCACCACAAAAAGCACAGCTATAAATATTTTCATACGAGGTTTTTTTTTTTTATCTATGATCTCTTTGGGTTAGAAACCCAACAATGGTATGACTGGATCAAAGGGTAGACAATCTTTTATAGCCCTTTGAGCATAGTTCCAAATTGCCATTCAGAATGGTTGGATCAATTCACAACTCCACCAGCAATGCATTAATATTCCAATTTGGACACATCACCTCCAACATTCATTACTCTACCCTACTATCATTTAAGCAATCTGCTAGGTGTGAGGTGATACCTCAGCATTGTTTTGATTTGCATTTCTCTAATTATTAGAGATTTAGAACACTTTCTCATGTGCTTATTGATAGTTTTGATATCTTTATTTGAAAATTGCCTATTCATGTCCCTAGCCCATTTATCAATTGGTGAATGGCTTGATTTTTATACAACTAATTTAACTCCTTCTATATTTGAGTAATTAGACCCCTGCCAGAGGTTTTTGTTATAAAGATTTTTTTCCCAATTTGTTGTTTCACTTCTGATTTTGGTTGCATTGTTTTTGTTTATAAAAAAGTTAGTATAATCAAAATCATTTAGTGTATATTTTGTAATTTTCTCTAACTCTTTATTGGCTTCAAAATCTTTCCTTTCCCTGAGATCTGACAAGTATACTATTCTGGGTTCACTTTATTTATTAATAGATTCCTTCTCTATATTTAGGTCATTCACCCATTCTGAATTTATCTTAGTGTAGAGTGTGAAATGTTGATCTAAACCTAATCTCTCCCTTATTGTTTTCATATTTTCCCAGCAGTTTTTGTCAAATAGTGGATTTTTGTCCCAAAAGTTGGGCTCTTTGGGTTTATCATACACTGTTTTGCTGACGTCACTTACACCAAGTGTATTCCACTGATCTTCCCTTCTGTCTCTTAGTCAGTACCATATTGTTTTGATGACTGCTGCTTTTTAGTACAGCTTAATATCTGGTACCTTTAGGCCACCTTCCTTCACATTTTTTTCATTATTTCCCTTGATATTCTTGATCTTTTGTTCTTCCAAATGAACTTTGTAATAGTTTTTTTTTTAATTCAGTAAAGAAGTTTTATGGTAGATTGATAGGTATGGCACTAAATAAATGAATTAATTTGGGTAGAACAGTCATTTTTATTGTCTTAGCTCGTCCTACCCATGAACAATCAATGTTTTTCCAATTGTTTAGATGTAGTTAGAATTGTTTGGAAAGTGTTTTGTAGTAGTTTTTATATAATTGCTCTGTTTGTTTTGGTAGATAGATTCCTAAGTATTTTATATTGTCTAGGGTGATTTTAAATGGTGTTTCTCTTTCTACCTCTTGCTGCTGTGATGTCTTGGAAATATATAGAAATGTTGATGATTTATGTCCATTTATTTTGTATCCTCCAACTTTGCTAAAGTTGTTGATAATTTCTACTAGATTTTAGTTGATCTTCTAGAATTTTTTTAAGTATATCATTGTATCATGTGCAAAGAGTGATATCTTAGTCTCCTCATTGCCCATTTTGATACCTTCAATTTCTTTTTATTCTCTAATTGCTATTGCTAGTGTTTCTAGTCCAGTGTTAAATAATAGAGGTGATAATGGGCATCCTTGTTTCATGCCTGGTCTTACTGGGAAGGCGACTAATTTATCCCCATTGCATATGATGCTTGTTGATGGTTTTAGACATATACTGTTTATTATTTTAAGGAAAGGTCCTTCTATTCCTATGCTTTCTAGTATTTTCAAAAGGAACGGGTACTGTATTTTGTCAAAGGCTTTTTCAGCATCTATTGAGATAATCATGTCATTTTTTAGCTTGTTGATATGGTGAATTATGTGGATGGTTTTTCTAATGTTGAACCATCCTTGCATTCCTGGTATAAATCCCACCTGATCATGGTGGATAATCCTCTTGATCACTTGCTGGAGTCTCTTTGCTAGTATTTTATATAACATTTTTGCATCTCTGTTCATTAGGGAGATTAGTCTGTAGTTTTCTTTCTCTCTTTTTGATCTCCCTGGCTTTGGAATCAGTACCATATTTGTTTCATAAATGAATTTGGTAGGACTCTTTCTTTGCTTGTTATATCAAATAATTTTTATAGTATTGGTGTTAGTTGTTCTTTGAATGTTTGATAGAATTCATTTGTGAATCCATCAGGCCCTAGCGATTTTTTCTTAGAGAGTTCTTTGATGGCTTGTTCAATTTCTTTTTCTGATATGAGATAATTGAAATATTCTATTTCTTCTGCTGTTAATCTAGGCAATTTATATTTTTGTAAATATTCATCCACCTCACCTAGACTGCTATATTCATTGCCATATAATTGAGTAAAATAGTTTTTAATGATTGCCTTAATTTCTTCTTCATTAGAGGTGAGGTCTCCCTTTTCATCTTTGATACTGTCAATTTGGTTTTCTTCCTTCCTTTTTTTTATTAGATTGACAAGTACTTTGTCTATTTTAACTGTTTTTTCAAAATACCAGTTTCTAGTCTTATTCATTAATTCAATAGTTCTTTTACTAGATTTTACTAATTTCTCCCTTGATTTTTAGTATTTCTAATTTACTTTCATCTGGGGATTTTTAATTTGCTTGCTTTCTAGTTTTTTTTTAAGTTGCATGCCTAATCCATTAATTTCTGCCCTCCATAATTTGTTCATATATGCACTCAAGGATATAAATTTCCCCCTGAGTACTGCCTTAGCTGCATCCCACAGAGTTTGGTAGGATGTCTCATCATTGTCATTCTCTTCAATGAAATTGTTGATTGTTTCTATGATTTCTCCTTTGACTGGTTTTGGAGAATCATATTATTTCATTTCCAATTAGTTTTTGATTTGCCTGTCCAGGTGCCCTGACTAATTATTATTTTTATTGCATTATGATCTGAGAAGGTTACATTTATTATTTCTGCTCTTTTCCCTTTGTTTGCAATGTTTCTATGCCCTATTACATGTTCAGTATTTATGAAGGTACCATGTGCAGCTGAAAAGAAGGTATATTTCTCCTTTTGTCCCTATTTATTTTTCTCCACATATCTATTAAATCTAATTTTTCTGGGACTTCATTCACCTCACTTATGTCTTTCTTATTTATTTTTTGGTTTGATTTATCTAGACCCGAAAGAGGAATATTTAAATCTCCCACTAGTATGGATTTACTCTCTATTTCCTTCTTATGCTCTGGCAGTTTCTCCTTTAGGAATTTGGATGCTATGCCATTCGGTGCATACATATTGAGCAGTGTTATTTCCTCATTGTCTATACTGCCTCTTATCAGGATATAATAACATTCCCTGTCTTTTTTATTCATATCTATTTTTACTTTGGCTTTGTCAGAAATCATGATTGCCACACCTGCCTTATTTTTCTCATTTGAAGCCCAAAATATTTTGCTCCACCCTTTACCTTAAATCTGTTTATGTCTACCTGCCTCATATGTGTTTCTTGTAGCCAACATATGGTAGGATTTTGGTTTCTAATCCACTCTGCCATTTGCTTCTGTTTTATAGGCGAGTTCATCTCATTCACATTCAGAGTTATAATTATCACTTGTGTATTCCCCAACATTTTGATATCCCCTCCTAGTTCTACCCCTTCTTCTTAGGCTATTTCCTTTTAAACTCATGGTTTGCTTTATGCCAGTAACCCTTGTCCCCTCCCTTGATTAACTTCCCTTTCTACCCCCTCCCTTATTATTCTCCTCTTTTTATTTTTAAAGGCTAATGAATTTTCTCCCCATTCTCCTCCCCTCCCTTTTTTGACCTCCCCCCTCAGCTGTTCCCCTTGGCTTATCCCTTCTGACTTTCTTAGTAGGGTTAGATAGAGTTTTGTATCCCAATGAATATAGCTCTTCCCTCTCAGGGTTAATTCCACTGAGAGTAATGTTTAAATAATACCTCTTAATGCTCTCTTCCTCTCCTTCTTATAATAATATCTGTCCCCTCCCCTTCCCATGCCCTTTTTGTGTGTAATAGACTATTCTATTTTTCTTATTTATTCAAGTTTCTTTTGGTGTCCTCTACTATTCACCCCCCTCTTTCCTACCCACCCCCATATCATCTTAGACCATTTAGTACTCCAACATCTCCCTGTGAATAATTCTTCTAATTACTATAATAGTGGATACTGTAAGAGTGAATAGAGTTCACTACAGAGAATTACATATAACATTTTTCCATATAGGAATACTAATAATTAGATCTTATTGAAGCCCTTAAAGAGGCAAATTTAAAAATAAGAGTTTTCTTTCTTTCCCCTCTGTTTTTTATTTACCTTTTTGTGTTTCTCTTGGTTTTTGTGGTTGGATATCAAACATTCCATTTAGTCCTGGTCTTTTCTGTGCAAAATACTTGGAAATCTTCTATATTGTTGAATGCCCATACTTTCCCCTGGAAGTATATAGTCAGTTTTGATATGTAGGTTATCCTTGGTTGTAGACTCAGTTCTCTAGCCTTTCTCAATATCATATTCCAAGCCTTGGGGTCTTTTAGTGAGGAGACTGCTAGATCCTTTGTGATCCTTTTTGGTGCTCCTTGATAACTGAATTGTCTCTTTCTGGTTTCTTGTAAAAGTAATTTTTTTACTTGGAAGCTCTTGAATTTGGCTATTATATTCCTTGGTGTTGTCTTTTCAGGGTTTAATGTAGAGAGTAATCTATGAATCCTTTCAATGTCTATATTAGCCTCTTGTTGTAGAACTTCAGGGCAGTTTTTCTGAATAATTTCTTTTAGTATGGAGTCCAAATTTCTATTAATTTCTGGTTTTTCACGAAGACCAATGATTCTCAAATTGTCTCTTCTAGACTTGTTTTCTTGATCTGTCAATTTCTCAGTGAGATATTTCATGTTTCCTTCTATTTTATCAGTCTTTTGACTTTGCTTTCTTTATTCTTGCTGTCTTGAGAGATCATTGGCTTCTGCTTGCCCAATTCTCATCTTTTGAGACTGGTTTTTTGCTATAATCTTTTGATTTTCCTTTTCCATTTGGTCTATCCTATTTTCTAGCTGTTTGATTTTGGTCTCCAATTTACTTATCAATTCTTTTGTTTTGGGGGGCATCTTTTTCAAATTGCCCAAATCTAGCCTTTAGAGCCTGGTTTTAGGCCATAATATTTTGGTTTTTCCTTTTCAATCTGGTCTGTTTTCTTCTTCAAGTTTTCCAGCTTGTCATTTCTGGTCTTCAATTTACTTATCAATTCATTTGATTTCTGAGCCTCACTTTCCAATTATGATATTTTGCCTTTTAAACTGCTTTTTTCTTGCCAGATTTCTTCCATCTTTCTCATAATCTCAGATTTGAACTCTTCAAGGCCTTGTGACTAGTTTTCATTTTTGGGGGGAATGTTTGTATATGGTTACTTGTTTGTTCTCCTCTGCTGTTTGCTCTGTTATCTGATTTTTTCAGTGTAAAAGTTGTTGAGTGTAAAGATTTCTTCTTGATCTTGCTCTTCTGTGCTTCCTGTGCCTGGCCTGTCATTGTTAGCCCAGTGCCTTCTCAGGTATATCCTCATGCTCAGAGTCTGTCTGCTCTCTTTAGGCTCCTGAGGTCCCAGGTCTAGTTTTTCTTAGGGTCAAGCATCCTGGTGGTCCTCTTCCTTGTTCCTTTGCCTGAAGCTCCTTTAACAGTATCAGGATACTGCTTCCACAGTCATGCACTGGGTCCCCACCCAACGTCAGTGTAGGATCAGCTTCGGCACCTGCATCCTCACCTGAGCTCAAGGTCTGTGTTCAAAGTCCATGCATTCTTTAGACTCTTGGGGTCTTAAGTCTTGTTGCTCTCAGGAGCAGGCCCTGGGATCCCAGGTAGCTGCCAAAGACTTAATGGGTGCCCCAAACTTGCTCTAACTCTGGTGTGCTGGCTTTGGCCCTATAGGTGGTGTGGGGGTAAGGGGGTTGCTCAGCTCATGTTTTAGTGAGAGCTATTTCACCCTCTTATAGCATGGAAATGCCCTGATCCCACGTACCTTCAATGCTGCACTCTGTTGTGGGGTCCCTTCATTTGTCTGTATTTGTTTTTATGTCTTCTTGAGGAGTCTTATATGTGTGGATTAGGAGAGGTTAGGCAGCTGCTTTTTACTCTGCTGCCATCTTAACCCACAACCAAGCCCTCTTTTCCTTTTAAAATCAAATTAACTATTTGTTTGCTAATTTTATTATTATTTTGCATAAAAATAGATCTTTTATTTATTAGTGCAATGGTCTGAATCCTGCAGCATTTACTATTTCTTTTTTTATACGTTTAGTTGTGAGGTTTTTATGCCCTATTTTATGGTAAATTTTTCTGAAGGTGCCATGTATCACTGAGAAAAAAATGTGCATTCCTTTGTATTCCCATTCAGTTTTTTTTTTCTATATGTCTATCATATCTAACTTTTCTAAAGTTCTAGTTAACCCCTTACATGCTTTCTTAATTGTTTTGGTTGAATTTATCTAGTTTTTGGAGAGGAATTTTTACACTTTCCACTAATTGTGTACTACTGTCTTATTCCTCCTGTAACTCCTCTAACTTCTCATTTAGGAATTTGTAACTATGTCTCTTCTTTTCTCTTCTCTCTCTTTCTCATCCATTGATTTTTAAAAACATTAATCCATCCCCTTATTCATGCTCCCTTTCTTTCTTTGCACACTCTTAATTGTCCTAATGGTAATAAAGTTTTAAAACAACTTAAATATTTTAGGTGTTTGGAATGCTTGAAGTATAGTAAGTATCTCAAGTAAAATATATATCTCAATTATCACCTCCCAAGTATGAATGTATTCTACTTAATTTCATTGAAATCCTTTTGAGCTTCACATTTCTTTTTTGTCATTGTTGTCCTCATCCAAATTTATATTTTGATATTCACCATTACTTAAGTAATTCTCTAAGTTACTTTTTTCTTTGTCTGTTTTTTTTCATTTTCCTAGTTATTTTTCCCTTATTAATTTTTCTATCAGTTGAGTTCTACTTTGATCCTTGGGTAGAGGGAGTACTGTTCCAAGATAGCTGTGTAGCCTTCTCTGGTGCTTGGGGTAGACCCAGTTTTGTTTGAGTCCCTCAGCATGTATTTCAAGAGGGGAGACCAGTTGGCTCCTTGTGGGTAAGTTTGGAGCTTATTTGTCCAGTTGGATACCACTTTCCCTGCTGTTGATTTCCCTGCTGTTTCATATGTTGGGCTATTTCCTGTTCTGTCTTTCATTGCATCAGGCCATGTGGATTGTTCCACACTCTACTGTTTTGTTGTCACAATCCATTTGGCAACATATTGATATGCACTCCTCTTGTTACCTCAAGTCATTATGGAAGTGGCACTCCACTCTGTTGATTCCTTGACTCACATTGTTTCACAGTAGGGCAAACTGTTTGCCACCTCTGATCTTGTATTATCCCAAGCCACATGGAAGTGATAGGGCTGGCATTAGGATGTCCCTCATCTGTCATTTACTTCCATCAGGCCATTGGGCAAATGATAAGTTTGGTTTGATTCCTCTGTTTCCCCCAGTGCTGTACTCCCTGGGCTACTGTGCCTCCTCACCACAATGAAGTATATTACTCCTGCTTTCTTTTGTTTTGAGGCACTTTATTTTCTATTTTTCTTTGTTTGGAGGTTTTGTGGGAGCTGAACACACCATAATCCACCATCTTAGCCCTCTCATGTACACTACTTTGTATCATTTCATGTAAGAATTTAAAAGTGTTTTTTTTTAATTCTCCTGCTCATCCTTACTTACGACACGGTTGTATTCCATTATAATCATGTACTACAATTTGTTCAGCTATTCCATGATTGATATGCATCCCTTCAGTTTCAAATTCTTTATTACTATAAAGAGAATTGCCATAAATATCTTTGTACAAATAGGTCCTTTCCCTCTATCTTTGGTATTTTGAGGCTACATAACTAGTATTATTATTATTACTATGTCAAAGGCTATGCACAGTTTTATGGCCCTTTGAGCAAGGTTTCAAAGACCTGTTTATATATATATATATATATATATATATATATATATATATATATATATACCCTTACTTTCTATCTTAGAATCAATACTGTATTTTGGCTCCAAGGCAGAAGAGAGGTAAGGGCTAGGCAATGGGGATTAAGTGATTTGCCCAGGGTCACACAGCTAGGAAATGTCAGAGATCAGATTTGAACCTAGGACCTCCCTCATCTAGGTCTGGCTGTCAATCCACTGAGCCACCCAACTGTGCCCAGAAAGGCCAGTTCTTTAGTACCAATCTGTAGAATGTTTACTTGAGAAAGTCTGGACTTAAAACAGAATTGCTAGATTGACAATAACTAGATGTTAAACTCCTGAAACAGAAGCTTTATGTAC
>NC_058132.1:518798519-518843265 GCF_016433145.1 Gracilinanus agilis
TATATATATATATATATATATATATATATATATAACAAATTATGTGTGTATTTAATTTACTTAGTGGTTAGACTGATGGATGGTTGGATTGATTCTTCTACTTAGAGTAGAACTAGACTCTAATTGAAAGGAATGGAAAAATGGTCACCTAAATGATTTTCTAGGTCACGTTTTCTGACTTCAAATATAGGTCATAGCTACAGAGCTTTAAAAAGAGATGTTGGGACTAGACTTTTTATTAGTCTAGGAAAGTCTTGGATGATGAAGGTCTCATGGTCACTATAGGATAGCATCTTTGGTGTTTGCTCAAGTTCACATAGCAATGTATTATGGAGGAAATTTGAAACCAGACTTACTGAGTCCATGGCCAGCTATATCCCTACCATGCCACATTGATTCTCAAAGCTGTCAAGTGGAGTAAAAAAGCCGGTCCTAGTCAATCACTTTACCCCTGCTGACCCCCACCCCAATGTTCCACAGCTAATAATACAAATGAAATTAAAGTTTAAGATATCGACGTTAACTATGGATCCCTGGAGAATCTAGGGGGAGAACAGAAAGAAGCTATTGGGGTATATATTCCTATACCTTTACTGAGATTGAATATGAGACTCAGACTTATTTCCAGTCATCCCCAGAGAACTGTTTAGATATTAGGTTAGCTTCAGTAGTGGCCACATGACAGTTAGGATTCTCTAAAGGCTTTAGAGAGTGTATGATGACAGAATAATTTTCTCTTGTTTTCCCTAGCTCTTTCCCTATTCAACTGAGTTCTGACTTTAAACTATATTTCGTAAATTGAATGCATATGCATTTCTCTTCTAAGCCTGGAAATATGGACTAAATATATTGATAGAGTTCCTCTTTCTATTTTGGAAGCAGATGGAGACATTGTTTTTTTTTTTCCCCCAACAAAAGTCACTGAGGACTCCCCATTCAGTTTTCCATGAAGATTTTGAGGCTAAATATAAACTACTTCAGATATGTGATGGGCAATTTTTTCTCATATGCTATATGATTGCAAATTATTTGTTCTCTTTAAAATTACATATAGTAGGGGGCAGCTGGGTAGCTCAGTGGATTGAGAGCCAGGCCTAGAGACGGGAGGTCCTAGGTTCAAATCCGGCCTCAGACACTTCCCAGCTGTGTGACCCTGGGCAAGTCACTTGACCCCCATTGCCTACCCTTACCACTCTTCCACCTATAAGTCAATACACAGAAGTTAAGGGTTTAAAATAAAAAAAAATTACATATAGTAGAAAAACCTTTTAGTTATGAAATCCACTCTAGGTAAGTTCAGGAAAAAAGATGAGCAAGGCAGATGATGAATGTAGTGATAAGTAAATAGAAAAAATGTCCCCTGTACTTTCAGTCACACAAAGTTATAATCTTTAGAGCTGTGTGGAATTACCAGTTTTCATTTATAGTTCATTCACCTGGAAACTTGAATTCTGGAGGATCACTTAAAAACATGTGAAGCCATAAAATTTCCACCAGCAAAATATGTCCTCTGAAAATATGATACTCATGTGGCTGTGCATGTGCTTAGGCTATTGTGCTTATCCAGAGCTATATCACTTCATACAAAGAATGAACAAAAGCAAAGTTTTATCACACAAGAGTTATGGAATTGGCCCTATAGTTTCAATTTCCTGTGAACTTTTATCATAAAAGGATCTCATGCATTATTTTGTGGAATGAATTGTCTTTGCATTATTTTTATATGATAGATAGATAGATAATATATTCATTTTTATTATTTTGGGCTACCTTATATTATCTCTATGTATTACATATAGGCCATCCCAAAATTTTGAGTGAAATTTTAATTTTTAGTAGACTTAAAATCTATATGTTTGAGGAATCTTCATATGTATTTTAATACCTACAGATAATTTTGCATGTGAATTCTGTGTGATTAACAATGTATTGTGGATGAAGAGAAAGACCAAAACTTCTTTGACCATTCATCCAATCATTTCCCACTGCCCAATTCACTTTTCATGAATTACCAAAATGTTTATCCCTTAAGTTCAAGCCTGTCTGTGTTCTCCCTCCATTTAAATGTTTCAGCAGTTCTTTTTTTTCTTCCAGAAGGAAATGGATTCCCCTTTTTGTAATTTTAAACACTACAATATAAGTCATCAACTTATATATTCCATCCAAATTATCCTGTTTTCTTTACCTAGTATAATATCTTTGATTTCTATATATAGGTTGTACTTCATCCCCAAAATGCTTTTTTTCTTTATTTATATCTATTGGAAACCATTTTCCTTCTAGCCAAAAATCAATTACCACTCTTAAGAAGTCTCCTCTGAAGAAGTTCTGTGAAGAACCAGATTTTTCATGTTCTTTCTCCCTATATTCATGAACTAGTTTTTATTCTTTTTCTATCTAATAATGATTTAAAAATGAAATGATTTAAGAACAGAGGTTTGATCTTTTGAAGATATTGATTTATTAAGCAATGCATGCAAATTACCCTACAAATTTGGGACTAAGTTCCTTCCTCTGCTTAGTGCTGGACCCCAAATACAGAGAGAGAAACAGATTTTTATACATTAAAACAGACCAATTAATTTAAAAGAAACAAAATATTATGTAATCTTATTTCAAGTAGGATGAAAGAATTTTTTCCAAATTGAAAGGAGTTGGAGGGAATGAACAGATGCAATTTCCTGAATTCAGAAAAAAAGGTATCCTATTAATTTCTAAGTAACTAGAAACAATCAAAGGATCATAGAAACAATAACTAATTGATCAATATTGGGCTAATTTTTAGATAAGATATATGGGTTGTTTGATCTGTATAATTATGAGAAAAACTACTTACATTGATGTTAGGATCAACTGTTTTTCTGTTCAACATTACTTAGATACTTGGTCAAGGGTCTTTAAACAGTAGATACGAATAATCCAGTTCCCTGGTCACTGGAGATAGCTTCAAATAATGCAATAAGTATTTCTTCCAATTATCACAAGAGAGCATTTGGACTACACTCATAATTAAATAGAAAGGAAACTGAGCTAGCCCTAGAATGGAGTTCCAAGAAGTCTGTTTAGATCAATCATTTCCCAAAATCAACAATTTGCTCTTCTAAACCCTTAAATTCCTTTAATTCTTTTATAATTTACATACTTTCCTACCTTTTTTTCCTCTAGGGGAATATACAATCCTTGAGCACTGAAATTTCACATAAAATATTATTCCATGTGTCATTGATCAAGACCTATTTCCATCCTATTGATATTTGCACGAGGGTTATAGTTTAGAGTAAATATCCCCCATCATTTCCTCATCAACCCATGTGATAAAGCAATTGTTTTTCTTCTGTGTTTCCACTCCCAGAGATTTTCCTCTGAATGTGGATAGCATTTTTTTTTCATAAGACCCTCTGAGTCATCCTGGATCATTGCACTGCTGCTAGTAGAGAAGGCTATTACATTGGATTGTACCACAGTGCATCAGCCTCTGTGTTTAAGGTTTTCCTGGTTCTGTTCATTTCACTCTGCATCAGTTCCTGGAGGTCATTCCAGTTCACATGGAATTCCTCCAGTTCATTATTCCTATGAGCACAATAGTATTCCATCACCAAAAGATACACAAATTGTTCAGCCATTATGCAATTGAAGGGCATCCCCTCATTTTCCAATTTGCTGCCAACACAAAGAGCACAGCTATAAATATTTTTGTATAAGACTTTTTTCCCTATGATGTAGTTGGGGTCCAAACTCAGCAGTGATATGGCTGGATCAAAAGGTAGACAGTCTTTTAAAACCCTTTGGGCATATTTCCAAATTGCCATCCAGAGTGGTTGGATCAATTCAAAACCCCACCAGCAATGCATCAAAGTCCCAAATTTTCCACATCCCCTCCAACATTCATTACTTTATTTTGCTATAATTTTAGCTTCTCTGATATGTGTGAGGTGGTATCTCAGTTTTTTTGATTGACATTTCTTGAATTACAAGAGATTTAGAACACTTTTTCCTGTGCTCTTTGATATTTTTGATTTCTTTATCTGAAAATTGCCTATTCATGTCCCTTGCCCATTTATCATTTGGAGAATGGCTTGATTTTTTGGTACAATTGGTTTAGCTCCTTATATATTAGAATAATTAGACCTTTTTTAAAAAACATTTATTAATATTTGTTTTTAACATACTTACATGATTCATGCTCCTACTTTCCCCTTCACCCCCCGCACCCACCCCATAGCTGATGCACATTTCCACTGGTTTTATCATGTGTCATTGATCAAAACCTATTTCCAATTGTTGATAGTTGCATTGGTGTGGTGGTTTCGAGTCTACATCCCCAATCATGTCCACCCCAACCCATGCATTCAAGCAGTTGTTTTTCTTATATGTTTCCTCTCCTGCAGTTCTTCCTCTGAATGTGGGTAGCATTCCTTTCCACACATACCTCAGAGTTGTCCTGTGTCATTGCATTGCTGCTAGTACAGAAGTCCATTACATTCGATTTTACCATAATATATCAGTCTCTGTGTACAGTGTTCTTTTGGCTCTGCTCCATTTGCTCTGCATCAGTTCCTGGAGGTTTTTCCAGTTCAACTGGAACTCATCCAGTTTATTATTCCTTTGAGCACAATAATATTCCATCACCAGCATATACCACAATTTGTTCAGCCATTCCCCAATTGAAGGACATACCCTCATTTTCTAGTTTTTTGCCACCACAAAAAGTGCAGCTATAAATATTTTCGTACAAGTCTGTTTATCTATGATCTCTTTGGGGTACAAACCCAACAATGGTATGGCTGGATCAAAGGGCAGGCATTTTTATTGCCCTTTGAGCATAGTTCCAAATTGCCAGCCAGAATGGTGGATCAGTTCACAACTCCACCAGCAATGCATTAATGTCCCAATTTTGCCACATCCCCACCAGCATTCATTACTCTCCCCTTCTTTCATTTTAGCCAATCTGCTAGGTGTGAGGTGATACCTCAGAGTTGTTTTGATTTGCATTTCTCTAATTATTAGAGATTTAGAACACTTTCTCATGTGCTTATTGATACTTTTGATTCCTTTACCTGAGAATTGCCTATTCATGTCTCTTGCCCATTTTTCAATTGGGGAATGGCTTGATTTTTTATACAATTGCTTTAACTCCTTGTATATTTGAGTAATTAGACCCCTGTCAGATTTTTTTGTTATAAAGATTTTTTCCCAATTTGTTGTTTCCCTTCTGATTTTGACTACATTGTTTTTGTTTCTACAAAAGGTTTTTAGCTTGATATAATCAAAACCATTTAATTTACATTTTGTAATTTTCTCTAACTCTTGCTTAGTTTTAAAGTCTTTCCTTTCCCATAGATCTGACAGGTTTACTATTCTGTGTTCACTTAACTTATTTATAGTTTCCCTCTTTATATTCAAGTCATTCACACATTCAGAATTCATCTTGGTGTAGTGTGTTAGGTGTTGATCTAAACCTAATCTCTCCCATATTGTTTTCCAAATTTCCCAGCAGTTTTTGTCAAATAGTGGATATATGTCCCAAAACTTCAGTTCTTTGGGTTTATCATACACTGTCTTGCTGAGGTTATTTACCCCAAGTCTATTCCACTGATCCTCCCTTCTGTCTCTTAGCCAGTACCATATTGTTTTGATGACTGCTGCTTTATACTATAGTTTAATATCTGGTACTGCTAGGCCCCCTTCCTTCACATTTTTTTCATTATTCCCCTTGATATTCTTGATTTTTTGTTATTCCAGATGAAAATTGTTATAGTTTTTACTAATTCAGTAAAGAAGATTTTTGATAGTTTGATAGGTATGGCGCTAAATAAGTAAATTAATTTGGGTAGAATTGTCATTTTTATTATGTTAGCTCATCCTACCCATGAGCAATCAATGGCTTTCAAATTATTTAGATACAGTTTTATTTGTTTGGAAAGTGTTTTATAGTTGTTTTCATATAATTGCTGTGTTTGTTTTGGTAGATAGATTCCCAAGTATTTTATATTGTCTAGGGTGATTTTAAATGGTGTTTCCTTTTCTAACTCTTGCTGCTCTAATGTGTTGGAAATGTATAGAAATGCTGATGATTTATGTGCATTTATTTTGTATCCTGCAACTTTGCTAAAGTTGTTGATTATTTCTACAAACTTATTAGTTGATTTTCTAGGATTTTTTAAGTAGACCATCATATCATCTGCAAAGAGTGATAGCTTAGTCTCCTCATTGCCTATTTTGATACCTTCAATTTCTTTTTCTTCTCTAATTGCTACTGCTAGTGTTTCTAGTACAATGTTAAATAATAGAGGAGATAATGGGCATCCTTGTTTCACTCCTGATCTTATTGACAAGGCTTCTAATTTATCCCCATTGCATATGATGTTTGTTGATGGTTTTAGGTATATACTGTTTATTATTTTTAGGAAAGGTCCTTCTATTCCTAAACTTTTAAGTGTTTTCAATAGGAATGGATGCTGTATTTTGTCAAAGGCTTTTTCAGCAACTATTGAGATAATCATGTGATTTTTGTTTGTTAGACTGTTGATATGGTCAATTATGTGAATGGTTTTCTGAATGTTGAACCATCCTTGCATTCCTGGTATAAATCCCATCTGATCATGATGGATGATCTTCTCAATTACTTGCTGGAGTCTCTTTGCTAATATTCTATTTAAGATCGTTGCATCTATGTTCATTAGGGAGATTGGTCTGTAGTTTTCTTTCCCAGTTTTTGATCTCCTGGCTTTGGAATCAGTGCCATATTTGTGTCATAAAAGGAATTTGTTAGGACTCCTTCTTTGCTCATCATATCAAATAATTTATTTAGTATTGGGATTAGTTGCTCTTTGAATGTCTGATAAAATTCACTTGTGAATGCATCAGGCCCTGGCAATTTTTTCTTAGGGAGTTCTTTGATGGCTTATTCAATTTCTTTTTTCTGATATGGGATTATTTAGGTATTCTACTTCTTCTGCTGTTAATCTAGGCAATTTATATTTTGGTAAATATTCATCCATATCTCCTAAATTGTTATATTTATTGCCATATAATTGGGCGAAATAGTTCTTAATGATTGCCTTAATTTCCCCTTCATTAGAGGTGAGGTCTCCCTTTTCATCTTTGATACTCTCAATTTGGTTTTGTTCTTTCCTTTTTTTATTAGATTGACCAGTACTTTGTCTAATTTATCTGTTTTTTCAAAATACCAACATCTAGTCTTATTTATTAATTCAATAGTACTTTTACTTTTGATTGTATTAATTTCTCCCTTGATTTTTAGTTTTTCTAATTTAGTTTTCATCTGGGGATTTTTAATTTCCTCACTTTCTAATTTTTTGACTTGCATGCCCAATTCATTAATCTCTACTCTTCTTAATTTGTTAATATATGCACTCAAGGATATAAATTTCCCCCTGAGTACTGCCTTGGCTACATCCCACAGAGTTTGGTAGGATGTCTCATCATTGTCATTTTCTTCATTGAAATTGTTGATTGTTTCTATGATTTCTTCTTTGACTAATTGGTTTTGGAGAATCATATTATTTAATTTCCAATTAGTTTTTGATTTGCCTGTCCAGATGCCCTTACTAATTATTATTTTTATTGCATTATGATCTGAGAAGTTTACCTTTATTATTTCTGCTCTTTTGCATTTGTTTGCAATATTTCTATACCCTATTACATGGTTAATCTTTGTGAATGTACCATGTGCAGTTGAAAAGAAGGTGTATTCCTTTTTCTCCCTATTCATTTTTCTCCACATATCAATTAAATCTAATTTTTCTAGGGCTTCATTTACCTCTCTTACCTCTTTCTTATTCATTTTTTGGTTTGATTTATCTAGATCTGAAAGAGGAATATTTAGATCTCCCACTATTATGGTTTTCCTATCTATTTCCTTCTTGAGCTCTGCCAGTTTCTCCTTTATGAATTTGGATGCTATGCCACTTGGAGCATACATATTGAGCAGTGTTATTTCCTCATTGTTTATACTGCCTTTAATCAGGAAGTAATGACCTTCCCTGTCTTTTTTAATTATATCTGTTTTTACCTTGGCTTTGTCAGAAATCACAATTGCCACTCCTGCCTTCTTTTTCTCATTTGACGCCCAAAAGATTTTGCTCAAGCCCTTAATCTTGAACTTGTGTATGTCCACCCGCCTCATATGTGTTTCTTGTAGACAACATATGGTAGGATTTTTGTTTCTAATCCACTCTGCTATTTGCTTCCATTTTATGAGCGAGTTCATATCATTCGCATTCAGAGTTATAATTATAAGTTGTGCATTCACTAACATTTTCCTATCCTCCCCTTTTCCTACTCCTTCTTTTGAAACTATTTCCTTTTAAACCAGTGGTTTGCTTTAAGCTGGTATCCCTTATCACCTCCCTTGATTACCTTCCCTTTCTTCCCCCTCCCTTATTATTCCCCTCTTTTTATTTTTAAAGGCCTAATGAATTCCCTCTCCCTTCTTCTCCTCTCCCTTTTTTGACCTCCCTACTCCCCTTCTCCCCTTGGTTTATCCCTTCTAATATTCTCAGTAGGTTTAGATAGAGTTTTATATCCCAATGGATATTATAGAGCTCTTCCCTCTCCGGGTTGATTACACTGAGATTAAGGTTTAAATATTACCTCTTAATACACTCTTCCTCTCCTTCTTATTATAGTATTTGTCCCCTCCCTTCCCCTTCCCATTCCCTCTTTGCGTGTAATAGAATATCTTATTTTTCTCATTCTCTCATGTTTCTCTTGGTGTCCCCTGCTATTCACCCCCCTCTTTCCAACCCCACATATCATCTTAGACCATTCAGTATTCCACCCTCTCCCTATGAATTATGCTTCTGATTACTATAATAGTGAATACTATAATAGTGAATAGAGTTCACTACAGAGAATTATACATAGCATTTCTCCACATAGGAATAAAGATAATTAGATCTTACTGAGACCCTTAAAAAGGCAAATTTAAAAATTATGAGTTTTCTTCTTTCACCTCTGTTTCTTATTTACCTTTTCTTGGTTCTCTTGATTTTTATAGTTGGATATCAAATTTTCCATTTAGTCTTTGTCCTTTCTGTGCAAATACATGGAAATCTTCAATTTTGTTGAATGCCTATACTTTCCCCTGGAAGTATATAGTCAGTTTAGTTGGGTAGTTGATCCGTGCCTGAAGGCCCAGATCTCTTGCCTTTCTGAATATCATATTCCAAGGCTTGTGGTCTTTTAACGTGGAGGCTGCCAGATCCTGTGTGATCCTGATTGGTGCTCCTTGATATTTGAATTTTCTCTTTCTGGTTTCTTGTAAGATTTTTTCTTTTATTTGAAAGCTCTTGAATTTGGCTATTATATTCCTTGGCGTTGCCCTTCTGGTTCTAATGTAGAGGGTGATTTATGGATTCTTTCAATGTCTATATTGCCCTCTTGTTGTAGAACTTCAGGACAATTTTGCGGAATAATTTCTTTTAGTATGGAGTCCAAGTTTCTATTAATTTCTGTTTTTTCTGGAAGACCAATGATTCTCCCATTGTCCCTTTTAGACCGGTTTTCATGGTCTGTCACTTTCTCATTGAGATATTCCATGTTTCCTTCTATTTTATCTGTCCTTTGACTTTATTTTATTTGTTCTTGTTGTCTTGAGAAATCATTAGCTTCTAATTGCTCAATTGTAGCCTTTAGGGACTGGTTTTTGGCTATAATTTTTTGAATTTTGGCTATGTTCTTTTGGTTTTCCTTTTCAATCTGGTCATTTCTGGTGTTCAATTTACTTATCAGTTCATTTGATTTCTTAGCCTCACTTTCCAATTGCAAAATTCTGCCTTTAAAACTGTTATTTTCTTGCCTGATTTCCTTTTGAACTATTTCCCATTTCTCTAGCCAAATCTTTTCCAACTTTCTTGTCATCTCATATTTAAACTCTTCAAGAGATTGTGACCAGTTTTCATTATTTTGGGAGGGTCCAGATGCTTGTTGGTTCTCCTCTTCTCTTTGCTCAATTGTCTTGATTTTCTCTGTGTAAAAGTTGTCGAGTGTTAAATATTTCTTCTTCTTGTTGTTAATCTTTCTCTTTTGGCTTTCCTGATTCTGGGTTGCCATTCTTAGCCCAGCCCGTTCTCAGGTTTATCCTCACACTGACTCAGGTCTGATTTTTCTCAAGGTCAAGGCCCCCTGGTGGACCCCCTTGCTTGATCCCCTGCTGGAGGCTCCTTTACAAGTCTCAGGGAGCTGCTTCCACAGTCGTATAACCGTCTGCACTGGTTCCCCACTCAGGGTTTCAGAGCCTTCTCTCACGCACCCCTGTGTCCGCCTGTGCTCGAGCCTGCGCTCAAGCCTGTGCTTTGTGTCTGCCCTCAAAATCCGTGGATGTTCTTTAGCCTTTTGGGGTCCTAAGTCTTGCTGTTCTCAGGAACAGGCCCTGGAGTTGCCAGTGACTCAATGGGTGCCCCCAACTTGCTCTATTTCTCTTGAGCTGGCTTTGGCACTGTAGGTGGTGTGGTGTGTGTGTGGGGGGTATTGCTCAGCCCACGATTTAGTGAGAGCTGTTTCACCCCTTTATAGCATGGAAATGCCCCAATTCCACGTACCTTCCACACTGCGCCCTGTTGTGGGGTCCCTTCTTTCGTTTGGATTTGTTTTTATGTCCCCTTGAGGAGTCCTGTATATTTCGGTTAGGAGAGGTTAAGAGCTGCTTTTTACTCTGCCGTCATCTTAACCAGGAAGAGTAATTAGACCTTTGTCAGAGTTTTTGGTTTGAAATATTTTTTCCAATTTGTTGCTTCCCTTCTAATTTTGCTTGCATTGGCTTTGTTTGTATAAACAAACATTTTTTTTAATTTAATGTAATCAAAATTATTTATTTTAAATTTTGTAATTTTTTTCTAACTCTTGGTTGGTTTTAAAATTATTCCTTTCCCAAAAATCTGAAAAATATACTATTCTGTGCTAAAATCCAGTGGAATTGCACATTGAATATGGGAAGGAGATATTTATAATATCTTTTTCGACTGTAATCTTATGGGCTATAAACTAGCCTCTGACTTGATTTTCATTTCTCTCCAATTACAGCCCTTTAGTCAACTATCATTTATTCTCAAGACCCTTACTACTTTATCCAATTGAAATTAACAACTTGCAAAAATTCAACTGATGATTCTTCCCACTATTTGTCCTCTCTACATTGACTGATTTTTAAAAATGCATTTAGAGGAAGTCATCAACTTGGCCAACTGTGTCCAATATACAATTTTAAAATTAATTTTTATTTTTTCCATTTTGCATGTCAATAAAATGTTCAGTAATCATTTTCAGATATTTTGATATCGGTATTTTCCTCATACCTCTACCTCTTCTCACTCTTCAAAATGACACATAATATGATATATATTGCATATGTTATCATACAATTTATATTTCTATTCATCTTATCATGTAAGAAGACACATATCACTTCATGGAGGAAAGAAAGTGAAGAATAGTATGTTTCAATTTGAATTCAGACTTTATCAGTCCCTTCTATGTTGGTAAATTTCTTTTTTCATTATGAGTCCTCCACTATACCATTAATTTGTCTTCAAATGTCAACTTAGCCCTCACCTAAGTAGAACAAAAATTTCTTTCTCTGCCTTCCTTTTTCTAAATGACTTTCAAATTTAGAGGTGCAGGTCACGAATATAGAACAGAGTTAACTCCCAGTGTTGCTTTTTTATACTATATATAGAACAGGAATGCATCATGATATAATAATTGTGAATAAAGTACTAGTATTGGAGTCAGGAACTCATAGGTATATGTCCAACTTCTGTCACATACTGATTATGTGGGTCTAACCAAGTGAATTAACCCTTAAATTCCCCATGATTACCTCTAAAAACCTCACATGCAGAAAAAGGTGCCAACTTGTTTATTGATTGATAGAAAAGCACTTATTTGGCAATCATGATGCTTGATTTTATATTTTTTCTATATGAATTAAGGAAATTATTTAACCCCTATGAGCTTTAATTTCCCTTCCCATAAAATGACAGCCAAATTCCTTCCTTGCATAGCTTTACAGGGTTTTTACCAAGAAAAAAATATTTTTAAAACATCAAAAAATGAAAAATAAAAATGCATCAACATCTTATATGATGAACCAACATGTAATCTCGGAGATGCATGCTGGGATCTAAGATGGTGGAGTAAAGGATATTCTGCCCCCCCAAAAAAAACCTATACACACAAATGCACACACACATACAAAAATTAAATCACCTCAAATAAAGGATAGCAGAAGGAACATGATTGAGTGGGGTAAAAAGAGAGAGTACCAAAGGTAGTATAGCATGTTGGAACCAGGCTATGCACTACTACTCTGACAAAGGCAATAAAAGTGAAGAAAGTAAATGAGCCCTATCTGAGCCATTCAGCACAGGAATAGAAGACAGAGAGGACATGATGGTAGACCAGATCTGTCTAAGTCACTCCAGAGACAGGAAATCTACAAACTACAATGTGATGGCAAAGAACCTGCAAAGAGGCAGATTGTGGTACTGGCCAAGTCTAAGCTACTCTGCATGGTGAGTGGAGCCAGGACACTTCCATGTAGTGTAAGGCAGTAAAATGGCAAAGTATCTAAGACATCAGAGGTTAAAGGAGGGGAACTGCTGAGCCCAAGCGATTTGGCCAATGCAAGGAAGCAGCAAAGCAAGGGCAAGCCCAGCACAGAAGACAACAGGGGATCTGGTAAGACAGGGAGGTGAATCTACCTTTAGAAAATAGCTATAAGCTTCCTTGGAGCAAGCCATCAATTCCACCCCCTCAAAAGACACATAGTGGGAAACAAAGGAAGTTGGGCTAATCTAAGCACCAGAGAAGAGTACCTATAAACTTGGAATAGTATTCTCTCTACCCCAGAAGCAGAGAAGAACAACAACAGTTTGATAAGGTAATAGGAAAATAATATTAGAAAAATTAGCAAAAGACAAAGAAAAGACCCTGACCTTAGAAAAATAACTTTAGTTACAAGGAAGATTAAAATATGAACTCAGAAAGTGATGACAATACAAGAAACAAAATATACAAAAAAAGCATATCAGGCCCCAAAAGAACTTCTGGAGGAAAATGAAAAGTAAGATAATTGACAGAGAAACTCAATATCTAGGGAAAATTCACTGAAAAAATCAACTCCCTAAAACTGGAATAGGCCAAAAGAAATTAGAGACACAAAATATCCTGAAGAAAACAACTACTTAAGGAATAGAATGGACCCACTGAACAATGAAGAAAACAACTCTTTAAAGGGCAAGGCTAGCCGAATGAAAAAGGAAACACAAAAAATCAAGGATGAAAAGAACTTCCTAAAAAGTAGAATTTGGCATAATGAAGATGATGAATCCATAAGACATCAGGAAACAATAAAATCAAGTCAAATAAATGGAAAGAATAGGAAAAAATCTAAAATACCTAACTAGAAAAACAACTGACATGAAAAACAAATAAAGAAGAGATTATCTAAGAATCATGGGACTCATGAAAACCATGATTAAAAAAAATAAGAACCTAGGAACCATGTTATAAAAAATCATCATGGATTACTGTTCTGATGTCCTGAAACAAGAGGGAAAAATGGAGAATCCAGCAATCATCTCTTGAAAGAAACTCCAAAATAAAATACTTCAGAACTACTCTAGACATGAATCTGGAAAAAACAAAAATTTAAAGTGCAAAAATTTCACTTAAATAAGTGGAATAATAAATCAATTAGAAAGGTCTATAAGGTTTACTTCACCATAGTGAGAAACATAAATTTGCATGGGCAGCCAGGTGGCGCAGTAGAGAGAGTGTCTAGCCTAGAGTCAGAAAGATTCATCTTCTTGAGTTCAAATTTGATCCTACAGGTTACTAGTTATGTAATTCTCGGCAAATGGCTTAAAACTATTTGACTCAGTTTTCTCACTTGTAAAATGAACACAAGAAGGAAATGGCAAACCTCTCTAATATATATTTCAAGAAAACCCCAAATTTGCTAAAGCCCTTAAACATGATCCAAATGAGTCTCATAGCACCACATGTGGAGCCTGAATGTGCAATGAATGTGCTGTATTGTAGCTGGGGATAAGAGAGAATTATCACTGACCTAGCAAAGAGCCATATTACTGAAAATTTGAAAAAAAAATCTATTCTGAATGGCAATATATCTTTGTAGCGCCAAAAGAGAATCAAATTAACACTGGAAAGGGATGTGAGATTAGGTATAGAGCTAAAAAGTAGAACAGGGATGAAAAGGATCATTGAAATCATGAAATCTGCAGTAGAAAAAGGTATTAAGTGACAACATTTTGGGGATAATTAATTCTTTACCTTTCATGTCCATTTTGTAAATCCTGTGGATTGCCTAAAAGGGTGCAAAATTTAAACGTATAATAACCTCAAGACACACATCATAGAATTATAGAATCATAGGCTAGGAGAAATATAAAGTTTACTGTAGGAAAGGGTAGCAGGAAAATTTTCTAGATGCTCTTTGTGCTAACAGCTAGGCCATTAGTAATTTGTATATTTGGATCATAGATTTAAGGCATTTATTGAATATCAACATAAACTCAGAATCTTCAGAGTATCTGATGGCCTATTGGTGAAGGGTGGAGAAAACTACAACTACTTTTCATTCCAGAGGGTAGAAAATGGTACGTATAGAAATAAATGATTAAGAGGTGAAATAGGACATGGACCTAAGATGTCACTAGTGAAAGAAACTCCCTAGTCATAGAAATCCTTGTCAATGCAAGATAAAAAACTCCCAAGATCAATGAGGGCTTAAGAGAATCTTTTTAGGGTCACATAAACTGAATTTGACAAACATCAGTCTTTGAAATAAGTTTCTTATATTGAATCTAATTCCACTTTTATAACTATTATGCCAAGTTAATTTTGCATAAGTGCAAAATAAAATTATTTTATATGTTGATACTAAGAATTTGTATCAGTCTTCAGAAAATGAATCTATTTAAGAAAGTGTTCAGGGGAAGTGACATGATACTGAACTTTTACAAGTTTTTATTGTTTCTTTTTAATTTTTAAAATATTTTTATTTAATTTAAAAATAAATGGTCCTAGAAGCTACAAAAGGTGGGAGGCTACAAAGGGTGAATAAATAGAGCATGGTAAATATGGAAGATAACCTGTCTATTGATGAGAGATAGAATACAACATATGGGATGAATCAAATAAGCCAGTTAGATTGAAATGTAGAGTTCCTGAGTAAGAGTAGCATGTAATCAGTCGATAAAGATAGTCTGGAACTAGCATATTAAAGTTTCAATAAACTGAGCTATGATATTAACATTCCCAGAATTCCTTTGGTCAAAAAGTAACATCAGGCCTTTTCTTATGAGGCTTTCCCCCTTCCATATAATTTTCTATTCCATTACGTCAGAGTACAGAGTGTGACTAAGAAATATTCAGTGCTTTCTATGTTTCCATAAGGTCCAAATTTAAGATCACTAACACACTATATTTTAAAGAAACAACCTAATTTTCCTTTGGGAAAATCTACTTTGAATTATATTTATCTGTGTGCAAAACATCTTCTTTGATTGATTACAAAGGTCCTTGAATTTTTCTTAGGGCATGTAACAGAGTTGACAATTAAAGTGAAATGAATACTACTTTATTAAATAAAAGAATCAATTTGTTTCATTTTAAGTTCTAACTAAACCCTTTTACAGCTTTTAGTTTAGCACTAGAGAGGGCATGAAAATAGTGCATATATTCATGAATTAATCATAGATTATGGAATGTTGTTAGCTTTGTCCAGACCCAGAGCTGTATCTTAATATAAAAAAGAGAGACAATACCTTGAGGAAAACAAAGAAGGTGCCTATTCTCTTGCTTGATTCCTAACTCATCCTCTACAATTGTTACTCTATCAAAAGAGAATTCTAATTAAACAAGAGAATTGGTGTGAACTACACTCAAGGTGACTGAAGTAGAGCTTTCTTACTACAAATCAGGATCTAATTCATTTTATGATGTACACAATAACACACACAATGATTGTACAGTATGGTGAACAACTAGCTCATGAACATCAACAGAGGAAGTTATGTTTCTTTTTAATAAAGGATATCGCATCATGAAGGGCATATTGGTTCATATCTCAGGGCTATATGCTAAAGCTGATCTTTCTGTGCCCCTACAGCCACACTGCCTTGGCTTATCCAGTGTCCTAAAAGAAATTCTGAATCCATCAGTGTTATGTGAAGAAGGAAAGCATGGAATCCCTGCAAAGATACAGGGACACCCTCACCCAGAATTCCAGGGGAACCCCCCAACTTTGGGTGAGGGGGAAGTTGAGAGGAAGTGGCAGTTACTTTGTGGAGGTTGAAGTGAACAGACACTCTGCTTACTACTCCAGACTTGGGGATCACTTGAGAGGCCATTGTGGCATAGCCAGTTTGGTTTCTACATAAGGATTAGCCTGTTTAATAGGGTTAGTCTTTATCAACTTCATTACAACAAATATTTAGTGATTAGAGAGTAAAGATATTCATTGATAGCAAGAGAGCCAGTTTTAGTTAAGTGCCTTCATCCCCTCCTGTGGGGGGGAAGGGCAGCTTCAACCTAAGAGTTCAGGGTCACCTTATATTATCCTAAAACCCTCATTAACCTCTCTAGTTTTCCTTGTTATTTCCTAAAATAACCTTTACCTTCAATATCTGTGCCTGGAAATTATTTGGGGAATACTCACAACTCAGTCTGGACATCTAGTTTGAATCCTGTCTGCTGCCAGTTTTAAGAAGATCATCTCTGTCCTCAACAGTTATATAGCTAGCTTCTACTTACTCATTTATCAGACCTGTGAGGAATATAAATTAAAGAAAAGGAATATCATTGGCATTTCAGCCATAACAGAAACTTACCAGAAGGATCTCATCCTGTCTTCATTACTAACTGAATCAGCAACTGTTAGAGGGGGAGGGGTTTGAGATCCAGGAGTGTTTAACCCCCTCCTTCCTCACTGAAGCCTGTCAATCTGTGGCTTTTGACTTTAAGGTCTACTTGGCCCTGACACATTTATCTGCTTCTCCAAATTATCTGTTATTATCATCAGAACATCAGTTAAAAGCTTCCACTGAACAAAAAAGGCTCTTTTTCCTCTCCTGACTGTGTAATACCTTAGCATATTGCTCCTTAAAAGAGATATATCATTTTGTATAACAGTAGATACACTGGGGAAAGAAATGAATCAATTTTCCTTTAAAAATCACTCATGTCCATGACTGAGGGTGTAGACTCGAATCTACCACACCAATGCAACTACCAACAATTTGGAAATTGGTCTTGTTCAAGGACACATGACAAAACTAGTGGAAACGCGCATCGGCCAAGGGTGGGGGGGGTGCGGGGGGGGGGTTGAAGGGGAAAGGTGGAGCATGAATCATGTAACCATGTCAAAAATGAATATTAATAAATGTAAAAAAAATCACTCATGTCCATTGCTTTCTGTAACTGGTGCAGTGCCAACTTTTAAAGGTGAGTATCCTCTTTAAGCATATAAGCATTTTCTACCTCCTCCCTTAAATGACTAAATGCTTTAGGCCTTATGCTGAACTTTTCAACTCGTATGTACATCTTGGATTAGGCCATGTGTATATTGCATGGCTCCAGATATAGTTGCTCTGCCCTTGTGATATTTCAGAGGATGTCAGTCTCAAGAGGAATTGGCAGTTGCTTAGCTACAATATAGAAACATTTTTACAATGTGATTCATTGACTAATGTCTTAATAAAAATTCCATTTTATCCTCTTCATTTGGGAACATAATTGTCACTCAAAATTGGACCTTTGAAATGAATAAAATTACAAGCTTTTCTCCCCATTTGGAAGGAAGGTGGGGTCCAGGCTGGCAGTGATTGGGAGACCTTATTTTAAAAAATAGACAATGATAAGCTTACATTTATGATTTTTGAACAAAGGAGGTAAAAATGATGACCAAATATATCTTTTAGCATGTAGGGAGAATAATGTAATTCTTAAAAATGTATATGAATATTTGACATTTTTTGTTTTTTTTTATTTTTGGGGGTATCAAAAATCTTGCAATTAAAATGATTAATATCAAAGATGAAATTTACTGAATAGACAAAACTATTAGAGAGAAGTTTTGCTACAGAAATTTCTTGTAGTGGCTTTATAATGTTGCATTTAAATAATAGCACTTATGTTCTAAGACTGAACAGTGATAGGTATATATTTGTAGAAACAAATCAAATAAATATTGTTAAAATTCCTATTTGCTCTTAGTTTCCTGATTTGTAGAGTGTTTTGAAACCCACATTGTAAGACTTTTCCCCCTTTAAATAGTTAAAAGTAATATCTAAGAATTCTCAACCATTTAATACAGTCAAAGAAAAATCATGGAAAGAAAGCCAGTCTATAAACCTGACTACAAATCATGCCTCTCAAATTTACTCAGTGTGTGACTAAGCAAGTCATTTTACCTTTACATGAACCTTGTATCTTTTTGACACTCTAAAATACAAAGAAACCATTTTTCTGCATTGGCAGAGGATGTTACTCAATGGGCATTCACTACAACAATTAAATAGATCTATATCAAAATGGGGGGAGCACTAAAAGTGAGAAATATCCATGTAAGGTGTAGTAAGATAGGAGAGTAGGAGATGATCATAAGAGGTATAGCACACATACCTTCATAGATGACTATGAAATTGCCTTCCTTTCTACTTCACAAATCCTAGATTTTGTGTTTGAGGACATCTTTCATGCTATTTTGTCCAAATCTTCTATTTAATTTTTTGGAGTTTCATATAATTTATAGAAGTTAAATGGCTTGTCCAGAGTCCCATAAGTAGAAGTAGCAGATGCTAGATTTAAATATTTCTCTTTTGACTCTAGCTACAATGCCCTTCCTAAGAAGGAAATCAGTATATGCATTCATGAGAGTGTGAAAATATTCCTGGTTTACTTTACAACTTTCTGGTTTATTCAGGTAACATAATATGAATATGTGAAAACATTCTATTCCATTAAAAATATATAAAAATGATCAAAACATTTTGGAATGTTATCTTAAACATAAACAGAAATCCTTTAGCAACCTGACAGATTGTCACCCAATCTTGCATCCAGTGATAGGGGCTCATTCATGAGGCATTCTGTAACATTGTTGGACATCTGTAGTAGTTATAAGTGATTCCTTATGTCATGTCAGAATGTGTTCCTTCCATTATAACACTCATTGATTTTTCCTGATCCTTGGCTTTGAAGAGTACAGAATGAATCTATGTCTTCTTGTACATGACAGCTTTTTAAATATTTGAAGACAAATTTCTACGTCTGTGGATTATCTGTTCCTTTCTAACTTAAACAGACCTTCATACATTTTTCAAACTTTTTTCATTCTTCAGATATTAGAATTTCTAAACCCATCACCACCCTGGTCACCTTTCTGTGGGTAATTGATACAATTCTCTTTCCCTTTGTGATTCAAACTCATGAGAATGCCATTTATAAATAGCACCTCCAGATCTTCTGTTTAACTCTCTTCTAAACCCTTTGCATACTGCCTTCTAAATTCAATACTTAACAAAAGCTATATTTATTTTCTAAAGATATCACTAATATCTTAACCATGAAAACCAATGGTGTTTTCTCAATTGTGATTCTTCTTGGAATCTCTGTAGTATTTGATCCTTTTGGAAACATGCTCTTTCTGGAAACTTTTTTTCTGTTTCAGTTTTCTTCACTGTTTTCTGCTGGTTTTCCTCCTTTCTACCTATTCCTTCTCACTTTCATTTGTTGATTCATGATTCATATTATATTCCCCAGTCATTGACAATCTCCAAAGTTGTCTTCAGGTCTAAGAACACTGTTCTTTTTTTACTCTATATCAGTGATTCCTAAAGTGGGTGCTACCACCCCCTGGTGATGGCTGCAGTGATCCAAAGGGGCAGTAATGGCCACAGGTGCATTTATCTTTCCTATTAATTGTTATTAATTTTTTTAAAAAATTAATTTCCAGGAAGTTAAGTAATATTTTTTTTCTGGAAAGGGGGCGGTAGGCCAAAAATGTTTGGGAACCACTGCTCTGTATCATCATTCTTGTCTCTCTCAGCAGTTTAAATGTGATTAATTTTCATCTCAAAGAACAATATTGCTATTTCTATGCAGAAGATTCTAGCATATATAAAGTCAGGCCTAGTCTCTCTTCCAAGTTTAACCCCAAAATTTCCAGTTGACTTTTGGTTATATCCAACTGGAAGTCCTATAGGCATCTGAATTTCAGTATGTCCAGAATAGAATACATGAAATTAGACATGAAAAAATAACAAAAACAACAACAAAAAAACTTCTCATACTTTCTTAACTTTCCTATTTTTTTTGGAGAGCACTAGTGACTCTAATACAGTCTGCCATCTCTATATTATTTTCCAGACTGCTCTCCATTCCTGGTATATGCTGCTCCCCTCACATCTACTCCTTTGCCTCTTGGTTTCCCTGGTTTCTGTCATATCCAGACCACACTCCACTTTTTACAAGATGCCTTTCCAGGAAATCTGGGGATACAGTAGATAGAGTTGTAGGCTTGGAATCAGAAATATCTGGTTCAAATCTGTCCTCAGATTCTCACTAGCTATATGATTTTGGGCTAGGCATATAACATCTGAGTTTCTTCAAGTGTAAGACTGAAAAAATAACAGCACCAGCTTACAGGATGATTTTAAGGTTCAAATTAATTAACATTTGTAAAAACTGCCTAGTATAGAATCTCCTACATGGTAGGTGCTATGTCCTCATCTCTCTAATCTCTCCAAGTTTACAGATATTTTATATAATTGTGTATGTATATACATACATATATATGCAATATACTTTGTACATGTATGTACAGATGGATAAATGCATAGTTATATGAGTATGCATATGTACAAATATATGTACCATATGTACACATATATCATGTGTGTATGGTTATAGATATGAACATATGTGTTTTTTATTAACTGATCATTTACTTTTTGTCTACCCTATAAAAGCATCTCAAAGACAGGCATTGTTTTTGCCTGTTTCTATCACCAGCTATGATCACTGTGAATGGTACATAGTTAAGTATTTGTTATACATTTATTAACATAATTTCTGGTCAGTTATTTCATCTTGAAAATGATGGCAATAGTTGTATGACTTCACATGGCTGCTATGAATTTTCAAAATTGAATGATTGAAGATCTAGATTCATATTCCAGCTGGAATACATATCATTAGTTCTGAATCTCTAAATAAGTTAAATTACCATAAGTCCTTCCAGTTTAATGAATTATACTCATTTGGATAAGATTTCTATTGTTGTCTCTTATGAAATTCATTCCCCTGGAGGCATCTCAGTGTCTCAGGGGACAGAGAATCAGGTCTGGAAATAGGTGGTCCTGTGTTCAAATTTGATATTGGCTACTACCTAGGTAGGTGACCATGGGCAAATAACTTAATGGTATTGTCTACATGCAGCCTTGACATTCTGTGACCCATGGAGACTTAGAGAATAAAGATCATAGAATAACTGACAGTTGTATGGTAAAGCCAATTTTGACTTAGCTGGCAAGAAGCAGTTGCTACATTTTCAGTAAGAAGATGGAAGACAGTGATGGAAAAACAAAGTTTAATAATGCAGATTTAATTTAAAAGTGTTTTGTTTTCCTGAGGGATAGAGATTAAACATTGACCAGCACAATAGAATTAGAGTTGTCAAGAACTTTAGAAATTATATCAGTTATTGCCCTCCAGATTAGTATTCTGAGGCTTAGGGAATTTAAATGACTTGCTGAAGATTATATAAACAGTCAAAATCAGTGATAAAATTGTAACACAGGTCATAATACTCCAAAGTCACTGTATCTCACATCACATAGACAAAAGGAAAATGTTTTCTAATTGTGGAAAAAATAGCTAATATCTAAAAGTATTGAGATGGAAAATCCTAAAGCAAATATGTAATCTTCCTGTTGACAAATAAGGTAACCTTAGAAGATTTAAGTGTCTTTACCTGAAAATGAAGTAGATTAGATGATTTCTAAATTTCCATTCAGTTCAAAAATTCTATAATTTTAGTCTACATAATGACAACTCTTTGTGTGCATTTACAAAATGTTAAAATGAGTTTAAACAGTATTTCTAGTCTTTTATATATTTCTAGCTTAAATCTATTAAAAATTAAAGTGAGTGTTCCTGAAATCCATAATCTATAATATGATGACGTACAAGGTTACAAGTATAATTGCAATTGCAGTATTAAAGAACAAAGACATTCAGACTTTAAAAATACAATTAATATGGATTTAAATTGTCTTTTATTGCAACACTTATGTCATCAATAAATGTTCCTATTTTTTTATTCACCACAACCCTGGTACACTTAAGATACCTTTCAATGTTGCAAAAAGAAGCATTAACTTGTATTTTAACAGGTATTTATTGAGCTGGGATTTCCCTTTACTAAGGGAATCACAGTATTTGTCCCCAACTTTGATATACTTCAGAATACTAAATCTCTACATAAGAAAATGTGATATGCTGGAAAGAAAATTGGACCTTGTTTTAAAACTTAGCTTGATTATTTATTGATCATGTGACTTTAAGAGTTTGTTAATTGAGTTTTTCTTATCTGAAAAAGACAGAAATATTTTAATACTACCTTTATTATATGGCTGTAGTGAGGATTAAATGTGGGAAAGTGTGTAAAATGCTTTGTAAATATAAAACTGTATATAAAGATGAGTCCATCACAAGAGAAAAAATAATTTCTTTGAAAGGCCAAATCTCCTATTGCTAGAGAAATAATTTTTAAAAAATCAAGTAATGCCATTTAGGAAATGATGGAAGAGGAGAGTGAATTTTGGACTTTTAAAGGACAGTAATAAAGAGATAGAAAGGAATGGCAGTTAAAAGTAAAGTATGTGTTTGTGAAAATGTGAAGATCATATTTAGTTAACAATGAGTAACACCGTTTACCAAGACTATAGAGAATTTTTAAAGGCTTTAATTTGACAGATAGTGAGGGAGTCATTGAAGATTTTTAAGTGTGGGAGTACAATGAACAAAGCTGTGTATTCAATCCCCCCCTCTCATTACTATCCAATGGAAACTCTCTATTCTAGCAAAATATTTGACTTACATTCCTTCAGATTTATATATACTTTTTTTTCTTGCTTCCATGCTTTACTTTTTCATGCCAATATCTTTGTATGTAATAGAAACACCCCTTCAATTTTAACTCTTAAAATCTTATTTATTATTCAATGCCAACCCAAAATTATTTATCTGTTGTTAACCCCCTATGACAGTAGGCCAAAGTAATTACTTATTTTTCTTATCTAACAATAACACTTTTGCATCAGCTAAAACTTTACAAAGTGCCTTTTTTGTTATGTTATGCTACAAAAGTTTTCAAAAGTCATGTGACATTTATCACATGCTACCTTATATTATAGATCTTCATGTCATCTGTCTTATGCCCTTAAATGAAAAAGATTTTATAAAGCCATTTATAGGAGAGGAAACTTATATAGCTTATGGCAAACATCCCTCAGGTCCTCCAAATAGGCAGATATCACAGAGAATAGGGCTGATGTTGAGCAAATAAAATGTTTTAGAAAATTTTATTTTAGATCATTGTTTTGAAAAATGATTAATCCAGGAAAGTCTTCATTTTTATAACTGATGTATATTCTCACATATGCCAGGAAAAAAGTCCTCAGTTCACATAAAAACACTCTCCATCCCCTTGTCAAGGTCTTCATCTTCTTTTCTATTTTTTCTGGTTATGAAGGTCACATAAAATCTTTCTAATTTCTATAAGACACATAATGTTTAAAATTGTTCTTTTTTTTTTATTAGGCCAAATCACTCTCCATATCCTAGAGCAGTGATACGCAAACTTTTTAAAGAGGGGGCCAAAAAAAAGGAAATGCTCATCTGTCAGTCTGTTTCTAAGGCAACTCTTTCTAAGTTTCGTTGTATTGTAGCTTACTCATTGCATTCATCAGATTACGAATAATGTCGAGCAGTCAGATAAAACATTTCAGGGGGCTGCATCTGGCCCCAGCTATAGATTGACCATAACTGGCCTAGAGGAAAAAATGCACTCATGCTTTCCAAGAAATCTCAATTTTTTTTTTTTAAATAGAAGACTAGATTCTGGAATCACACTCTAGAAATTCATTGATACTCATGTAGATAGGAATTTTCTATCTATAAAAATATTTTTATATGTTTCTATAGAATTTTAATGATATAGCCCTTAGAATATCAATCATCTTTGTGCAAACTATGTAGGTAAGCATATGGCATATGTCTATATCTATCAATATTTCTGTAGGAACTTTTGATGCTGTCTCAGATGATATAAATAGAGGGAAATGGAAAAGAAGAGAATAACCATTTATAGAGGGCCTATTATGTGCCAGGTATTTTGCTCAACAATTTATAAATAATATCACATTTGATCATCACAACTACACTGTGACAAAAATATTTCAATGATATTTTGGGGAATAGGCGGTATTAAGATGGTGGCTTAGAAGGAGCAAAAGTCTATTACTTTGTGAAACTTTTACACAACAATCAAAAACAAGGTGCTTCAAGGGGGAACAGAAAACCAGATCCAAAAAGACAGAGCTGCAGGACCCTCCTTCTCTATTCAACTAAAAAGGTATGCAAAGAATATTAAATTCTCTGGTTTAAGGAAAAGAAAAAAAGAAGGTCCCAGAACCCCTCCCCCATCTACTATGCTGAGACTCTGGAAGTTTTTGGGATCTCAGAGTGAGGGATCCAATTGAGACAGAATTACCTTGCTACCACTAATATATGAAGTTCAGGACTCTGACCACTGCTAGCAAGGAGGCAGCTGGAAGAGAGAGGGAGGGAAGAGGGCAGACTGGTTGCAGCCTTTAGCTACCACACCTCTATCTTGAGCCTCTGCCTCTGGAAGTTTTGGCCTCAGGGCACATTCAGTTCTTCAGATCAGCTCAACAGTCTTAATCCAGTTTATCAATAGTGCAGAAAAGACTCCAAAGGGCAGAGTGGCTCAATCTCACAGAGCTGACAGAAAACCAATAGAACCAAGGGTGCAGAGTGGACAGAGAGCCAGGCTCAAGGCTGGCTAGAGCCATAGTTCACTCCTCCTCAATCCAATCTGAAAGATACGCAGGTGCATTGAAATCCTTGGGTATGAAAGAAAGATTCAAAACTCCTCGCCCATGTATTGAACTGAGGTGGTAGGAATTTGGCTGAGTAGGATCCCAGTGTAAAGGCTACAACCATTACAGAGTACCATGGAACCACCACAGGAAGCCCAGGGATCTGACTAGGTAGCTGAAGAAAAGACTAGAGGAAAGGACTAAGGGTAACTACCTTCAACCTTCACACCTTCACTTTTACCTTCAGCTGAGGAGATATGGCCTCAGAGAAAATTAATACAACAGTTCAGCTCCATCAACCTAACCCTGTTAATCAGCACAGTAGATAAGAACCACCTCAGGGAATAAAAGCCCAACTCATAGATCCAACAAATAAACAGGAGCAAGAATACAGCCAACAAGGAGGGGAAAAGAACAAAAAAATGAGAAGACAAGAGGAAAAAGAAAAAAATATATATAATCAATAGCTTCTACTTAGGTAAGGAACAAAGTACAAATGGAACAGAGGAGAAACAAGGAACATCAAGCAAAAATTCAAAAACTCTTGCAAATTGCACTTAGTCTTCGGAAGAACTGAAAACACAATTCAAAAAAACAATTAAGAGAGTTTGAAGAAAACCAGGAAAAGAACTTAAAAATCAAAATAGGTCATCTGGAAAAAGAGGCATATGAACTAAAACAATAAAATAATGTTAATTATTTTCCAAATTAACCAGTTCAAAAACAAGGCAAAAAAGTAAAAGACAGAAACAATGACCTATAAAGAAAAATAGATCAAAAGGAAAGGAGGATCAAAAAGTCAGGGATGTAATTCATTCTTTAAAAATTAGAATCTAACAATTAGAAACACATGCCTTTACAAGGCAAGAAGAATTTATAAAACAAAATCAAAACAATGCAAAAATTGAGTAAATTATAAAACACCTCATTGTTAAAACAATAGACCTGGAAAGTAGATCCAGGAGAGACTACTTGAAAATCATGACCAAACAAAAAAGCCTGGGCATCATTCTACAGGAAATTATCCAACAAAACTTCCATGATATTCTTGAACAAGAGGGTAAAGTAGATATTGAGAATCCACAGATCACCTCCCAAAATAAATCCTCAATTGACAGCATACAGAAATGTTATAAGCAAGTTCAAGAACTTCCAGAGCAAGGAAAAGATATTACAAGCTGATAAAAAGAAACAATTCTGATATCAGGGAGCCACAGTCAGGATTATATAGGACCTGGCTGCATCCATACGGAAGGACCAGAAGGCATGGAATATGATGTTCTAGGAAGCAAAGGGACTGGGTCTAAAACCAAGAATCAACTACCCAGAAAATTTGATGATATTTTGTAGGGGAAAGTATGGTCATTTAAAAAATAGAAGATTTCCAAGCATTCCTGAAGAAAAGACCAGACAAACTGAAAATTTGATGCTCAAATACAGAATTCAAGGAAGCCACAAAAGGTAATTAAAAAAGGGGGAAAAATTCAGGGACTAAATAATTTATATGATTTGTATTCCTATATGAAAAGATGATATTGGTAACTCTTGAAAAATATTAGTCATCAGGGTAACTAGAAGCAATATACCTAGAGATTACAGTGATAAATTGTATAAGATAATATTTTAAAAATATATTTAAAAAACTAGGCGTAAAAAGAGGATGATACTAAGAGAAATAGGAAAAGAGATAAAATGGGAGTAAATATATATTTCATAAAAAAGAAAACAGAAAGGGGAGGGTAGGAGAAGACCAATACAATGTAAGGAGGGAAGAGGTTGGCAACAGATAATACTTAAGTCTTCCACGCATTGGATTTGGCTAAGAGAGGGAAGAACAGTCAGATCAATTGGGGCAGAGAATTTTATTGTGCCCTATAGAGAAGTAGAGGGGTAATAAACAGGATGGCAGAGAGGTAAGAAATACAAGGGAAGAAGAGGTTGGGAGGTTGTTTAAAAGGCACTATGTTAAGAGAGGCATAATATGAAAGGAAGGGATGGGAAGAAAAGTAACATTAGGGAGAGGAAAGAGGAGGGAAACTGATTAAAAGTGTAAAGTTGGAGGGGAGGTTAAGAGGGATAAGAGAATAGGTAGAATAAAGGAGGAAGTCAAAATGGAGGGGAATACACAGACAGTAATCACAACTGTGAATATGTATGAGATTAAATCACACATAAAAAGGAAGCAGATAACAGAATGGATTAAAAATATCATATGTTGTCTTTAAGAAACACACTTAAAACATGCAAACATACACAGGGCAAAGGTAAGAGAGTGGAGCAGAATTTACTGGGCTATAACTGAGGAAAAAGAAGTCAGGAGTAACAATTATGATATCAGACAAAGCTAAAGCAAAAATAGATCTCATTAAAAGAGATAAGGAATGTAGCTAGCTTTTGCAAAAAGCCATCTTCTACAAACTATAGCAAAATGGGTTTCAGAGTTTAGAACACCCCTAAGAAAGCATGATACAGTCGGAAGACCATTGGACCAGCCCTATAAAAAGGAGATGACCCCCCAGGCAAACTAACTCAGTCCTGAATGGTGGGTGGTAAGGGTAGAAAGGGAGGTAGCTCTTCATTTGAACCCCAGAAACTTCACCAGGATTTGTGTTAGTCTGATCTACTCTGCTAGATCTAGCAACTTATGACTATACCTGTCATAGCCTGCACTCTGCAATTTATAGAATATCATCCATCAATTAATATCAACAACTTTAACAAGACATCTTTGAAGAAACATCAGCTACTTGGCTTCATCTGGTTTACCTAGCACTTAAACCCTTCTGTTACCTGGCAGAAGTTCTACCAACTGAGTGTAGAATTCTATCAGAGGCTTCTCTAAGGGAAACTGTCAGAGTCTTGCTCATTTAGGTTTAGTTTTAGACTTCCATGATTCCACAGTCCTTCCTCATCAATCCTTAATTCCCCATATCATCAATCTATAACTTTTTTAGTTAATTAAAAGTTACCTGTTCAAGAAACTGAAGTCATCTTGGTCTGATCCATCAACTCCAGAAAGATCCCCATTTTGTCAAGCTTGGAAGCTGGGGAGTCTCTTTACTGTGAGGAGTTTCATAGATCTTTTACAAATCTTCACTTGTGATTCATTCCCTCAACAATTGAAGATATTTACCACATTGGCAATCAAATCAGCTTAAGCCATACTTAACATTCAAAGATATCTGATCATTTTTCACTAGGAAGTCAGTGAGTTTAGGTTCTTGTCTGTTAGGAGTTCTCAAGAAGCCTTACTGCAGGGAACTGATTTACTGGCCCATTCCTCCATCAGTCAAAGAGGTAAAGCTGCAGACCAGACAGCAGCTTGAGAAATAATCCCAACAGGAAGGTAATTATATCTTGATGAAGGGGCAATATAAATAACAAAGAAATATCAGTATTTAACATATATGCACCAAATGGTATAGCATCCAGATTTCTAAAAGAGAAATTAAAAGATCTTAAAAAGGAAATAGATAGTAAAACAATACTAGTGGGGGACCTTAACCTTCCCCTATCGGAATTGGATAAATCAAACTAAAAAAAATAAAAAAGTGAAGTGAATGAAATTTTAGAAAAATTAGAGCTAGTAGAAAGCTGGAGAAAAATGAATAGGAATAGAAAGGAATATAAATTATTTTCAGTAGCAAATGGCAAATATAAAAACATTACAAAAAATGTAGGAAAGAATAAAAAATATATGTAATTTTTTCAGACCAAAATGCAATAAAAATCATAATCAGTAGGGTTTATGGAAAGGCAATTTGAAAATGAATTGAAAAAATAATCTAATTCTTCAAAACTGGTGGGTTAAAGAACAAATCAAAGAAACAATTACTGATTTCATGGAAGAGAATGATAATGAGGAAGCAACATATCAAAATATATGGGATACAGCCAAAGCAGTACTTGGGGGAAATTTATATCTCTGAGTACACATATTAACAAATAAGAGAGGCAAGAAGTCAATGAATTGGGCATGCAATTTAAGAAACAAAAAAGAGAAAAATAAAAATCCCTAGATGAAAATAAAATTGAAAATCTTAAAAATTAAAGGAAAAGTTAAAAATTAAAAGTAAAGTAACTGTTGAACTAATAAATAAAACTTTGCACTGGTACTTTGAAAAAAAAGTACTGGTTAATTTAAGTTAAAAAAAAGGAAGAAAATTTGATCAAAGATGAAAAGAGCAACCCAACCCTATCTCTAATAAAGTTACATTAAGGCAATCATTAAGAGCTATTTTGCCCAACGTAAAATGGGAGACTATTTACAAAAAATATAAATTGCCTAGCTTAACAAAAGAGGAAACAGAATACTTGAATAATCCTATCTGAGAAAAAGAAATTGAATAAGCCATCAAGGAACTCTCTAAGAAAAATCCCCTGGGTTAGCTGGATTCACAAGTGAATTCTATCAAACATTTAAAGAACAACTAATTCCAATACAATAGTAACTATTTGACAAAATAAGCAAAGTAGGAGTTTTACCAAATTTCTTTTATGACACAAATATGGTACTGATTCCAAAGCCAAGCAGACTAAAAACAGAGAAAGAAAACTATAAACCAATCTCCTTAATGAACAAAGATACAGAAATCTTAAATAGAATACTGGCAAAAAGACTCCTACAAATTATTAATAGGATTATTCACTATGACCAGGTGGGATTTATACTAGGAATGCAAGGATGGTTTAATATTAGGAAAATCATCCATATAATTGACCATTTCAATAATCAAACCAACAAAAATCACATGATTATCTCAATAGATGCAGAAAAAAAAGCCTTTGACAAAATACAATACCCATTTCTATTGACAACAGTAGAAAGAATAGGAATAGATGGGCCTTTCCTAAAAATAATAAATAGTATATATTTAAAACCATTGGCAAGCATTATCTGCAATGGGGACAAGTTAGAAGCAGTCCCAATAAGATCAAGAGTGAAGCAAGGAGGCCCACTATAAATTCTATTATTTAACAGTGTTCTAGAAAATCTAGCAGTAGCAATTAAAGAAGGAAAAGAAATTGAAAGGAATAAAGAGACAATGAGGTGACTAATCTATCATTCTTTGCAGATGATATGATGGTCTACTTAAAGAATCCTAGAGAATGAACCAAAACACTAGTGGAAATAAGCAACAACTTTAGCAAAGTTGCAGGATACAAAATAAACCCACACAAATCATCATCATTTCTATTTATTTCCAACACAACTCAGCAGCAAGAGTTAGAAAGAGAAATTCCATTTAAAATCACCCTAGATAATATAAAATATCCGGGAAGTAATTTGATAAGATAAACCCAGGAATTTTATGAACACAACAACAAAACACTTTCACACAATTAAAACTAGATCAAAATAATTGGAAAAAACATTATTTGCTCATGAGTAGGATAAACTAATGTAATAAAAATAACAGTTCTACCCAAATTCACTTATTAATTCAGTTCCATACCTATCAAACTACCATGACACTTTTTTATAGAATAAGAAAAATTATAACCAAGTTCATTTGGAAGAACAATAGATCAAGAATATCAAGGGAATTAATGAAAAATGTGAAGGTAGAACTTAAATTGTATTATAAAGCAGTGGTAATAGAAATAATATGGTACTGGCTAAGAGACAGAAGGGTAGATCAATGAAATAGACTAGGGGTAAATAACCCCAGCTAGTGTTCAATAAATCCAAAGTACCCTGCTTTTGGGACATTTGACAAAAACTGCTTAGAAAGCTGGAAAGTAGTATGGAATCTATTAGATTTAGATCAATATCTTGCACCCTATCCCAAGATAAATTCAGAATGGACAAATGAATTAAATATAATGAGGGAAAGTATGAATAAATTATTTGAAAATAAAATAGGATACCTGTCAGATATATGGGAAAAGAAATAATTTAAGACAAAGCAAGAGATACAGAATATTATAAGTACTGTTATCTGAATTGAATCAAAGAAGGAATAACAATCATAACCATTGTATATAGAAACCTATCTTTTCCTATAAGGAAGTAAGAGTAGTAGGAAAAAATTCAGGATTATGAGGAGTGTGAATTGGGGAAGGTGGTGTTTAAAAGCAAAATACTCGTAAGGAAGGGCTAAGTGTAAGGGAGAGAAAAAAAGAATAAAAAGGAGAAAATAGGAAGGAGGGAAACATACATTTAGTACATCATAAATGTGAATTTGAAGCCATGAGCTCACCCATAAAATGGAAATAGGTAGCAAAGTGAATTAAAAAACAGAATCCTGTGATATGTTATTTACTAGAAAACACATGAGGCAGAGGGACACACACATAGTATAATGGACTGAAGCAGAATCCATTTTGCTTCAGCAGAAATATAAAAAGCAGGAGTAGAAATCATGATCTTATAAAAAGCTAATGCTAAAACAGACCTAATTTTAAATATAAGGAAGGAAATTGCATCTTTATAAAATAGATTCTAGACAATGAAGCAATATCAAATATATTAAATATCAAATATTATGTATTAATATATACATATAAAGACTTCCCCATTTTAAAGGACAAAATAAAATATCTATGGGATAAAATAGACAGTGAAATTATACTAGTAGAGGACCTCAACTTTCCCTTCTCACAACTGGATAAATTAAATAAAAACATAAGAAAGAAATCAAGTTGGTGAATGGAATTTTGGTAAAGTTAGATTTAATAGATCTCTGAAGAACACTTAATGGGAATAGAGAGAAATGTCCTTTATTTGCAGTGGTAAAAGGTACCTGCCCAGAAATTATGTATGTGTTAGGAAATAAAAATATAACAAATAAATGCTAAAAGGCAAAAATAATGAATGCATCTTTTCCAGATCATAACCCAATAAAAAATAACAACAAATGAGGGTTCATGGAATGGTAAATTAAAAATGAATAATCTAATTATAAAAAGGGATGGTTCAAAGAACAAATAAAATAATTTCATAAAAGATAATGACATTAATGAGAACATATAAAATTTTATGGATGCAAATCAAACCAGTACATAGAGGAAAATTTATATCTCAACAGATTTAAATCAATAAAATGGTGTTAAAAGAACAGAATAATTAATTGAGCATGCAACTAATTTAAAAAAACCTTAAAGAAAAAGAACAAATAAAAAATCTCTAATTAAAGGTCAAATTGAAAATCCTGAAAATAAAAAAATAAGAAAATAAGAAAATTGAGAGTAACAAAATCATTGAACTAGTAAATAAATTTGAGTTTTATTTTATGAAAAAATAAACAAAATAGAGAAAACATTTGTTATTTTGATGAAAAAAGGGAAAAAAAGAAAATCAAATTACCAGTATCAAAAATGAAAGGGCTAAATTTACCACCAAGAAAGGGGGGGGGGGGGAAAGCAATCATTAGGAACTATTTTGTCCAGTTATCACCCAGTAAATCTCATACTCTAGACAAAATGAATACATTTATACAATACAAAAATTTTATTAGCAAAAAGGGAAATAAATTACTTAAAAAGAAACTGAGCAATATATTAAAGAACTCTCTCAGAAAAATATTCCCAGAGCAGAAATAACTCACAAGTGAATTCTTTCATTTAAATAACAATTAACTTCAATACTATATAAACTATTTGAGAAAATAAAAAAGAAAGTGTCCTATCAAATGCCTTTTATGAGAGGAATATTTTGCTAATACCTAAACCAGGAGGGAAAAAAAAGAGAAAGAAAATTAAATATTTTCTTAATGAATATAAATGAAAATTTTAGAATAAAAGTCTACCAAGGAAACAACAGCAATATATCAAAAGGATGATTCACCATGACTTTCTATTAACAATGCAGTGCTGGCTCAATATTAGAAAACTATCAGCATAATTGGTGATATGAATAGCAAAACTAACAGAAACAACATGATTATCTCAATAGATGCAGAAAAAGTTTTTAAAAACACACTTCTATTATTATTAAAACACTAGAAAAAATAGGAATAAATGGAGAATTCCCTAAAATGCTAACAAGTATTTATCTAAAATCATTAGTATTATTTCTAATGAGGATAAGATTCCCAATCAGCCCAGGGGTTTCCTAAATGGGAATAAAAAATGCACCTTAGGGGGCAGCTGGGTAGCTCAGTGGAGTGAGAGTCAGGCCTAGAGACAGGAGGTCCTAGGTTGAAACCTGGCCTCAGCCTCTTCCCAGCTGTGTGACCCTGGGTAAGTCACTTGACCCCCATTGCCCACCCTTACCAATCTTCCACCTATGAGACAATACACTGAAGTACAAGGGTTAAAAAAAATAGAATGCACCTTATCACCCATTATCCTAATTTTTAAATTATTGTACTAGAAATACTAGCTATAGAAATAAGAGAAGAAACAGAAATTGAAGGAATCCAAGTAGGCAATGAGGAAACTAAATTATCACACTTTGCGGATAATATGATGATGTACTTGGAGAATCCTACAGAATAAATAAAAAACTAATTGAAAACATGAAGAATTTCAATAAAGTTTCAGGATATCAAATAAACTCAGATAAATTCTTAGTGTTTCTTTATATCACCAGTAATAAGAGACTGAAGAAAGAGGAATTCTATTTAAAATTATTCTAGACAGTATAAAATGCCTTGGAGTCTACTTGCCTAGATAGCACTGGAATTACATGTACATAATTACAAAACATTTTATCACAGAAATAGAGTCAGATATAAACAATTAGAAAAATGTTAATTATTAATGGGTAGGCTGAGATAATATAATAAAAATGACAATCTACCTAAATTGTTTTACTTATTCAGTGCCATATCAATCAAACAACCAAAAATATTTTATAGAGCCAGAAAAAAATGATACAATTAATATGGAAGAAAAAATAAGGTCAAAGGAATTAAATGAAAAAATGTTAAGGAAGTCTGCATAGCTGTATCAGATCTCAAGCTGTACTTTAAAGCAGTAATCATCAAAACAATCTTTTATTGGCTAAGAGACAGAATGGTGGATAAATGGACTAGTTTGAAAACATAATATAGAAATGCAAATGACCATATCAATGTAGTGTTTGGTAAACTAAATAATTCCTAGCGTTTGGGAAAAGAACTCAATATTTGATGAAAACTAAAAGGAAAACTAGAAAACAGTATGACAGAAATTAGGAATAGACCAATATCTCACATTCTTTACCAAGATAGTCATAAAGAGTGTATACTCAGACACTGAGGTCATATCATAAGCAGATTAGGGGAGCATGGAATAATTTACCTCTCAGATCTATGGATAGGGAAGAATGTATAATCAAACATGACATTCAGAACATTATGAGATAATAAAGTGAATAATTTTGATTATATTATTTTTTAATTATAGAAAAACCCAATATTACCAAAATTAGGAGAGAAATAAGAAACTTGAAAATTTTTATAGCAAATTTCTCTTATAAAGGCATAATTTCTCAAGTATATAGAAAATTGAGTAAAATTATGAGAATATAATTTATTCCCCAATTGACAAGTAGTCAAAGCATATGAACTGGCAATTTCCAGAAGAAGCTATCAAAACTATCTATAAATTCATTTTTTAAAGTTCTAAACCACAAGAGAAATGTAAAGTAAAATAATTTTGAGGTATTTCAAATTTAGAAGATTGGTTAATATAACAGTAAAAAGAAAGTGGTGTTAAAGGGGATGTGGCAAAACACTAATGCATTGTTGGTGAAGCTGTGAACAACTATTACCAACAAAACAAGTTTCTAAGATATCCACAAAGGATTCATGATGAAAATTGCTGTCCACAGCCAAAGAAGGACCTCTTGGAATCTGATGGTAGATCAACACATGTCATCTTCCACTTTGTTTTCTTCATGATCTTTTTAAGGCATATATGACTTATGTGTTCTACCATGGCACAAACAATTCATAAATATGTATTGCATGAAAACACTAGTTTAACCTGTATCAACCTACTTACTAGCACATGGAGGGGTAGAGGGAGAGAAGCCGATTCATAAGATGTCAGAAAAAATCGTCAAAAATTGTTTCCACATGTAATTAAAATAATTAAAATGTAAAAAAATATGTCACATAATCTTTATACTTCTTTAGGTATTGCCTTTAAAATAGGAATAAATAGATGGATGAATATTTTTAAATGATTTTTTCTTTGATTTCTCCTTGTGAATCCAATTTACTAGACTTGTTTCAATGGATTTTTATAAGGTACTTCAGTCTTGTTTTTTTACATGTTGATATAATTTAAAATATTTTCTGACATTTTGAAATCCATGCTCTTGATTTCCCTCTCACTACAATTCCTTCTACAATATGACTGGTAATATTATATATGTTGTTCATGTGTTATTACAAAATACGTATTTCCATGTTTATTATGTTGTGAAAAAGGACACATATCACTTTTACCAAAGAAAAACTTATGGAGGAAATACATAGAAGAATGGTATGTTTCATTCATGATTCAGACTTCATCAGTTTTCTTCTATGGCAGTGGATAGCATTTTTCATCATTTAGACTCTTTCCTGTTCCTCTACTACCTTGATATTTCATCCCTCTGTTCTCCTTTCATTGACACCAGCCTAGTTCCATGCCTCATCATCTTTCATTTTGTTTCTAGATATTACTCTTGCTTCTGATATCTTTCACTGGTAATATATCTATTAGAGTGAAACTATTTTCCTAATGCCCAGGCCTGATTATCCTCACTTAAAGACCTCAGTGTTCTATTTCGCCCATCAAATAAAATAACATCAGTGATTTTGACATACAGGATCTTTATGTTAATCCTCAAACCTATACTTCCAGTATTATTTCATGGCATTTTTAAATTTTCCTATTATAGGAAAATCTTACTAGTCCTTGTTCTGGACTCCAAGTAGCATAGTTGTGTGTAACCCATTCCCCTATCTAGAAGAAATTCCATATTAATTTCTCTAATTATTTGTCACTATGATGTAATACTTTGATAAATTTCTTCTTTAAATTTCTCAAGTCATTTTTATGAAAACTATATAGAAAACATAGTTACTCTGGATGTTGTATTATGATTGTTTTATTTTTATTCTTATCTCAAATTCCTACTAAATTCTAAAATATTTCAAGAAAGAACTTATATTCTCTTTTATATTTGTTTTATTACTTAACTCACACAGGGTGTATGATTAATTCATGCCTGGTGAATTAACGGACATTTGCCCCAAATTAATTCCTGATATCCATGGAAGATCCAAAAAACTAGATGATTGCTTTCATCCAATATAAGATTTGTTATTTTTGCACAAAATATCTCTACATATTTTTACCTTCCAAGTGTATTCATGCTGGCAGTTCTTCTAGAAAGGAGAAAAATAGATCCTTGCTATAATAATTTTTATTATTATTATGTTTATTTTCATTCTACAAATAAATATAAAATGTTACAACTAAATTAAACAAATTTTAAAAGCTTATTTGGAATATAATTTTACTGGACATTAAAAAGTAACAATTGCCAGGTTAGTTTATAGTTAATGTGTACTTTGTAATTCATCTTTAGCAATAACTTATTTTTTGTTTCTGTGTACTTATTTGTCAGCCTTTTTATTACTTTTGCTATGTACATTTACAGTAGATTTTATGGTTTTTAAGAATTAAAAGTTGACTTTAACCCAAATTTGATTACTTGATTCTGCTATTTCATGTTTTCATGTTCTGAGACTGTAAAGAATAGCTGTATTTGTGACCCAGTTACATTCTGTATACACAAAAAGAACAATTCTAATTGAATGCCATGCTTTATTCTATAAATAAGACTTCTTATATCTACTTAATAAATTCATAAGATTGATTATTTACAGATGTAAGAATTTAAAAATTTTGTCATCACTTCAAATGGACCTCCTATTAAAAAGATAATTTCTAACACAATAAATTGTTTTGAATATTATGGTAATTAATTTTAGCCTATACAAAATTAAACATGTCTACATGTTCAATGGGAGGAATCAAGACCATTAAGAATAGATATTTGAAATAAACAATTTGTGCCATTCCCTCATCACATTTGAAATGTAGCTGTTGAGAATGGAGTCCTGTTCCAATAAAGAGAATTGTCGAAAGGACTTAAGCAAATTCCAACATTAAGAAGGAAAAATCAGTGAAAAGGAATGAACCTTTTAAATAGTTGCTGCTTTGACAAGATTTGTTGTTACATAATCAGTCTGTGGCAAAGATGATTGCCTGTTCTGTGGTTTGTTCAACAGCTTTGTAATCAATCACAAGAATAAATTACCATGATCAGTCATCTCAAATACAAAGAACAAAAACTATGCAGTTTGAACCTTAATGAATGGCTCATGATTATTAATAGATATGCCATTCACAGAGCTATTCTTCCAATTAGGATAATTAATAAAGTAGTATATGATTCCATTGGAAATTTGATATTGTTTTTCTTTTCTAATGCAATACCACTAACTAGTGAGTAAAATTCCTTAGACTGTAAATTCTTTGACTATAAATTCATTGTGGGAATTTATACTTTTCATTTCTTCTTATTCTTTGTCCCTGGAACATTTTTTACATGGTAGACACTAAGTGTATTCCTTGAATTGAAGCTATTTTTTGATTGTGATCCCATTTTCAATTTTTACTGACTGTCCAATATTAGGAAAATTGTTTGACTTTTATGGATCTCACTTCCCATGAATTAAATAAAAATAACAAACATAGCTCTTACTTGTTTTAAAGAATATTGTTTAAAAAATGAGGAAAGTAGAAAAATAATCAATAATGATTTGTCATAAAGGAACTTCAAGAAAATATGTTATAATTTCTTCTTCCATGAAGAGCAAGAATAAAAAAAATAAAAATAAATGTTTGTTTTTGTTTTCAGGTTTGAAAATATTTATATATGCTCTCTCTTCTGATTCTCACTTCCAAAATGTTAAAGATTAATGGGGTATGCAGGGAGGACTAGCAACTCTGTATAAGGACTTGCTAAACCCTTTTCATCACTACTCATCTCCCTTTGCTGTCTCACTGTCACCTAACTTTCCGTTTTGTCTGTAGAAAGCCATAACATATGCAGAAGTCACAACATGGTAAAACTGTCTCAAACTCATTAATGAATTAGATCATGAAAAGCATTTGAAGACAACACTTAACAGAATGGATAGATGAGAACAATTTGGTCCAACAGCCAAGAAGAAGACTGAAACAGGTATTGCGACAGTGTAGAGCTTGGTCAGACAGCTAAGACACCAAAATAATCCACAGCATTCCAGTCCATCAATGGTCATCTTGACTTTTATTTTGCCATTGGATTTCAATGATTCAGGAAGGTGGAATAAAGGTGATGACTTTGGGGAATCTGCTTCACTTTAATCCAAGTCATGCACAAATTAACACATCACTCCATGATATTATTGGGCTTTGAAAAAAAAAGACAAACAACATCTATCATGTGAGAAAAAAAGCACATATATTGTTTGCCCAATTTATAGATGAGGACCTGGGCCTGAGGAATGTATGTGATTATAAATCTATACTCTTTTTATTGACAAGTATTTTGTTTTTCTTTTTGTTTCAATCACTGAATAGACACTAATCTAGTACCACCAATAGCCCTCAAGATTTTATAGTGATCATATTATTTGTTTTGTCTGAAAGAAAGAACATAGAACAATCAGATTTCTAAACCAGAATGTCTGTAGTATGCAGTGTAGTGTTACGGTACTTGATGAAATGTAAAAAAAAATTTGTGTCTCCTACCTCACAAGATTGCAGACTTGCAAATATTATTGGTAGTTTATGTTTTAGTTTAAAAATCAGTTACATGTAGAAATGTTTTAAAAATTAATTTTTTCACTAATTACATGTAAAAATATTTCTTACATTTTAAAAATCTTTTGGAGTCTCAAATTCTCTCCCTCCCTCCAACTACTGAGATAGTAAACAAACTCCTATAGATTTTATATATGCAATCATATGAAAAATTTTCCATATTTAACTTTTTGTGGAAAGAAACTCAAAAAAAAATTAAGAAAATGGAAAATAATTTACTTCAGTCTATCAGTCTGTATTCAGACTCCATCAGTTGGAAGCAGATTTATATATATATATATATTTATCACAAGTCTTTTGGGATGGTTTTGGACTAGTATATTGCTGAGAAGATCTGAATCATTCACAATTGTTCATCGTATGGCATTCCTGTCACTATGTACAATGTTCTCCTAGTTCTCCTAGTTTTGCTCATTTCACTTTGCTTCACTTCATGTAAAATTTTCATGGCTTTTCCAAGCTTCTTCTGCTAAGCATATTAGTATTTTATTACAATAATATGCTATAACTTGATTCCCCATTTGATGAGTGTCTCCTCATTTTCAAATTCTTTGTTTCCACAAAAAAAGCTTCTTTAAAAAGAAGGCCTGGATCTCAATCCACTGAGCCACCCAGCTGCCCCCTTGTTTAGTCTCTAATTACTGTGCATTACATATCCATCCTGTTTAGTTTCCAACTACTAACTCCTCCAATTTATCCTCTTTTCTACCAGTTTCACTCCCTTATCTTGTTCCATTCCCCTCCAACTTTCTTGTAGCAAAAGACAGATTTTTGTACTCAACTGAGTGGGTATGTTCTTCCCTCATTGAGCCATTTCTGATGAGAGTAAAGTTCATGTGCCCCACACCCTCCTCCCTTACCTTTCCCTATACTGTAACAGCTTTTTTGTCCCTCTTTTATGTGAGATAATTACCCCATTTTATTTTCCCTTTTCCCTTCTCCCAGTGCTTTCTTCTTTCTTATGTCTTATTTTAATTTTACATATCATCCTTTTATATGTAATTCATATCCCTACCTTCCTTCTATTCCTTCTTCTAGTTGATGTATACTGATAAAATTTGTGGGAATTACAAGAAACATCTTCCATATAGTTATGTGAACATTGTAACTTAAAGAATGTTTTTTGATTTCTCTTTCTTGTTTACCTTTTTATGCTTCTTTTGATTCTGGTATTTGAGAGTTAATTTTCATTCAACTCTGGTTTTTTCATCAGGAATGTTTAAAAGTCCTTTCTTTCATTGAATATACCTTTTTTCCCCTGAAGGATAATGCTCAGTTTTTCTGTGTAAGTGATTCATGGTTAAAGTGGTAGGTCTTTTGTCCTCTGGAATATCATATTATAGGCCCTCAGATCCTTTAATGTAGAAGCTATTGAATTTTATGTTATCCTGAATGTGGTGCTACAAAATCTAAATTGTTTCTTTTAGGCTATTTGCATTATTTTCTCCTTGACATGGAAGTTCAAGAATTTGATTACAATATTACTGGGAGTTAACATTTTGGGATCTCTCCATTTCTATTATAACTTCTGTTTCTATAATATCCAGGCAATTTTTATTGAGAATTTCTTGAAAGATGTTATTTAAGCATTTTTATAAACACGGCTTATAGACAATCTATTAATTCTTAGACTATTTTTTCATGAATTTATTTTCCAGATCTATTATTTTTTCCAGTGTGATATTTAAGACTTTCTTCAATCTTTTTCCATTCTTTTCACTTTACTTGATTGTTTTTTGATGTCTCGTGGAATCATTAGCTTCTACTTGAAGAATACTAATTTTTCAGACATGATTTTCTTGAGTGAGCTTTTCCATTTGATCAATTCAAAATGTAAAGAATTTAATTTTCATTTTTTAAAGAATTCTTTTCCACATTGAATTTTGTATCTCTTTTTCCATTTTGCCAGTTCTGGTTCCAAATGGTTCTTTTCTTCAATGAATTTTTGAATCTCTTACCACCTGTTCTATTCCATTTTTCAAAATATTAATTTCTTCAGAATTTTTGTGCTCCTCTAGCATATTATTAAATTTTCCCACAGATTTCCTGTATCATTCTCATTTATTTCTCTAATTTTTCTTCTTAAAATCATTTTTGAGTTTCTTCTTTAATTCTTTATGGCCTTGAGAACAACTCATATTTTTCTTGGTGGCTTTGCAAGCAACAGTATTGACTTTGTTGTCTTTTTCTGAGTTTGTGTTTTGATATTCCCTGTCACCAAAATAACTTTCTATGTTGGATTTCATTTTTCTTATTGCTTGCTCATTTTCAAGAGATTTTATTTTCTTTTGATTAAAAACAAAAGAAAAACCTATGGCGAAGCTTCCAAACTTCAAGTTCTTTGTGTAGCTACCTTCAGAACTACTTCTGGGAATCTGTAAGTTTTCAATTCTTTTCATTGGTTTGATGTATGGAGAGGTGTGCTTAATATTCCCCAGCAAATGCTCTGGTCTATGAGTGACCACAAACATTCCCTTCTGTCCTGAAATTTTTAATAGAGTTCCCTGTGTCAACAAGTGCCCTATTTGACCTTGAGATATCCCACTCTCCATCCCAGAATAAGACCTGGATTCATGTATAGGAAATGTGAAAGGAATCTTGCACCCAGAGTCAGAAAAGGGACCGTTGAAATTTTCTTTTTCCCCTTTAAAACCCTTATCTTCCATCTTGGGTTTTAAAGCAGAAGAGCAGTAAGGGCTAGGCAATGGGAGTTAATTGTGGTCCAGGGCCATACAGCTAGGAAGTTTCTGAGGACAGACTTGAACTTAGGATCTCCCATCTTTATGCCTGGCTCTCAATCCACTGAGCCACATAGATGCCCCTCCTTTTAATTTTCTAAATTGTTGTCTGACACCCTTACCATCCGTGTTTGAGAGGTCTGGAAAATTTGCTGATGATTCAACTGCCTCCAAGGCCAACTTCCACAGTGGTACCTGCTATGGCTAGCTGCGTTGAGCTCCATTTCAACTAGGATACACAAGATCTTTTGGTTAACCCTTCTTATTTCTTTTGGGTTGGAAAAATTATTTTCATTCCATCTTTTTGTAGATTATGCTGCTCCAGAATTAATACTGAAGCATTATATCAAAGTTTTTTGGAAGGCATTTTGTAGTGATTAGGTCAATTTGTGTATCTTCTCAGCTATTTTGACTCTTCAGAGTTCCTTTTGTCAGAAAAAAATTCTCACAATTATTTTCTCACATTTTAGGAGTCATATTTTTTTTTCCTCTCCCTCCTTCCCCCAGGCATAACTAGTCTGATATATGTTATATGTGTATTTTCACTCAATATATATTTCCATATTCCTTATTTCATGATTATTGGTAGTTTAAATAAAGGATTTTGAAAGTCCATCTGAATGAAGCCATCCTATCTTATTTATTTAAAAAATAGAGTAGAATGATGTCTTTATGAGAAAACTTTAACATTTTATATACAGCAATAATTTTCTTAAACATAGAATTGAACAATAATGATTCTGCTAGAATTTTATTTTCTTCTCAAGTGTATTTTATTTTATTTTAGTTTTGGAAACAGAATTTCATTGGGGATGAAGAAAGGACATAAAATATTGTTATAAAAGCTCATTTTTTAAATCTAAGAAATCTGTGAACTGGTGAAATTCTAATGCTTTCCTATAAAGGGGAGCTGTACATGTGCCATTTTGGGTCATTATGATTAGGTAATCTATGGGACAAGTGAAGGGGGTGGGGTTTGTTATGTGCTTATTTATTTTCAGTGATTGTCTATGTGCTTTCTTAAACCTTAGCCATATGCTAGTACATCTGTTGGAAACAACATAAAGGTTTCTGTGCTTCAATATTCAAAGAGTTGAGTCATTGTTTTAGAATTTCAAATCGTATGCAATAAAGTACAAAATCATTGGTGGAGATAAAAGTCCAAGTTACATAGAGAAATGATTCAATAAATATTTAGGGGTCTAAGAAATACCCTATTCTGACAATGCATTCATCCATATTCATCTCAACATAAATGTAGACTTAAAAAGGTAGGAATGATTAGAATAATTAAAAGGCAGGGATATCATATAGGATAGGAATTTATTTTTACCTCCAGTATTCATTTTTTTTAAAAACCCTTGTACTTTGGTGTATTGTCTCATAGGTGGAAGATTGGTAAGGGTGGGCAATGGGGGTCAAGTGACTTGCCCAGGGTCACACAGCTGGGAAGTGGCTGAGGCCAGGTTTGAACCTAGGACCTCCGGTCTCTAGGCCTGACTCTCACTCCACTGAGCTACCCAGCTGCCCCTAGTATTCATTTTTTTATGTTCAGCAAATATTTATTTTTACATCCAAACACTGTTTATGTTCCTTTCCATTCAGAAAATATATCTTTTTGCCTTAGAGCATCATCTAAGGAAAGTCTCTACTTTAGAAAATGACACTTACAATATCTAATAGAAATTAAATATTTGTATGATATCAAGGGAAGTATTTTGTGGAGTAAAACAACTACATTGGTTCTTTTTTTTCTAGAAACAACCAAAATTCTATCATTTACATTCTGTTGTTACTTCTAAGCTAGAAAAGAGAATAGTAAAAAAAAACAAAAACCTATAAAGTTCAAAATTTTTCATTATCAAAATGTAAATATTATGAACACTTTGGATTTCATTTTTCTCATTAGCACTTTGATTATTTCTAACTAGACAATTAAAAACAGTAGACTTCTAATAAAAAAACTGAGTGATACATATATAGATGTTGTTTATTATTGCAAAAGAAGATACTCAAGGCACTTTAAAATACTGTCAAGATGTATGTTGATCCTCTGTATGCCAGAAATTTTGTATATTCTGGATCTTTTTATTTTCTTTTTTTCAAGCCACTATTAAAATAGGGCATTGCAGTCTCAGTGAACTTTTCCCCCCTTTTGGAATTCCAGAATTATCTAGATAGATGCACCCATGTCATTGGCACCGCATTATCCTACTTTCCAGCACCAATTTCATGCACCAGATCCCACGATAAACCTGGGCTACACAGTTTCACAGTATTTATGCTAGGTCAAGGTGGCAGAGATTAATCTTACAAAGCTATCCCCAAAAGGGCACACCAGCTGCCATGCCTAAGTAAATCAGATAATGGCAGTAGATCTAAAAAGGTTTTGAGATAGAAGTTTGGGAACCTATTTCATCTGCATAAATCCACCGAGACGACAGTCTTTTCCAAATCCCCATATTTGATATTGACAGACCCTGAAGTCATTTTAAAATATAATTAAAACCTTCTGAATGTGTTGTTTTGTGATTTCCTTACCCCAAATATATATTTTAAATGATTGTTGCTGGAGACTCAAAAGCATCTGGGAGGAAGTTCAAATGCAGGTCAGCACAGCCAAACCAAGCTAAGATCACTGCATCTTCAGCCTAAATTAGAAGAACATTAAAAATCAATGTACTGTGATGGGAAATAGCAGTTCCTGGGCCTTGTACACAAACAATGTGTAGAAATGAGGACAGAGTGTTGTTTTACAGATCTTATGTTCTCACAAGGCACTGACAAAGATGAGGAAAATGAAAACATAACGTGAACAGGCAAGCATTCTCTCTCTTTGTGAAAAGTTGTCATTAAAATTATTTTTTTGCTAAATCCCGAGCATAATAGAATTTGCATTTGTTTCCTAAAGGTATCAGAGGCAGCTTGCTTTCTCCTCTCTCTCCAAAAAAGAGACAAAATCAGAGAGACGGAGACATGTAAACATAGAAATAGAATCGGAGAAAGAAAGATATATATATATATATATATATA
>NC_058132.1:518853259-518888274 GCF_016433145.1 Gracilinanus agilis
ATGTCCTTCAATTGGGGAATGGCTGAACAAACTGTGGTATATGCTGGTGATGGAATACTATTGTGCTAAAAGGAATAATGAACTGGAGAAGTTCCAGGCAAACTGGAGAGACCTCCGGGAACTGATGCAGAGCGAAAGGAGCAGAGCCAGAAGAACTCTATACACAGAGACTGATATACTGTGGTAAAATTGAATGTAATGGACCTCTGTACCAGCAGCAATACAATGACCCAGGACAATTCTGAGGGATTTATGGTAAAGACGCTACCCACATTCAGAGGAAGGACTGCAGGAGAGGAAACATATAAGAAAAACAACTGCTTGAACGCATGGGTCGGGGTGGACATGATTGAGGGTGTAGACTCGAAACTACCACACCAATGCAACTACCAACAATTTGGAAATTGGTCTTGATCAAGGACACATGACAAAACTAGTGGAAATGCGCATCGGCCAAGGGTGGGGGAGGGTCGGGGGGGGTTGAAGGGGAAAGGTGGAGCATGAATCATGTAACCATGTTAAAAATGAATATTAATTAATGTTAAAAAAATATTTATAGCTGCTCTCTTTGTGGTGGCAAAAAACTGGAAAGCAAGAGTATGCCCTTCAATTGGGGAATGGCTGAACAAATTGTGGTATATGCTGGTGATGGAATACTATTGTGCTCAAAGAAATAATAAACTAGAGGAATTCCATGTGAACTGGAAAGACTCCAGGAATTGATGCAGAGCGAAAGGAGCAGAGCCAGAAGAACATTGTACACAGAGACCAATACACTGTGGTAAAGTAAAATGTAATGGAACTACTTCTGTACTAGCAGCAATGCAATGACCCAGGACTATTCTGAGGGATTTATGGAAAAGAACACTACCCACATTCAGAGGAATAACTACAGGAGTGAAAACAGAAGAAAAACAACTGCTTGGACACTTGGGTTGATGAGGACATGATTGGGGATGTAGACCTGAAAAGACCACACCCATGTAACTATCAATAATGTGTAAATAAGTCTTGACTGACCACATAATAAAACCAGTAGAAATATGAATTTTCTACAGTGGAGGGGGGAGGATGGTTGAGGGGGTTAAGGGGAAAGTAAGAACATGACTTATGTAACCATGGAAAATTTTTCTAAAAATAAAATATTATTTAAAAAAATGAAACATCTGAGACAAGATTTGATAAAAGTTAGTCTCCTTATATGAACTCACAAATTATTTAACATAAATGAATCCAAAAGGTAAATGCATATTTTCAGCAACTTTCTTCATAAGAAACCCTAAGGGATTCTGGTTATCCCATTAGTGACAACCCAGTTTTTATAACAGGTTCATAAAAATATTTCTTATAGTTTATTTTTTTGTTTTTTTGTTTTGTTTTTTGGAAATTTTTACCTTCCATCTGGGAGTCAATACTGTGTTTCAGCTCAAAGGTAGTGGTAAGGGATAGGCAATGGGGGTTAAGTGACTTTCCCGGGGTCAAAAAGCTAGGAAGTGTCTGAGGCCAGATTTGAGCCTAATACCTGCTATCTCTAGGCTTGTCTCTCAATCCACTGAGCTACCCAGCTGCCCCCTCCTATAGTTAATAAAAACAAGAAGATATCTTTTTCTCTTCAGCTTCTTGAATTTGAGTTGCTCTTGCTATTACTGATAAGGGAAAACAAGGTGATTTTTCCTGCATCTTTTACTTTTCTTTTTATTTAGTCATGTTAATGAGGGTGGAGAAGTAAGCTGATTATGATGATATGATGTATATGATAACAATTGATAATATAATGTATATGTAAAATTGATGATATAGAACAATATGTATGTATGATATGTATGTATGCATATAAATGTTATGAAAAAATCAATCAAGAGCTGAAAGAGAGGTTTATGCTTAGATAAAAGGGAAGGGAGAGAGATAGAATGGGGTAAATTAAATAACATAAAGAGGCAAGAAAAATCAGTATGGAGAGGAGAGGATAAAGGTTGCTGACAGGCAATTCTTAAACTTTACTCTCATTGTAACTGGCTCAGAGAGTAAAAACGAATATACTCAGTGGGGTATAGAATTCTATCACTCTAAAGACAAGTAGAAGAGGAAAAGATAAGGGAATACGGTGTTAATTGAAGGGAGAGGTAAGTGGGGGGGTGACAAAAAGCAAAATACTGGTGAGGAGGAACAGAGTGAAAGGGAAAAGAGAAGGATCTAAAGGGGATAATACGATAGAAGGCAATACACAATTAGTAAGCATAACACTGAATATGAATGAGATGAATTCACCCATTAAAGAGGAGTGGTAGCAGAGTGTATTAAAAAACAGAATCCTACTATATGTTGCTTACAAGAAACACAATTGAGGCCTGATGACACACACAGATTCAAGGTAAAAAGTTGGAGCAGAATTTATTATGTATCATCTAAAATTAAAAAAAAAAAAAAGCTGGAGTATCAATCATGATACCAGACAAAGCCAAAATAGAAATTTAAGGAAGGAAATTACATTTTGCTAAAGGACACTATAAACAATGATTTAACATCATTACTAAACATTTATGCACCAAATAGCATAGTATTTAGATTTCTAAAAAAAAAAAAATTAAAGGAGCACAAGGAAGAAAAAGATAGCAAAACCATACTAATGGGGGATATCAACCTTCCCCTTTCAGAACTAGATGAATCAAACTAAAATAAATAAATAAATAAAAAGAAGTAAAGGAAGTAAATGAAATGCTAGAAAAAATAGAGTTAATAGATATTTGGAGAAACACTGAACTGATATATAAAGGAATATACCTTCTTCTCAGAAATACATGGTTCATATATAAAGATCAAACATGTACTAGGGCATAGAAATATTGCATCAAAATGCAGAAAAAACAGAAATAATGCAACTTTTGAGATTATAATGTGATAAAAATTATAATTAACAAGGCTCTGTGAAAAAGTAAATTTAAAATTAAGTGGAAAATAAATAATTTAGTTCTTCAAAATTGGGGGTAAAAAAAGAAATCATAGAAACAATTAAAAACTTCATTAAAAAGAATGACAGTAAGGAGACAACATACCAAAACATATGGGATACAGCTAAAGCAGTACTCAGGTGAAAATTTATACCTCTGAGTTCCTTTACAAACAAAATAGAAAGGGAGGAATTCAAGAAATTGGGTTTGCAACTAAAAATTGGAAAAATAATAAATTACAAATGCCCAGATAAAAACTAAATTGGAAATCCTAACTATTAAAGGAGAAATTAATAAAATTGAAAGGAAAAGAACTATTGAACTAAGAAATAAGGCTTGGAGCTGGTACTTTGAAAAAAATCACAAATAAATTAGATGAAGTGCTGAAGAAAGAGGGAATCAAATTAATATTATTAAAGATAAAAGATAAAGGGTAATCTCACCTCTAATGAAGAAGAAATTAAGGCAATTATAAAGAACTATTTTGCCAAATTATATGGCAATAAATATGACAACCTAGTTGAAGTTGGTGAATATTTACAAATATATAAATAGCCTAGATTAAGAAAAGAAGATATAGAATACTTTAACAATCCAATCTCAAAAAAAGAAATTGAAAAAGCCATCAAGAAATGTCCTAAGAAAAAATCATCAGGGGCTGAGAGATTCAAAAGTGAATTCTATCAAACCTTTAAAAAAAACATTAATGCCAGTACTATACAAACTATTTGAAAAAATAATCAAAGAAAGAGTTTTATCAAATCCCTTCTTTGACACAATTATAGTACTGATTCCAAAGCCAGGAAGACCAAAAACAGAGAATGAAAACTATAGACCAATGCCCTTAATGAATATAAATGCAAAAATCTTCGATAGCATGCTGGCAAAAAGACTCCAGCAAGTTATCATGAAGATTATTTACTATGATCAGGTATTATTTATACCAGGAATGCAAGGATGGTTTAATATTAGGAAAACCACACAGATAATTTACCATATCAATAATAAAACCAACAGAAATCACATGATTATCTCAATAGATGCAGGAAAAGCCTTTGACGAAATACACCTATTCCTCATGAAAAGAGTAGGACGTATAGGAATAGATGGGTCTTTCCTCAGAATAATAAACAACACATATTTAAAACCATCAACAAGTATCATCTGCAATGGGGACAAGTTAGAAGCCTTACCAATAAGATCCAGAGTGAAGCAAGGATGCCCATTATCACCTCTTTTCTTTAATATTGTACTTGAAATTTTAACAGTATAAATTAGAGAAGAAAATAAAATTGAAGAGATTAAAGTAGGCTATGAGGAAAGTAAACTATCATTCTTTGCTGATAATATGACAGAATACTTAAAGAATCCCAGAAAATCAATTAAAAAGCTAATGGAAATAATTAACAACTTAAGCAAAGTTGCAGGGTACATGATAAACTCACATAAATCATCAGCATTTCTATATATTTCCAACAAACTCAATAGCAGGAGTTAGAGAAACTCTATTTAAAGTCACTCTAGACAATATGAAATATTTAGAAATCTATCTGACAAGCCAAACACAGGAATTATACGAACAAAACTACAAAACACTTTTCAGACAATTAAAACTAGAATCCGAATAATTGGAAAAACATTATTTGCTCATGGGTTGGATGAGCTAATATAATTAAAATGACAATACTACCAAATTAATCTACTTATCCAGTGCCATTCCTATCAAACTATCCAAAAAAACCACATTTTTATAGAATTAGAAAAAAATTGTAACAAAGTTTGGAAGAACAAGAGATCAAGAATATCAAGACAAATAATGAAAATAAAAATGTGAAGGATGGTGGCCTAGTAGTACCCTATATTAAACTGTACTATAAAGCAGTGGTCATCAAAACTATATGGTGCTGGCTAAGAGATAGAAGGGCGGATCAATGGAATTGACTAGGGATAAATGACCTCAGCAAGCCAGTGTTCAATAAACCCAAATATCTTAGCTTTGGGGACAAGAACTCACTATTTCACAAAAACTGCTGAGAAAATTGGAAAACAATATGGGAAAAATTAGTTTTAGATCAACATCTTATACTCTATACAAAGATAAATTAAAAATGGGTAAATGACTTAAATATAAAGAATAAAATCATAAATAAATTAAATCACCATTGAATAGTATACCTCTCAGATCTGTGGGAAAGGAAGGAATTTAAGACAAAGCGACAGATACAGAACATTACAAAATGTAAAATGAATGACTACGATCACATCAAATTTAAAATTTTTTGTACAAAAAAAGTGCAACCAAAATTATAAGGAAATCAAAGAACTGGGGAAATATTTTTATAATAACACACTCTGACAAAGTTTTGGTTTCCCTAGTTATAAGGATCTAAGTAGAAATTACAAAAAAATTAAGGCATTCCTCTATTGATAAATGGTCAAGAAAAAAATGTGAAGGATGGGGGCACCTGTCCCAGATATTAAACTGTACTATAAAGCAGGGGCCATCAAAACAATATGGTACTAGCTAAGAGACAGAAGGGTGGATCAATGGAATAGACTAGGCATAAATGACATGAATAGTCATTTATTACAGGTCACAAAATAAAACTTGGGACAAGAATAGACAGTTCTCAGTTGAGGAAATCATAACTATCCATAAGCACATGAAAAAGTATTCTAAATTCCTCCTGATTAAAGAAATGCAAATTAAAATATCATTGAAGTACCATCTCATCCCCAGCAGATTGGCCAATATGAAAGCAAAAGAAAGTGATAAATGTTGGAGGGGATGTGTCAAAATTTGGACACTAATGCACTGCTGATGGAGTTGTAAATTGGTACAATCATTCTAGAGGGTCATTTGGAACTATGCCCAAAGGGTTTTAAAAGACTGCCTGCCCTTTGATTCAGGAATACCATTACTGGGTTTGTACCCCAAATAGAAAATAAGGGAAAAATATATAAAATATTTATAGATACTCTCATTATAGTGGCCAAAATTTGGAAAATGAGATGGTGTCCATTAATTGAGGAATGGCTAAACATATTGTGGTATCTGATGGTGTCGGAATGATGAACTGAAAGAATTTTATGTCAAATGGAATGACCTCCAGGATTTTATGCAGAATGAAAGAAGTAGAACCTTGAGAACATTTATGCAGAAACTGATATGTTATGGCAGAATCAAATGTAATGGACTCCTGTACTAGTAGAAATGCAATGATCCATGACAATCTAAAGGGACTTATGAGAAAGAACACTCCCCACATCCATAGAAAGAACTGTGGAAGTAGAAACACAGAAGAAAAACATATGATTGATTGATCACATGGTTCAATGGGCATATGATAGGGAATTTTTACTTTAAGTAATCATTCTATTGTAAATATGAATAATATGGAAATAGGTCTTGATCAATGACACATGCAAAACCCAGTGGAATTGCTTGTAAGTTCAGGGAGGTGAGAGGGAAAGAACATGAATCATGTAACCATGGAAAAATGTTCTAAATAAATTATTTAAATAATAGAAATATGTTGGGAAAATGTCTTTACTATCCTCAGTTTCAAGTTGAGGAAATTAAGGTAAGCAGAATTTAAATGACTGGCCTAGGGTTACACAGGAAATAAGTGTCTGGGAAATTATTTTAATTCAGGTCGTCTGACTTCAAGACCAACACTCTGACCACTATGCTAACTGCCTTTTGATAAGGCCTAACACTCTGTAAATATTTTGGATGTGGATATTTATTCTCACTCTCATCCAAAATACTCCTGAGAAGCATAAAAACATAAACAAGAAAATTTAAGGGCTTCAAGAATGTGAAACTTTTTGTTAATTTATGGGAAGATGGTATTTGTAACTCTTAAAACTTTAATCATTATTAGAGTAGTTAGAAGGAGTATATATAAGTAGAAGGTATAGGAATAAGTTGACTAAGATGCATGATATCCCCCCAAAAATGAGGTATATGAAATACAGGTTTGGAAAATACATCACCATAGGCCCATTCTTGTAATATTTTCTAAACACCATTATCCTTCCCAAGGCCCTCACAGGAATTCATTTTTCCACTCATACAATAGAAACTGATTCTTTTCCCCTGAAAATATAGAATAGACTGCATAGAAAAGAAATGACTCTACAAACTGTAAGGTGTAAAAATGGTAATTATTATGGTTGGAATAGATATTTAAGGTTTGGTCACTAGAAATTGATTTTGAAATAAAAGAGACCTAAGTCAGGATGACTTTTATGGTGGTTTATTTACACTTAGGAAGATTGAAGGTAGGAAAAATGAGAGAGAGAAACTTTGGCCCAGACCAGAGGTCTCGACCAGGGAGGTTTCAGAGGCCACAGCAGAGAGGGCATGAAGGTTAATTAAACAAGGCTTGTAGCCACAAGGCCTCCTCTAAGAAGAGAGGCCTCCTTGAGGGTAGAGCCTCCACAATGCCAAGAGAAGAGAAAGAGAGTCAGCCTAACTTACCCATGTGATAATTCAAAGTGAAGCAGTCTGAGGTCTCACCTGAGCTCCTTCAACACCAAGTTCAAAGCCCCGAAAGCCCTGCACAGGAAGTTACCATCATATTTAAAAGCTAGCAGCTTTCTCCACTTCCTGTGTCCACCTCCAGTTTCACATGGACAAATGGTAGCCTCAATATTGTTTTGGACTGCCCAAGGGGGCAGTCACTTGTTTTTGATTTGTCACTTACTATCAGGTGTGGGTAACAGACCTCCCCACTCCCCACTTAATTCTAAGTTGGGTGGGGTGAAGTTATTCCTAGTGGCTACAGTCTAAAGAATGAATGAGGAAGAGCTAATTCCATTTACACACATTCCAGCCTATTTTCTATCTTTCACAATTCTTTTGTGTGTGAATTACCCCTGGCATTTCTCCTATTATATCAAAGTTGTTTACTATCTAAATGAAATGATCTCGAAATTTTGAAGTTTGAAGTTTTAAAAGTTAAGGTTTCCTTCTTGTTACTTCATTGACCTTATGTTTTAAAGTTATATTTCCAGTGAAATCTTCACTGGCAGCAGAATCCATTTCATTTGTTACCCTCTTTACTCTCCTAGTCAGTTGTGTAAATTGTTTCTCTCCATGTCTTCAAAAACACCTCTCTTCTCATATCATTTGAGTAACTTCATTTTCACTTGTACAATCTTTTATTACTCCAAAGTGAACAATCTGGGACCATGGAACTTTAAATCAAAACTCCCAAGTCTATAAATTAATATCTCCACTCTTACTCTGACAGTGATGACCATAAAATCTATTCTAGCAGCTAAGACTTGGTTAAGTATAAGGTCCCTTACACGTGAAGGACCAGATGATGAATGTGTATTGTTGTGGAATTTCTTTTCTAGGCCACTCATAACTCTGGACTATCAGTCACCAGTGGTCCTCATGCCTGCCTGGGACTGGCATTAAATCACCTCATGCAGCCCATCTTCATAGGATAGCTGTCTGTAGCTACTGTTTCCTATGGAGAACTTTCATCACATCAGATCAACAACTCTTAAACCAGCAGCATCCTTTACCATCAATCTATAATACATCCATGCCTGGATCTCCAACTGCCTCTGACTGTTTATTTTCTACTTTTTATTTACCTCTTCTTCCCCTTAAATTGTTACCTGTATGCCCCAGTAGGGGAATACCCCTCAGGTTGACATGTTGGCCATATAAGTGTGCTTTCTGTGCATTTAGTTTTTATAGGTCCATTTTCAGACTTATCTGGGGAGGGCTGAAGGGTGTGTATGTGAGGAGGAAATTTAATTAAACAGCTTCCTATTTGCATTAACTTAAAATAGTTTTAGTTTGAAATCTTGAAACTGTTCAAATTGTAGTAAGATAGTCACATTTATTAGCTTATTGAGTAGCTGTATACAGAAATATGTTCATGAAAAACATAATTAACAGAGATATTATAGCCTTATATAAAAAGAATGACTAGTAATAGAGATGTATATAACTGTATGCTTTCATATCATTGTATACTCTCATAACTGGTGGTTCCTACTTACTTATGTCTAGAATAAACCCTATAAGTCTCCCTTCTCACTGTAAGTTTTCTCCTTTAAAAATCTGTCAGTGATGATCAGTGTCTCAAAATTTTCTGGGGGCCATATGTAGACCTCTGACTTATTTGTCTTGTCCATCAAATAAAGCCTGACTACTCAAACTTTGCCCAGGTTTTTTCTTTCAATTTTTAAAGAAACTCCCTCACAAGTAAATATCCTCTGTCAATAAAGGTCAGCATCTTTTCTTCAACTTACATTTTTAAGGATGTACCTTGAGCACTAAGAAATTAAATTATAAGGCCTGGGTTATTGAGCAATTATGTGGTAACAGAAAGTCTTGAACTCAGGTCTTCCTGTGGAAGGCTTGTTTTTTATCTATCTATATCTACATGCATGCATAAACACATAAGAAATGCATACATACACACATATGTATATGCATACACAATGGAATATATGCATTTATAATATAAGTATATGTGAAATAGATTTATCTATATGTCTAAGTATATGTACACATGTATATATATATTATGTATATGAACATGTGTTTATAGGCACTATCATTTCTATTTTGAAATGGAAATATAAGAGACATAGAACTAAGAAGGGAAAAAGTATATCAGGCATATTTAGATCTTATCTCATTGCTTCTATTATCAGAGGTTGTTTATTTTGTTGTTTGTACAACTTATGATAGGACTCAACCTTAATTTCATCCTACATTTATTATCTTTGTGATACAACTTTCTATATTTTACATGTGTTTTATTGTGAGCAATCCCAGTGGTTCAGAAGAACAGAGCAACATACATTCTTTTTCAGATCATTGCTAGTTTCAAAAATATTAAATAAATGGAGGTTTCCAAAAGTATTTTTGATCCTATAAATACAAATCATCCTAACTCTTCATTGGAAAAGAGGCTTCAGGGGTAATTTTATTTCTATTCCCTTGTTACTTTTTCTCTTTGCTCCTAATCCTAGTTTTTCTGTAAAAACAAACTACCTATTGTGTACCAGAAACTGCTCTAAGAGCTAAGCTAATTCCTACTCTCAAGGCCAACAAAATCTGTTGGGGGAGACAATTTTTAAACAAACTAAATATAGAATAGTTGGAGATGATCAATAGAATGAAAGGAATATTATTAAAGGGCTTGGTAAAGCTTCTTTTTTTGATAATGGATTCTTATAGAAGATGAAAATATAATGGCATTCCAAATGAAGCCATCGAAACCAAGAGGAAAATATAAGAAGCGAAAAATTCCAAGGATAAGCATAAAAAGGAAAAATGTACAGGGTGAGGAAATGGATTGTCCTGTTCAGGAAACAGTAGAAAGGCAAGGTCACTGGATCCTAGACACTATTAGAGAAGTTGCTAGGCTGGTGTGGTAGAAGAGATTCAGTTTTTAAAGAATATTTTTTAAAATCCAGAAGGAAATTTATTTCATACTAGAGGTGATAGTGGACCAATGGAATGCACTGAATATGGGTATGATGTGGTCAGACATATACTTTAAGAAGATTATTTTGATAACTGAGTAAAGGATGGACTAGAGCGAGAAAATACTTTAGGAAGGGGGATCAATAAAAAATATTTCAATATTCCAAGTATGAGGTGAGGGACCGAACCAAAATTGTAGCTTCATTACAGAAGAGTGGAGAATTTACATGAGAAATTGGAAAATTTGCTGGCATTTAGTAACAGATTTTATATGGGGTATGAGAGTGACTATGGCTTCCAAATGACCCCATAGTTGCAAGACTTGGTGATTGTGAAGATATTCTTTTTTTTTTTTTTTACAATAGCAAAATTCAGAAAAGGGGAAGGATTATATTGTTGTTTGGATTTTTTGCAAGAAAAGAAAAGAAGTTCATCATTGATGATTTTAGTTTAAGATGTTCCAAGGAAATACATTTTAATATATCCAAAGGTTAGTTAGACTTTCATGGGTGACTAGCTGTTTAGATAGATATTAGAGCTTGAAAAGTAGATTTCAGAATCATTGGTAGTTTAATCCATGTGAGCAGATGAGACTGACAAGCAAAGCAGTTTATAAATAAAAGAGATTCCAAGACCATGTTGGCAAACCTGTGGAATAGGTGATTGGAGAGGGAATGCTCCCTTTCCCCTCTTCATAAAGCCCTAAGGATATTTCTCATATCACTTGCCCCTATACCCAGCAGCCCAATGGAAATGCTTCCTCCCTCCCCTGCCTGCAGAAAGGTGGTGGCTCATTTGTGGCAAGAGGGTTGCAGTTTGGGCACTTATTCTCTAAAAGGTTCACATCACTCTTCTAGGATCTCATTGTGGTTTATACTCTTTCTAGTTGGATATCAGAAATACTGCTTCCTTTTACTATAAAATATTCATATGTTTTACTGTCTTATTTGGCATGCCAGCTCCTTTTATATCCTCTGTGTCGGTGATATTAAATATCAATGTTAATGTCAAAGTTAAGTTAGGTTCTATGAATAATTCTTGTCAGAAACTTCATGGTAAAGAATGTATGAAGGAAAATTTGTAAGTGTATGATAACCTGGGATAAATAATGTAAGAATTAAATTTTAGTTATTATATTTATATATTAAAATTATGTGGCCGCCAGGAATCAACAATTCAGGTTGATTCCGTAATTAAATCAGACCCAAGTCAGCATCGGGTTGAGGAGTTTATTTACAATCAGGAAGGTGAGTAGTGATAAAGAGAAGAGGGAGGTTAGAAGTCTAAATAAATGAAGCTGTAAGCCGCAAGGCCCAACAGCCGGATAGGCAGAGTTTAGAATTGGCCAACTAGGCCAAGGAAGCCAGCCTAACTCACCCACGTGACAATACAGAGTGTAATCTGTCTGTGGTCTCAGGAGATGCTTCTTCTTCCAGTTCCAGACGCCCACTCCCTCTACAGGAAGTTCACTAACTTACTTAAAGAGAATGTGTCTTTCATCACTTCCTGTGGTCCACCTCTAATTCAAATGGACAAATGGCAGTTTCTACATTGATTTGGACTGCCCAAAGGGCAGTCCCTTATTCTTGATTTGTTACTTATTGTCACGTGTGGGTAACTCGTCTCCCCTCCCCACTAAGGGAGGTGGGAGTGACATCATTAGCACGCCTAGGTCGAGTAGATTTTTGACTATTAAATGGGATCTGGCTAATTCTATTTACACAATAAAGAAATAAAAATGTCAAATCAAATTCATAATTCATATGACACTACTATCAATTTCTGACATGAAATTCTTACACTGATGTCTCCTTGTGTGGAGGTGACCAGAAACCCTCCAAATCTACATTAGTAGAAGACTGTATATACTAAAAATGTTTCAGTCAGTCATGAACACTATTTAATGATGTAATCAGATTGTACTCTGTGTCATGAAATTAACTGGATGAAATTACAGATATTTGAAATACAAGAGGACCATCTATATATACAAATTAGTATAATAGTTAATTGTCTGACTTTTCCCTATGATACCTTGAGTACAGGTATTTATTCATATAATTTTGAAGAAAGCAATGGCATTGAAAAATAATCATCTGAATATTATTGTTTCCCTTATCCCCCAAAGTATTTTAAGTCTCTAAGTTTTCAGTAGGACAGAAATTTAATGAATATACTTCAGATCCTTAAAACAATTTCGCAATATATTAAATCATGCTGGGTAGTTAGGTGGTACAGTGGCTAGAATGCCCAGCTGTAGTTGGGAAGACCTGAAATCAAGTTAGCCTCCAACATTTACTATCTATATGACACTGGTCAAGTTGCTTTATCCTGTTTGCTTCAATTTCCTTATTTGTAAAATGAGCTGGAAGAGGAAATCATGAACTAATCCTGTATCTTTACCAAGAAAACCCTAAACGGGATCACACGGTGTCAAACATAACTGAAAATGATTAAACAACAAAAATTACACTAAAAATTACCTAACACTAACACATAATAAACCTTTTTTCTGTCTCCTATTTTCAGTGGTCAAAATTTCAGAGTGAGAATTCACAAAGAATTTCCATTAAAATTAATCTTAAAGAGACTTCCGGTTAAGATGGCAGCAGTGTAAGGAGCAGCTGCTCTATCTCTCCTGACTGAAGCATACAGGACTCCTCAAGGGGAAATAAAAACGAGTCTAGAGGAATGAAGGAACCCCACAACAGGGCACAGCATTGAAGGTATGCAGAATCAGGGCATTTCCACACTATAAAGGGGTGAAACAGCTCTCACTAAAACGCGAGAGGAAGAAGCTCCTCCACCACCCCCCACACCTCACACCTCGCACAATGACAATGCACAAGTGGGAAAACAGGACTGGGGCAACCAGTTGATCACTGGCAGCTCCGGGGTTTGTACCTGTGTGCTGCAAGACGAGGGACCCCAGGTGGCTGGGGGTACGCACGGACTTTCCCCCAGTGCCAAGCGGGTGAAGGCACCGCCTCGGGCTGGGACAAACGCCCCTAAAACACAGCCTTTCCCAAGTGCTGAAGGCATCGCCTCAGGTGCGAATATAGATCTCCAGCCCAGGGACTTTCACTACCTTCTGCTTGGGTGAAGGCAGTGCCCTAAGAGCATCTGCACAGGCAAAGGCAGTGCCCTAGGCTTGAATAACAATCTCCAGCCCAGGCTTGGACCTCCAGTGAGGACCCGGTGCAGACCAGAGCATGGCTGTGGAAGCAGCCCCAAAGCATGCTGAAGGAACCTCTGGCAGAGGGGCAGACTGGGAACTACCAGGAGGCCTGACCCCAAGGACAAGGAGACCAGAGCCCTCCGGAGCTTGCAAGGCCCAGGCAGACCCTGAGTGCAAAAACAAAGCTGAAAAGGGGCGGGGCCAACAATGGCCAGCAATAAGGAAGTGCAGAAGAAAAAGACCATCAAGTGAAACTCTGGAACACTGGACAACTTCTACACAGAGAAAATCCAGACAACAGAGGAGGGAAAACAAAAACCCAAACCTCCCCAAAAAAAAGAAAGCTGGTCACAAGCTATTGAAGAGTTCAAAAATGAAATGCTGAGGAAGATGGAAGAAATCTGGCAAGAAAATAACAGTTTAAAAGGCAGAATTACGCAATTTGAAAGTGAGACAAGACAACTGAAGACCAAAAATGACCAAATTGAAAAGGAAAACCAAAAAATTATAGCCAAAAACCAAAACATTACAGCCGAAAACCAGGCCTTAAAGGCTAGAATCAAACATTTAGAAACCAATGATCTCTCAAGACAACAAGAACAAATAAAACAAATTCAAAAGACAGATAAAATAGAAGGAAACATGAAATATCTCAATGAGAGAGTGACAGACCAAGAAAACCGGTCTAGAAGAGACAACTTGAGAATCATTGGTATTCCAGAAAAGGCAGAAATTAATAGAAACTTGGACTCCATACTTAAAGAAATTATTCAGCAAAATTGCCCTGAAGTTCTACAACAAGAGGGCAATATAGACAATGAAAGGATCCATAGAACACCCTCTACACAGGACCCAGAAAAGTCAACACCCAGAAATATAATAGCGAAATTGAAAAGCTTTCAAGTTAAAGAAAAAATCTTACAAGAAGCCAGAAAGAGACAATTCAAATATCAAGGAGCACCAATCAGAATCACACAGGATCTGGCAGCCTTAACTCTAAAAGACCGCAAGGCTAGGAATACAATATTCAGAAAGGCAAGAGAGCTGGGCCTTCAGCCACGAATCAACTACCCAGCGAAACTGACTATATACTTTCAGGGGAAAGAATGGGCATTCAACAAAATTGAAGAATTCCAAGTTTTTGCACAAAAGAGACCGGGACTAAATGGAAAGTTTGACACTCAACCACAAACATCAAGAGAAAGATGAAAAGGTAAATAAGAAACAGAGGGAAAAGAAAGAAAACTCATAGTCTTTTAAGCTTGAATTTTTAAGGGCATAAATAAGATCTAATTATCTGTATTACTAGGTGGAGAAATGCTTTGTATAATTCTCTGTAGTGAACTCTATACACTATTTTAATATTCACTATTATAGCAATAAGAAGAATAATTCATAGGGAGAGGACAGGATACTAAATGGTCTAAGAAGACATGGGGGTGGGAAAAAGGGGGGAATAGTAGGGGACACCAAGAAAAATTTGAGTAAATGAGAAAAATAAGATATTCTATTACACACAAAGAGGGCATGGGAAGGGGAGGGGATGAATAATATCATAAGAAGGAGAGGAAGAGAGCATAATCAAACCTTACTCTCAGTGTAATCAACCCAGAGAAGGAAGAGTAGCTTTATTATCCATCTGGATAAAAAACTATCTAACCCTACTGAGAAAGTCAGAAGGGATAAACCAAAGGGAGCAGGGGAGTGGGGAGGCCAAAAAAGGGAGGCGAGAAGAAGGGGGAGGGAATTCATTTGGTCTTCAAAAAAACAAAAATAGAGGAACAACAAGGGAGGGGGAAGAAAGGGAAGTCAATCAAGGGAGGGGATAAGGGAGACCGGTTCAAAGCAAACCACTGGTGTAAAAGAAAATAGTGTAATAAGAAGGAGTGGGTATAGGGGAGGATACAAAAATGTCAGTGAATACACAACTAACAATTGTAACTCTGAATGTGAACGGGATGAACTCACTCATAAAAAGGAAGCAAATAGCAGAGTGGATCAGAAAACAAAATCCTACCATAGATTGTCTACAAGAAACACATATGAGGCGGGTAGACACACACAAGTTCAAGGTTAAGGGTATGAGCAAAATCTTTTGGGCATCAAATGAGAAAAAGGAGGCAGGAGTGGCTATCATGATCTCTGAAAAAGCCAAAGTAAAAATAGATATGATTAAAAAAGACAGGGAAGGTCATTACATCCTGATTAAAGGCAGTATAAACAATGAGGAAATAACACTGCTCAATATATATGCACCAAGTGGTATAGCATCAAAATTCATAAAGGAGAAACTTGCAGAGTTCAAGAAGGAAATAGATAGTAAAACCATAATAGTGGGAGATCTAAATATTCCTCTTTCAGATCTAGATAAATCAAACCAAAAAATAAATAATAAAGAGGTAAGAGAGGTGAATGAAGTCCTAGAAAAATTAGATTTAATTGATATGTGGAGAAAAATTAATAGGGACAAAAAGGAATACACCTTCTTTTCAGCTTCACATGGTACATTCACAAAGATTGACCATGTAATAGGGCATAGAATCATGGCAAACAAATGCAAAAAGCAGATATAATAAATGTAACCTTCTCAGATCATAATGCGATAAAAATAATAATCAGTAAGGTCACCTGGACAGGTAAATCAAAAACCAATTGGAAATTAAACAATATGATTCTCCAAAACCAAATTGTCAAAGAAGAAATCATAGAAACAATCAACAATTTCATTGCAGAAAATGACAATGATGAGACATCTTACCAAACTCTGTGAGATGCAGCCAAGGCAGTACTCAGGGGGAAATTAATCCCAATACTATACAAATTATTTGATATGATTAGCTAAGAAGGAGTCCTACCAAATTCCTTTTATGACACAAATATGGTACTGATTCCAAAGCCAGGTAGACCAAAAACAGAGAAAGAAAACTATAGACCAATCTCCCTAATGAACATAGATGCAAAAATCTTAAATAGAATATTAGCAAAGAGACTCCAGCAAGTAATTAAGAAGGTCATCCACCATGATCAGGTGGGATTTATACCAGGAATGCAAGGATGGTTCAACATTAGGAAAACCATCCACATAATTGACCATATCAACAGTCTAACAAACAAAAATCACATGATTATCTCAATAGATGCTGAAAAAGCCTTTGACAAAATATAGCATCCATTCCTATTGAAAACACTGGAAAGTTTAGGAATAGAAGTACCCTTCCTAAAAATAATAAACAGTATATACCTAAAACCATCAACAAGAATTATATGCAATGGGGATAAATTAGAAGCCTTCCCAATAAGATCAGGTGTGAAACAAGGATGCCCATTATCACCTCTATTATTCAACAAAGTATTAGAAACACTAGCAGTAGCAATTAGAGAAGAAAAAGAAATTGAAGGTATCAAAATAGTCAAGGTGGAGACTAAGCTATCACTCTTTGCAGATGATATGATGGTATACTTAAAAAATCCTAGAGAATCAACTAAGAGGTTGGTAGAAATAATCAACAACTTTAGCAAAGTGGCAGGGTACAAAATAAATGCACATAAATCATCAGCATTTCTATACATTTCCAACACATTAGAGCAGTAAGAGGTAGAAAGAGAAACACCATTTAAAATCACCCTAGACAATATAAAATACTTGGGAATCAATCTAACAAAACAAACACAGCTATTATATGAAAAGAACTACAAAACACTTTCCAAGAATAAAACTGGACCTCAACAATTGGAAAGCCATTAACTGTTAATGGGTAGGATGAGCTAACATAATAAAAATGAACATCATACCCAAATTAATTTACCTATTTAGTGCCATACCTATCAAATTACCAAAAAGTTCTTTACTGAATTAGGAAAAACTATAACAAATTTCATTTGGAATAACAAAAGATCAAGAATATCAAAGGAAATAATGAAAAAAAATGTGAAGGAAGGGGGCCTAGCAGATATCAAACTATACTATAAAGCAGCAGTCATTAAATCAATATGGTACTGGCTAAGAGATAGAAGGGAGGATCAGTGGAATAGACTTGGGGTTAATGATGTCAGCAAGACAGTGTATGATAAACCAAAGAGCCCAACTTTTGGGACATGAATCCACTATTTGACAAAAACTGCTGGGAAATTTGGAAAACAATATGGGAGAAATTAGGTTTGATCAACATCTCACACCCTACACCAAGATAAATTCAGAATGGGTGAATGACTTGAATATAAAGAGGGAAACTATAAATAAGTTGAGTGAACACAGAATAGTATACTTGTCAGATCTCTGGGAAAGGAAAGATTTTAAAACCAAGCAAGAGTTAGAGAAAATTACAAAATGTAAATTTAATGGTTTTGATTATATTAAGCTAAAAAGCTTTTGTACAAACAAAAACAATGTAGTCAAAATCAGAAGGGAAACAACAAATTGGGAAAAAATCTTTATAACGAAAAACTCTGACAGGTGTCTAATCACTCAAATATACAAGGAGTTAAAGCAATTGTATAAAAATTCAAGCCACTCCCCAATTGATAAATGGGCAAGAGACATGAATAGGCAATTTTCAGATAAAGAAATCAAAAGTATCAAAAAGCACATGAGAAAGTGTTCTAAATCTCTAATAATTAGAGAAATGCAAATCAAAACAACTCTGAGGTATCACCTCACACCTAGCAGATTGGCTAAAATGAAAGAAGGGGGGAGTAATGAATGTTGGAGGGGATGTGGCAAAATCGGGACATTGATGCATTGCTGGTGGAGTTGTGAAATGATCCAGCCATTCTGGCTGGCAATTTGGAACTATGCCCAAAGGGCTATAAAAGACTGCCTGCCCTTTGATCCAGCCATACCATTGCTGGGTTTGTACCCCAGACAGATCATAGATAAACAGACTTGTACGAAAATATTTATAGCTGCACTTTTTGTAGTGGCAAAAAACTGGAAAATGAGGGGATGTCCTTCAATTGGGGAATGGCTGAACAAATTGTGGTATATGCTGGTGATGGAATACTATTGTGCTAAAAGGAATAATAAACTGGAGGAGTTCCATGCAAATTGGAGAGACCTCCAGGAAGTGATGCAGAGTGAAAGGAGCAGAGCCAGAAGAACATTGTACACAGAGACTGATATACTATGGTAAAATCAAATGTAATGGGCTCCTGTACCAGCAGCACTGCAATGACACAAGACAGCTCTGAGGGATTTATGGTAAAGATGCTACCCACATTCAGAGGAAGGACTGCAGGAGAGGAAACATATAAGATAAACAATTGCTTGAATGCATGGGCTGAGGCGGATATGAATGGGAAAAAACCCTGAACAAGGACACATGTTACAACCAGTGGAAATGTGCGTTGGCCATGGGTGGGGGGATAGCAGGGGGTGAAGCGGAAAGTAGGGGCATAAAGTATGTAAACAGATTAAAAATGAATATTAATAAATGTCTAATAAAAAGATTAATCTTAAAATGCATACTTCATGAAACTTTTAATGATGCCATGTCTCTGAACCCTGAAGACTAATAAAAATAATATGCTAACATGATATGATGTTCAAGGTAAAAACGTAGATTCATGCTTATCAGAGTAAAAATTCAATAAATTATGATGGATGTCATTACATTGAGAGCAAAAATATTCAAATAATATAAAAATGAATCATAATACTCTATTCATTCTTGTCATCTTGAGCTGAGTGATAAACTCTGTAACAACACTTAGCCCTTTGATACTAACAATCTTCTTTCTCTTGGAGTTCGTTGGTGTATCACACTAACATACCTGTTATTCTCTTGAATAGACAGTTAGATTGCTCAGTGGGCACAGAGTCAGGAAGGCTTGAGCTCAAATCTGGCTTCAGACACTAGCTATAAGGCTACAGATGAGTCACTAATCTCTCTTTGCCTTAATCCATTAAAGAAGGAAATGGCAAACCACTCAAATATCATGGCCAAGAAATTATCATGGACATGACTGACAATTACAATAATAAGTTTAGCATATTTGAGAGATAACTGAAAGGTGAAATCACCTGGTCTGGCAATAGCTTGGATATGAGGGAGAGCTACAGAAGGTGAGGAAAGAAAGATAACACCTAAGCTGTGAGAGGGATTCCCTAAGGAAATGAAAGGTGGTGATATCAATAGTAAGAGGGACATTTGGAAAGGCAGGAGGTTTAGGGGGAAAGATAATTTCTCCACTTTGGGACATGTTGAATTTTAGACATATACTGGATATTGTAAGAGGGAAAACTAGATATTTAAGGTATGGTCACCAGAAATTGACTAACTCAATTTCAAAAATAAAATAGACCCATGTCAGGATGACTTTTATGGAGGTTTATTTACAATTAGGAAGGTTGAAGGTAGGGAAATTGAGAGAGAGAAACTCTGGCCCGGACCAGAGGCATGAACCAGGTAGGAATTTAGAGGCCTCAGCAGAGGGCACAGAGGTGAATTTAACAAGGCTTCTAGCCACAAGGCCTCCTCTAAAAAGAGAGGCCTCCTTGAGGCTAAAGCCTCCAGAAATGCCAAGGGGAGAGAAAGAGTCAGCTTAACTTATCCATGTGACAATTCAAAGGGAAGCAGTCTGAGGTCTCACCAGAGATCCTTTCACACCAAGCTCAAAGCACCAACTACCCAACCACAGGAAGTTACCATCATTTTTAAAGATAGCATCTTTCTTCACTTCCTGTGTCCACCTCCAGTTTCACCTGCACAAATGGCAGCCTCAATACTGTTTAGGACTGCCCAAAGGGCAGTCCCTTGTTTTTGATTTGTCACTTACTATCAGGTGTGGGTAACAGACCTCCCCACTCCCCACTTAATTCTAAGTTGGGTGGGGTGACATTATTTCTGGTGGCTAGAGTCTACACAAATTAATGAGTGTGAGCTAATTCCATTTACACAATATCCAGGCTGAGATTTCTGAGTGATTGTTGAATACACAAGGTCAAAGATCAGCAAAGAAGTTAGGGCTGGTTAGATAAATGAATTATCAGCATAGGAATTATCATTGATCCTATGAGAACTAATGAAATTACTACATCTTTAGTGTAGGTGAAAAATGAAAAGAGGAACTATAGTCCCCCATAGTAAGTGAAGTGACTGGATGAACATCTAAGGAAAGAAGACGGAAAAGATTCATGGTCAAGTATGTAGGAGAACTAGAAGATGGTGGTGTCTCAAAAACCAAAAGAAAAAAGTTTCAAGAAAAACAGAGTGATTAATGTTGTCAAAAGCTTCAAACAAACCAAGAAGAGTAAATATTGAGAAAAAGTCTTTAGATTTAGCAATTATATGACCATTGGTAACAGAGAATCAGTTCATCCATCTTTGAAGAGTTTGATAACCACTGAATTGACCTTTAAATTTTTTTCTGCTAATCATTTCAAATGATCTGTTTATAAAAGTGAGAGAAGATTTTGAACAGAGTTCAATGGAGTATTCAAGTTAATGAAACCACATATTCACAAAGGACCAAAGGAAAAAATATCTAGCAGCAGAGACAGTAAACTTAAATAATAGATATGATGAATTGAAAAGGGCTGGGTCAAGGGCAGTAAATCTTTGAAGTGACAAGATACAGAAATATAAGTCTATAGTCTTCAGTTTTAAAACTGTTTTATTCAATAATAGACAATTCCCCAAAGAAAAAAATTAGTGGAATTCCTATTTGATTATTTCTAGCCCATTAAGAAGTATCCACATATCATGAATTTATAATTTTACAGAAAAGGAAATTGAATCTCAGAGGTTAAATGACTTACATAGGGTCACATAAGGAAGAGGAAGAGCTATAATTTAAACCTACATCTTCCTAGACCAATCTTAGTGCTCTTCCGTAAAGTCATACTCCTCAGCTATATTCCCATTCTACTTACCATATAAACCAATGGGCAAATCTCCTATCAAGCTCTCTAGTAGTGAAACTCTGTGCCTATGCAACTATTCAGCACATTAATTTTGTATTCAAAAGCATAAATTTTTCACTAGTAGTTGAAGGAATTGACACTGAGAAATACTTTGCAAAAAGTTGTGTTATTTAGATTTAGAAATTTGTCTGGTTTCCTGTCATGTGACTTACCCCATTCAAGATTACTCAGCTACTGTTAATTAAAGGCAGGACTTGAACCTAGGTTGTCCTGACTTCAAGATAGGCTCTTACTCACTACAAATTTGGAATTATATTCTATTAAGAGAAGGAATTTCCACACTAAAACTTTCCTACAGTAAGTAACCACAAACTTTACCTCTTCTAAAACTAACCAACTAACAAAACAAATGAGTTTAATCTTTGGAAATATTGAGGAAGAAAGAATAATTTTAGTTGCTTCATAAAACATTATTTTAAAATTTATTTTCCTTTATACTTTCACACACACATCATGGCAGTGTTTAGGATGGGCTATAGCTCAATGTAAATTTGTAGTAATTTTATTTCTACTCTAAGTATGAGCAGATGCAGGACTACAAATTGGTGATGATGAAGAAAATAATGGAGACACGATACATTTTATGAAGGAATAAAATTGTGTATAGGGCAGTCCATTAAAAATTCATTGCTTGTGGGATGCTCAAAGAACTGGCAATGCTCATATTAATATATTTTCTATAATTTTTCAAATAAATATTAATCAAAATGATGATTTTTTACAACAGGACCTTATAGAATTTGAAAATTAAATTCATCTTAAGATGTATCTCAATAGCCTTTGGGGAACACTTACTAATATATTATATACCTTTAAATAATAATTGGAAATTCATAAGCCAATAGATGGACACTTGCCAAAGCCTAGGGGCAAAACTTTAAATACATCAAAAATTAATTAACCAAATAATATTTTTAAACTTTTTTTATAATTAAGTGTCAGCAACTGAGGATTTAGTGCCTAAAATAACTGATTCAAAAGTTATTACTCTAGTTCTTCTATCCAACTATCCAAAGGCTATATATTAAGGATACTAGTCTTAACTTATTATACTGAGATAAAGTGAATTCATAATATAAACTGAAGCATCTCTTGCATGATTCTAAGGATGACACTCTAAACTAAAACAATTTATGTGTTCTTTTGGAATTTACAAATAAATTAAAAGTAGAATCAAAACAAGTCCAGATTTTAGGATTTCTTAGAGATATGACATCATCTTGACTTAAGTCTTTTCATCTTAAGACTCTTTAACAGATAAAATTTTTTCCAGATCAGATTGAAATTTAAGAAATCATTATTCACTCAGTATAACTTATTCTTTTACTTGATATTGTTTTTATTGTTAAACTAAAATATCATTTTTTCTAATTTTTGCCTCAAATATGACAAAAATAGTTTACTATATTCTTTTATTTTTTTGAGTTGAACTTTATTTTTTTTATTTTGAATATTTTCCCATAGTTATGTATTTCACGTTCTTTCCCTCTCCACCAAACTCCCCTAACTCCCCTTAGTCAATGCACAATTCCATTGGATTTTACATGTATCACTGATCAAGACCTAATTCAACATTACTATTGATATTTGGACTAGAGTTATCGTTTTGTGTCTACATCCTCAATACAATCCCCTTCAGCCCATGTGTTCAAGCACTTGTTTTTCTTCTGTGTTTCTACTCCCACAGTTCTTCCTCTGAATTTGGCTAGTTTTCTTTCTCATAAGTCCCTCAGCCTTGCTCTGGATTCTTGCATTGCTGCTAGTAGAGAAGTCCATTATGTTTCATTGTAACACAGTGTATCAGTCTCTGTGTACAATGTTCTTCTGGCTCTGCTCCTTTCACTCTGCATCAATTCCTGGAGGTCATTCAACCAGTTCATATGGAATTCATCAAGTTTTTTATTCCTTTGAAGCACAATAGTATTCCATCACTAGCATATACCACAATTTCTTCAGCCATTGCCAATCAAAGGACATTCTCTCATTTTCCAATGTTTTGTCACCACAAAGAGTGTGGCTATAAATATTTTTGTACAAGGCTTTTTCCTTATTATTTCTTTGGGGTATAATCCAAGCAGTGCTATGGCTGGATCAAAAGGCATGTACTCTTTTAAAGCCCTTTGAGTATAGCTCCAAATTACCATCCAGAATGGTTGGATAAGTTTGAAACTCGACCAACAATGCATTAATATCCCAATTTTGTCACATCCCCTCCAACATTCATTACTTTCCCTTGTTGTTATTTTAGCCAAACTGCTAGGTGTGAGGTGATAGCTCAGATTTATTTTGATTTGCATTTTTCTAATTATTAGAGATTTAGAACACTTTCTCATGTGCTTATTGATACTTTTGATTTCTTTACCTGAAAATTGCCTTTTCATGTCCCTTGTCCATTTATCATTTGGGGGATGGCTTGATTTTTTTGTACAATTGATTTAGCTCCTTGCATATTTGAGTAATTAGACCTTTGTCTAAGCTTTTTCTTACAAAGATTTTCCCCTAATTTGTTGCTTCCCTTCTAATTTTGGTAGCATTGGTTTTGTCTATACAAAAACTTTTTAGTTTAATGTGGTCAAAATTAATTATTTATTTTATATTTCGTGATTTTTTTTTCTATCTCTTGCTTGGTTTTAAAATATTTCCCTTCCAATAGATCTGACAAATATATTATTCTGTGCTCACACCATTTACCTATAGTTTCCTCCTTTATATTCAAGTCATTCACCCATTCTGAATTTATCTTGATATAGGGTGTGAGATATTGATATGAGCCCAATCTCTCCAATATTGTTTTCTAATTTTCCCAGCAGTTTTTTTAATAAATAGTGCATTTTTGTCCCAAAATCTGGGTTTTATGTGTTTATTGAAAACTGTCTTGCTGAGGTTGCTTACTCCTAGTCTATTCCACTGATCCTCCCTTCTGTCTCTTCACCAGTACCCATATTGTTTTTTTTAAACCCTTGTACTTCGGTGTATTGTCTCATAGGTGGAAGAGTGGTAAGGGTGGGCAATGGGGGTCAAGTGACTTGCCCAGGGTCACACAGCTGGGAAGTGGCTGAGGCCGGGTTTGAACCTAGGACCTCCTGTCTCTAGGCCTGGCTCTCACTCCACTGAGCTACCCAGCTGCCCCTCAACCATATTGTTTTGATGACTACTGCTTTCTAGTACAGTTTAAGATCTGGTACTGATAGGCCACCTTCTTTATATTCTTGGTCTTTTGTTCTTCCAAATGAACTTTGGTTTGTTTTTTTCTAATTCAGTAAAAAAGTTTTTGGTAGTTTGATAGGTATAGCACTAAATAGGTAAATTAATTTGGGTAGGATGGTCATTTTTTCTTATGTTAGCTCATCCTACCCATAAGCATTCAATGTTTTCCAATTGTTTAGATCTAGTTTTAATTGTGTGGAAAGGGTTTCATAGTTGTGTTCGTTTAATTTTTGTGTTTTTCTTGGTGGATAAATTCCTAAGTATTTTATATTGTCTAGCTTGATTTTATGTGGTATTTCTCTTTCTACCTCTTGCTGCTGTCATGGGTTGGAAATATATAGAAATACTGATGATTTATCTGCATTTATTGTGTATTCTGCAACTTTTCTAAAGTTGTTGATTATTTCTACAAGCTTCTTAGTTGATTCTCTAGGATTTTTAAAGTAGACCATCATATCATCTGCAAAGAGTGATAGCTTGGTCACCTCATTGCCTATTTTAATATCTTCAATTTCTTTTTATTTTGCAATTACTACTGCTTGTGTTTCTAGTACAATGTTAAATAATGGAGGTGACAATGGGCATCCTTGTTTCAGACCTGATCTTATTGTGAATGTTTCTAATTTATCCCCATTGCAGATGATATTTATTGATGGTTTTAGACATGTATCATTTATTATTTTTAGGAAAGTCCCTTCTATTGCTATACTTTCTAGTGCTTTTAGTAGGAATGTGTGTTATATTTTATCAAAGGTTTTTTCAGCATCTATTGAGATAATCATCTGTTTTTTGCTTGTTGATATGGACAATTATGTGAATGGTTTTCCTAATGTTGAACCATCCTTGCATTCCTGGTACAAATCTCACCTGATCATAATGAATAACCTTTGTAATCAATTGCTAGAGGCTTTTTGCTAGTATTCTGTTTGAGATTTTTACACCTATGTTCATTAGGGAGATTGGTCTGTAGTTGTCTTTCTCTGTTTTTGATCTACCTCACTTTGGGATCAGTATCGTATGTGTCTCATCAAAGGAGTTTGGTAGAACTCCTTCTTTGCTTATTCTGTCAAATAATTTGTATAGTATTGGAATTGTTATTTCAAGGTTTGATCAAATTCACTTGTGAATCCATCCAGTGCTGGGGATTTTTTCTTAGCCAGTTCTTTGATGGCTTGTTCAATTTCTTTTTCTGATATGGAATTATTTATGTATTCTATTTCTTCTGCTGTTAATCTAGGCAATTTATGTTTTTGTAAATATTCATCTATATCTCCTAGATTGCTATATTTATTGCCATATAGTTGGACAAAATAGTTTTAAATGATTGCCTTAATCTCCTCTTCATAAGAGCTGAGGTCTCCCTTTTCATCTTTGATACTCACAATTTGGTTTTCTTCTTTCTTTTTTTAAATTAGATTGACCAGTTCTTTGTCAATTTTATTTATTTTTTCAAAGTACCAGCTTCAAGTCTTATTTATTAATTCAATAGTTCTTTTACTTTCAATTTTATTAATTTCTCCTTTGACTTTTATAATCTCTAATTTAGTTTTTAACTGGGGATTTTTAATTGGCTAACTTTCTAGGTTTTTGATTTGCATGTCCAGTTCATTGATCTTTGCCCTCTCTAATTTGTTATTATATTCACTCAATGATATAAATTTCACCTTAGTACTGCTTTATCTGTATTCCACAGATTTTGGTAGGATGTCTCCTCATTGTCATTCTCTTCAATGAAATTATTATTTGTTTCTATGATTTATTCTTTAACTATTTGATTTTGGAGAATCACATTATTTAATTTCTAATTAGTTTTTGATTTGCCTATTTATGTACCGTTACTAATTATTATTTTATTGCATTATGATCTGAAAAAGTTGCATTTATTATTTCTGCTCTTTTACATTTGTTCTCTATGTTTCTATGCCCTAGTATGTGGTCAGTCTTTCTGAATGATTCCTGTGCAGCTGAATTTTTTTTTCTTTTGTCCCAATTTATTTTTCTCCACATATCTATTAAATCTAATTTTTCTAGGATTTCATCCATTTCTCTTAACTCTTTCTTATTTATTTTTTGTTTGTTTTATGTAGATCTGATAGAGGAATATTTAGATCTTCCACTAGTATAGTTTTATTATCTATTTCCTCCTTGAGCTCTGCCAGTTTCTCCTTTAGAAATTTGAATGCTATACCATTTGGTGCTTACACATTGAGTATTGTTATTTCCTTATTATCAACATTACCTTTTATCAGTATATAATTACCTTCTTATCTCTTTTAATCAGCTCTATTTTTAATTTGGCTTCATCAGAACTCATGATTGCCACTCCTGCATTCTTTTTCTCAGTTAAAGCCCAAAAGATTTTGCCCCAGCTATTTACATTAAACCTATGTATGTCCACCTGCCTCAAGTGTGTTTCTTGTAGACAACATATGGTATGATTTTGTTTTCTAATTCACTCTGCTATTTCCTTCTTTTTTATGAGCAAGTTCATCCCATTCATATTCAGGGTTATAATTATCAGTTGTGTATTCCCTAACTATCTTGTTGAATGCCCGTACTTTCCCCTGGAAGTATATAGTTAGTTTTGATGGGTAGGTAATCCTTGGTGGTAGGGCCAATTCTCTTTCCTTTCTGAATATCATGTTCCAAGCATTGAGGTCTTGTAGTGTGGAGGTTGCCAGATCCTGTATAATCCTGATTGGTGTTCCTTGATATCTGAAATGTCTCTTTCTGGCCTCTTGTAATATTTTCTCCTTCACTAGGAATCTTTTGAATTTGGCTATTAAATTCCTGGGGATTGTCTTCTGAGGATTTAATATAGAGGGTGTTCTATGAGTTCTTTCAATGTCTATTTTGCCCTCTTATTCAAGGACATCAGGACAGTTTTCTTGGATCATTTCTTGTAATATGATATCTAGATTTTTATTTGTCTGTGATTTTTCCAGAAGACCAATAATTCTCAAGTTGTCTCTTCTAGATCTGTTTTCTTTATCTATTATCTTCTCATGGAGATAGTTCATGTTTCCTTCTATTTTGTCAGTCTTTCGACTTTGCTTTATTAATTCTTGCTGTCTTATGAGATCATTGGCTTCTACTTGCCCTATTCTAGGCTTTAAAAACTGGTTTTCTGCTATACTCTTTTGGTTTTCCTTTTCAATCTGGTCTATCTGGCTTTTCATGGCTTCCAGCTGGTCATTTCTGGTCTTCAATTTGCTAATTATTTCATTTGATTTCTGAAGCTTAATTTCCAATGGCGAAATTCTGCCTCTTAAACTGTTCTTTTCTTGCCAGATCTCTTCCATCTTTCTCATGATCTCAGATTTGAACTCTTCAAGAGCTTGTAACCAATTTTCATTTTTTGGGAAAGGTTTGGATGTCTTTAATTGTCTTCTTCTGTTTTCTGGTATTTTTTCTGTGCAGAAGTTATCAAGTGTCAGAGCTTTTTTCTTTGTCATTTTGGTGGTTATTTCTTGGGCCTTACTTGGCATCATTATGCTTTCTCAGCTAGAAGTCTGAGTAAGGCAGGCAGACTCTCCTTGAGTGGAGGTAAGGAGCAGTTTTTCATGAGGCTACTTTGTGAGTCTCCTTGTTTCCATTGTCTGCTAGGCGTTTGCTCTTCGCAGCCCCTCTCAGCCTCACTCCTATCCTGAAGGTCTGTGTTCCCCAGCCTCCTATGATCTCTGGTCTAGCTGTTTTCAGGGTCAACCCCCATGGTCCTAGTTGGCTACCCAGAGCCCAAAAATTTGCCCATGCTTGCTCTTCCACCTCAGGTTTTCCCCTGAGTCTCAGTGCATTGAGCTGCTTCCATTGTCCACTGCCTCTCTCAGTCTCACTCTTGAGCCAGCGGTCTGCACTCTCCAGCCTCCTGGGGTCTCAAGTCTTGCTGCTCTCAGAGGCAAGTTTCTAGTGGTGACAGTTAGCTGCCAAGATGCTAGATTTTTGTGCCTCAATTACTCTAAATCTGGTGTGCAGTTTCTGACTCTGGTACTGTGTGTAGGGTGGGGGAGGGTTGATCAGCTCGCATTTTGATGGGAGTTATTTCCTCTCCCCCACTTATAGCAGGGAAGTGCCCAAATCCCGTGTACCTTTGATACTGCACCCTATTGTGGGGTCCCTTCTTTTATCTGGATTTGGGGTTTTTTTTTGGTCCTTTGGAGGTATACTATATGGGTTGGTGAGGAGAATAAAGAGCCTTGCTTCTACTCTGCATCCATTGTAACCCAGACGTCACTGTATTCTTGTAAAGAGAAGGAAACATCACTTTTCCTTTTGAATTTGCAATTTAATCTGTAGATAAATACATTGATTAGAGATCAGTATGATTTGATGAACAGTAATTTAAAACATTAGCATCAACATATAATCTGACATCAACATCATACATGAATGTTTACATATACAATGTATTTGATGGGAACTCTCATGGTTAAGGGATTAATGTTGTTTTATCTTCTATTCTCATGAGCTACTGAAGTTAAGAAAAATGTCTTCCCCTTCCTTTCCATAGTCCTTGAAGGTTTCCTTTCTACAAAAACAATAATAGGAGAAAAAATGGTTTGTTCCACAACTTTCTATCATTTTTAAAGCTACAAATCATACCTCTGACTCATGTTAGTAGGCCCAAAGATACTTAGAATGGTTTTAATATGTCATTACCCCAAAATTAATTTTTAATTTACTTGTGCTCTAAATTGAAATGGAAATAATTAAATGTATTTTAAAGATATTTTGTTTGTTTAAAGGACACATCACCATTAAGAGGTCTATACTTAGGACTAATATAGTTAGGAAAAGGTGGTGAAGTAGACAGAGGGATGAGCTGGTGGGTTGGAGATAGAATGGAGAGAGAAGTTTACAAAATTTAGGACATTTCTTTAGGAATAATACAATTGAAACATATGAAATAAAATTTAATATACAATAGTATACAAAAGGTAATCCATTCTTTTTAGAGGAACATTGTGATTGGGAATAACATTATACATGTGGACATAGCCATCATGTTAAATTCAAATAATTTTTAACCAATAAGCTGAGAAGTAATCAGTTTAGGAGTTCTCTGTTATAAAGAAATAGGGACTGTCATCCACTGGAGGTCATTTTTTAAAAATAAGATCAAGGTGCCTAGCTTTAAAAAAAATTAAGAAGCTAACTTAGGACTAGATTGAGGAAATATGTTGTAATGGTAAGCTTTCATTTTACATTGGTACTATCAACTTGAAGTACTGTTGCATAATTTTTCTAAATTCTCATATGCAATTTAGAGGAACTGAGTCAAAATCTCTAAGACAGGTAAGATAATAGGTTTATTGAAAGAGGGCAAGTCTTCCAATAAAATCAGACCTCAAATATAGAACAGAAGACCCTAAGCACTATGAGAGACGTTCTTTTATATCCCAAAGAGTTAGACAAGTTTTTTACCAAAATAGTATGAAATTATAATCATACCCTTCTAAGAAGAGAAACACCCAGAAATGTGTTTAGTCCTAGGTCAACTAGGAAGCACCTTATTTGTCCATTAGTTAGGACAACTAAGAAGCACAACTTATTTGGTAAAAGAAATATTCTGACCATGACTTAAGAGTCACTTGATGATTATTAGGGAATGGGGAGGGGGGAGAAAGTCTCTGAGCTATTGATAAACAAGATAAGAGTGGGTGGTGATGAATAGTACCAGATTCTGCAACCCAAGCCATGCTTAGTGAAGCAACCTGGATCATGAGTTAGGATGAATGATATACCGACTTTGAAGAGTGGGCTGACACTAAGTCCTATGCTAAAGCAATTATTTACTTAGTTCAAAACCTTAATATTTATATTACAATATTCCCAAAAAGTCTGCTAAAATCATGACTAAAGCTAACCATCTTAAAATTACAGTTATGATTATCTTAAGACTGTGGCTAACATCAAAATTTAATCTTCATATAAGGGGGTAGGATTTTTTCTCACTCAGAGTATTCAAAGCATATTAGCTTACTAGAGAGATTGAATATACAAATTGTGAAAGGAAAATTAATGATAGAATTGTTTGACTTGAGCTAAAATTACTGAGAGTCCAATGACCATCTTATCATGAAATTCTATTCCAATTCCTCTATTCCTAATAAGGGCAATTAAAATGATAAAAATATTAAACGTGAAATCATGAAAACCATATTAACCACATCTCCAAAAGAGCAGAAAATAATAATAAAGGTAATTTTACTTCAGTTTGCATTTACAATTTATTTGTTCTCTCTCTGGATGGGTATAGTATTTTTCACATCATGAATTATTTGGAATTTCCTTGGATCTTTGTTCATAAAGGTTTTGTCATATATTCTTTTCCCCCCTGAAACCATTTTGCTTGTCATTTCTAATATCACAATGGTATTCCATCATAATCATGAGCCACTACTTATATCATCATTCACCAACTGATGAACATTCTCTTGATTTCTGATTCTTTGATATCAGAAAAAAGAGATATTCTAAATATTTTTGAAGATAGAAGTCCTTTTCCTCTTCATTTGCTGAATCAAAGAATATGCATACTTTTATAGCCTTTGGGGGATAATTTTTCATCGTTCTCCAGAATGATTGGTCTAGTTCACAACTCCACCAACAGTTTATTAGTGAAATAATTTTTCCTTACCCCCTCAAGAATTTGTGAATTACTTGCAATGATTCAGGACAATTGTAAAGGACTTATGTAAAAGAATGTTATCCATATCTAGAAACAGAACTGTGGGAGTAGAAATGCAGAAGAGAAACATATGATTTGTATTTTCTTCATATGGATATGGGATATGGGATTTGGGTTTTAAAAAAGATTATTACAAAAATCAATAATATGGAAATAGGTTTTGAGTGATAATACATGGTTAACCCAGAGGAACTCTTTGTTGGCTCTAAGAGGGGGGAGGGAAAAGATGAGAGAAATAACATGAATCATATAACCCTGAAAAAAGACTTTAAAATTAATTAATAAATTAAAATTATTTGTCATTTCTGATATCTCTGAGTTGATACACTAGAGTGCTTTTAATTTGCTTTGCTAATAAGTAATGATTGGTATTTATCTCCATTCTATTTTCTTTTCTTAATATTTCTTTTTCTCTTTTATCATTTCTCTTCTCACAATTATGTTTTGCCTCTTATGAGGAACTCCATTACTACATCCTCCTTTTATCATCCTTCCATATCTCTTATCCACTTCCTCTATACTTTCCCTTTGGGGCAAATACATTTTTTAACATTTATTAATAATCATTTTTAACATGGTTACATGATTCAGGCTCCTACTTTCCCCTTAACCCCCCGCTCTCCCCCCACCCATGGCCGACGCACATTTCCACTGGTTTTGTCATGTGTCCTTGATCAAGACCTATTTCCATATTGTTGGTGGTTGCATTGTTGTGGTAGTTTCGAGTCCACATCCTCAATCATGTCCACCCCGACCCATGCATTTAAGCAGTTGCTTTTCTTATATGTTTCCTCTCCTGCAGTTCTTCCTCTGAATGTGAGTAGCATTCTTTACCATAAATCCCTCAGTGCTGTCCTGGGTCATTGCATTGTTGCTGGTACAGAAGCCCATTACATCCGATTTTACCACAGTATGTCAGTCTCTGTGTATAATGTTCTTCTGGCTCTACTCCTTTTGCTCTGCATCAATTCCCAGAGGTCTCTCCAGTTCGCCTGGAACTCCTCCAGTTTATTATTCCTTTTAGCACAATAGTATTCCATCACCAGCATATACCACAGTTTGTTCAGCAATTCCCCAATTGAAGGACATACCCTCCTTTTCAGTTTGTTGCCACCACAAAAAGCACAGCTATAAATATTTTCGTACAAGTCTGTTTATCTATGATCTCTTTGGGGTACAAATCCAGCAATGGTATGGCTGGATCAAAGGGCAGGCATTCTTTTATAGCCCTTTGAGCATGATTCCAAATTGCCAGCCAGAATGGTTGGATTAGTTCACAGCTCCACCAGCAATGCATTAATGTCCCAACTTTGCCACATCCCCTCCAACATTCATTACTCTCCCCTTCTTTCATTTTAGCCAATCTGCTAGGTGTGAGGTGATACCTCAGAGTTGTTTTGATTTGCATTTCTCTAATTATTAGAGATTTGGAACACTTTCTCATGTGCTTATTGATACTTTTGATTTCTTTACCTGAAAATTGCCTATTTATGTTTCTTGCCCATTTATCGATTGGGGAGTGGCTTGATTTTTTATACAATTGATTTAACTCCTTGTATATTTGAGTAATTAGACCCCTGTCAGAGTTTTTCGTTATAAAGATTTTTTCCCAATTTGTTGTTTCCCTCCTGATTTTGACTACATTGTTTTTGTTTCTACAAAAACTTTTTAGTTTAATATAATCAAAACCATTTAATTTACATTTTGTAATTTTCTCTAACTCTTGCTTGGTTTTAAAATCTTTCCTTTCCCAGAAATCTGACAAGTATACTATTCTGTGTTCACTTAACTTATTTATAGTTTCCCTCTTTATATTCAAGTCGTTCACCCATTCTGAATTTATCTTGGTGTAGGGTGTGAGATGTTGATCTAAACCTAATCTCTCCCATATTGTTTTCCAAATTTCCCAGCAGTTTTTGTCAAATAGTGGATTCATGTCCCAAAAGTTGATCTCTTTGGGTTTATCATACACTGTCTTCCTGATGTCATTTACCCCAAGTCTATTCCATTGATCCTCCTATCTGTCTCTTAGCCAGTACCATATTGTTTTGATGACTGCTGCTTTATAGTATAGTTTAATATCTGGTACTGCTAGGCCCCCTTCCTTCACATTTTTTTTTCATTATTTCCCTTGATATTCTTGATCTTTTGTTGTTCCAAATGAAATTTGTTATAGTTTTTTCTAATTCAGTAAAGAAGTTTTTGGGTAGCTTGATAGGTATGGCGCTAAATAGGTAAATTAATTTGGGTAGAATTGTCATTTTTATTATGTTAGCTCAACCTACCCATGAGCAATCAATGGCTTTCCAATTGTTTAGATCCAGTTTTATTTGTTTGGAAAGTGTTTTGTAGTTGTTTTCATATAATTGGTGTGTTTGTTTTGGTAGATAGATTCCCAAGTATTTTATATTGTCTAGGGTGATTTTAAATGGTGTTTCTCTTTCTACTTCTTGCTGTTCTAGTGTGTTGGAAATGTATAGAAATGCTGATGATTTATGTACATTTATTTTGTATCCTGCAACTGTAAGAATTAAAATTTAGTTATTAGCTATATATTAAAATTATGTGGCCGCCAGGAATCAACAATTCAAGTTGATTCCGTAATTAAATCAGACCCAAGTCAGCATAGGGTTGAAGAGTTTATTTACAATCAGGAAGGTAAGTAGGGATAAAGAGAAGAGTGAGGTTAGAAGTCTAAATAAATGAAGCTGTAAGCCGCAAGGCCCAACAGCCGGATAGGCAGAGTTTAGAATTGGCTCAGCTAGGCCAAGGAAGCCAGCCTAACTTACCCACGTGACAATACAGAGCATAAGCTGTCTGTGGTCTCAGGAGATGCTTCTTCCTCTAGTTCCAGACGGGGACTGCCCCCACAGGAAGTTCACTCACTTACTTAAAGAGATCATGTCTTTCATCACTTCCTGTGGTCCACCTCTAATTCAAATGGACAAATGGCAGTTTCTACATTGATTTGGACTGCCCGAAGGGCAGTCCCTTATTCTTGATTTGTTACTTATTGTCACATGTGGGTAACTTGTCTCCCCTCCCCACTAAGGGAGGTGGGAGTGACATCATTAGCACGCCTGGGTTGAGTAGATTTTTGACTATTAATGGGATAGAGCTAATTTCTATTTACACACAACTTTGCTAAAGTTGTTGATTATTTCTACAAGCTTCTTAGTTGATTCTCTAGTATTTTTTAAGTATACCATAATACCATCTGCAAAGAGTGATAACTTAGTCTCCACCTTGACTATTTTGATACCTTCAATTTCTTTTTCTTCTCTAATTGCAACTGCTAGTGTTTCTAGTACTATCTTGAATAATAGAGGTGATAATGGGCATCCTTGTTTTACTCCTGATCTTATTGGGAAGGCTTCTAATTTATCCCCATTGCATATGATGTTTGTTGATGGTTTTAGGTATATACTGTTTATTATTTTTAGGAAAGGTCCTTCTATTCCTATACTTTTCAGTGTTTTCAATAGGAATGGATGCTGTATTTTGTCAAAGGCTTTTTCAGCATCTATTGAGACAATCATGTGATTTTTGTTTGTTAGACTGTTGATATGGTCAATTATGTGGATGGTTTTCCTAATGTTGAACCA
>NC_058132.1:518893272-518926639 GCF_016433145.1 Gracilinanus agilis
CTTGTTTGTTCTCCTCCTCTGTTTGCTCGGTTGTCTGAATTTTCTCTGTGTAAAAGTTGTCGAGTGTTAAAGACTTCTTTTTCTTGTTGTTTAGCTTTCTCTTCTGAACTTCCTGAGTCTGGGTAGCCATCATTAGCCCAGTGGCTTCTCAGCTTTATCCTCGCCGCTGTCTTTTGGCTTCTGAGGTCTGAGTTCTGGTTTTTTCCAAGGTCAAGCCCCCTGGTGGACCCCCTTGCTTGATCCTCTACTGGAGGTTCCTTTACAAGTCTCAGGGCGCTGCTTCCACAGTCGTATACCCGTCTGCACTGGTTCCCCACTCAGGGTCTGCTTCCACCCACGCCTCCGCCACGCCTGTGCTCTCTCCTGCTCAAATTTCGGGTGCGTTCTTTGGCTTATTGGGGTCCCAAATCTTACTGCTCTCAGGAACAGGCCCTGTAGCTGCCAATGGCTCAATGGGTGCCCCAAACTTGCTCTATTTCTTTTTAACTGGCTTCGGCGCTATAGGTGGTGTGTGTGGAGGGCATGGGGGTGGGGTGGTTGCTCAGCCTGCGATTTAGTGAGAGCTGTTTCACCCCTTTATAGCATGGAAATGTCCTGATTCCACATACCTTCCACGCTGCACCCTGTTGTGGGGTTCCTCCATTCGTCTGGACTTGTTTTTATGTCCCCTTGATGAGTTTTGTGTGTTTCGGTCAGGAGAGGTTAAGAGCTGCTTTTTACTCTGCTGCCATCTTAACCCGGAACCCTCGGCAAATACATTTTTAAAATCATCTTTATGTGTATTTATCTTTTTTGGATGAATTCTATGAGATTTTTGCTAAATTATTGCTTGCCACTTACAAAATTATCTCTACTATGGAAGCTTGTCCTTGTGAATTTCTTTTCTTTGAGAAAATTTTCCCATTCTACCTGTCCATTTACCCTTTTTCCAGCACATTCTTCTTTTCTCACTCCTTCATTTTTGGAAAATTATAATCAGTGACAGCTGCACCTCCTGTGAACAGAAGGTTTCTTGTGGTCTTTTTCTAAACAGTTGTCTAATCCATTTGCAAATCTTTGGGCTAAGAACTCTGAAGGCTATTGTTTCTGCCACTGCTACAGTAATGCTCAAGGCCCACTCATGGTGCTCCTGCTAAGCTCCAGAAAGATTACAAACCCAATGTCACAAAGCTCTTGTATTGAAAATCTAAATTGTCTTAAACTGGGAAAATATCTCAATGACCTTTAGGTGATGTAACTAGGAATAGACAACACAAATGTTGATCTGTTGTAAAACTAAATCTCTTTTATAACAAAGCCTTTTAGAGTAGATTTTATTATACTTAGTTTAAATATTTTATTCAGTAATGATAAACAAATGTTAATTCCCTAAATTATTCAATTAGCTACAGTAGAAGAATAGACACATTATTTGATTATATATTCCATTGAAGGTACACCTTCACATATAAGGCCTTACAAAAATTCTAGGCCTATAGTGAAATTATATTTTCTAAGTCAAGATTTGGCAAGTATGAAGTCACTGGTAACTTTGGCTAGAGCACTATCCACAAATTGGTAAAAAATATAAAACTTGAGGATATCAAAGCAACATGACCCCTATACAGCCAGAAACCCAGCTTAACTCTCTCAACATACCTCTCCACACAGTTTAAAATAACTCTTTAAATTATATTTTGAGGCAGTAAAATCAATTCTGAAAGCTATTGTTTCTGCCACGAAGACAAGGCAAACCTATACTATGGATGTTTTCTTTGTAACTTCATATCAAGCATTATGACAAGACTACTCTATTAGGATGTTTTGAGGAAGTGCAGCTTTCTCAGCTATTAAAATGCTTATCTCATCCACTCTGAATTTCTTTTCAGATATGATCTGATATGAATCTTTATTTGCTTAGTAATTGATTTTGTAGAGGCCTAATTATTCTGTTACCAACTATAGGCTGAAAACATATTGAAACCAATTACATTTCAGACTATTTAAAAGGCAAATGATCATACTGTGGCCCTTGTTACATACTCAGTGAAATATGTGGCTAGTCAGCTCCATCAGGGGTCTTTGCTTTGGCCTGCAGCAACCACAATGGTTTGGCAAAAATACAACCTCTACATCACTCTAAACACTCACTCCTTCTATAGCACTATTCGCAGGGTATTTGTAGATTCTTAGGAAATATTTGTACCTTCTGGTAAATTACATGTACCTCCAAGATAGTAAGGGCATATTATTGAGAAATAAAGAGCACTTTGGTGTTCACAGAGTTGACTGGATTAATTTTATAAATAAGGGTAGTAAACCTTAAAATAATAAGGATTTGAGAACTGATCAAATTTCTGGAATTGTTCATTTTCTGGGAATATTTGTACCTTCATCACAGATTCGAATTAGAATTAGAGGTATTAGGAAATAGTCCCAAGTTTGCACAGCCAGCAAGAAACAGAGCTTGGACTCAAAGCTAAATCTTATGACACCAAATCCAACTCTCATAATATTTTTATGCAATGTGAAAGATGTGTCATATATTCAGTTTATTCATTCTACCTATATGTTCATAAGCCTATATTGGCATTATAGAAAAATTTACATTTTCTGTGGTCAAGATTTTGATAAAAGCAATTTAATCCATTGTAGGGGTTGTGAATAATATATAGTAAATAGGTAGTTCTACAGTCGTATAGAAAATAATTCCATATATTTTACAAAATGTCCTTTATTAAACATTTTAAGGAGTTTACAATGTGCATGTGTATATTATGGCTATTTCTAGTAAAAATGATAAAAGGCAATGTCACAAAGAAGGCCAGCTGTACCACAGAAATCCTAATAAATCTCTAAAAATGTTCATGGAAAGATCAATGATAATGAAATCTGAAAAAGAATAGAAATATGGTTGTCCATCCAATGATTATCTGAAAAAAAAAAGGCACTCAGAAGGTGATGGAAATTGATAGCATTCATGATCTCAGACAAAGGCAAATGTTAAAAATAAAATATTTAAGAGGTAAACAGGAAAATAATACTAGGTTTAAAGGTAATATACATAATGAAATGATATCAATAATTGCATTGAGTGCATTAGATAATACCATATGTAAATTTTCAAACTATATTAAAATTATTTTATTTAGAGAATTGATGAATTCCAAATGGAAATTAAAGCATCTTCACTTTATTTTTCTTTCTATTTTGGCAACATATGGAAAATTATTTTGCCTAATTTTGCACATATATAATGGGTATCATATTGCTTGTCTTCTCAGTGGGTAATGAAGAGCCCAAAGGGAAAAAGAAAATTTGGATCTCATTTTTTAAGATGTTAAACAAAAGAGATGAGTTTGGAAATCAAAATACCAATGTTAAGAATTAAGGGAAAAGTGAAGAGACAAAAGGATTGGAGATCATGAGAAAATTAAAAATAGGGTTAAAGATTACAAAGCCTAGGGAATGATGGAATAATAAAAAAACTATCAAATATGCAAATTACATAATTTCTGAACATGAAAAAATAAAAATAAAATAGTAACAAAGATTATATGACAGTATGGAGAGCCTTCTCTGATACAAAATGAAATAAGCAGAATCCAATGAACAATGGTGAATATAATGTATATGGAATGAACAACAAAATATAAAAACTGTAAAAAAACATTAATTGGATTACAGAGCAAAGTAGATAATAAAACTATTTTAGGTGAGAACCTCCCTATGGCCCTACCAGGCTTATAAAATTTATGAAAATCAATCAATAAATCAGAAAGAAATTATTGAAATGAATATTATTCCCCTATCTTCTTCTCTGAAAGAAGCATTTTGAATGTTAAGGGTTCAAAAATGATAGATTTCCCATCCTCCCATTAGTATGCCACCTGTGTTCCTAGATCAGTAGACAGCAGTGCTTGCATTGAAAGTGAAGGACAAACGGGACACAAATTAATCATATAAGCAACTTTGGGCGCCCTTAATAACATTAAAAACAAACGTACTGCCAACAACCAGGAGATTTGAGAAACTCTTTTGCCCCATGTTTTTGTTTGTTTGTTTAGCTTGAATCTACTTTCTGCAAGATTATTTGTTTGAAAGTGCATCAGTGACATTTGTAGGCATATCTTGCAACAACTTTTTTTTCATTATATTACCTTTATATTTATATATATATATATATGTATATATATATATATGTGTGTGTGTGTGTGTGTGTGTGTGTGTGTGTGTGTGGGTGTGTGTGTAATTAAGCCTGGATATTTAAATTGATTCTCAAATGATAGTCTTGGTAAGAACCATAATGGTGGGAGCTTGAACTGATGATATTATAGAATCACCCCAAACTCCAATGGGAAATCCCTGAAAGTCAAAGGGAAAGATGTAGCAAAATCTCTGAGAATCTAGCATGTCAGTATGAGTTGGGGATGAGATTAGGATTAAAATTTTATTTTTATTTCTTAAGATACTATAATGTGGATTAGAAAAGTTGATATACATTATGTATATAGCATGGTATCCAGTACTATTTATATGGGAACTAAATAAAGTTAGAGAAATCAATTAATTCAATTTAATTAAAAGATTAATTCAGTTTAATTTGTCAAGGCAAAACACTCTGAGACAGTCTACTGCCAATAGAAGGACAAATTGCATCACCATTATTATAATCAAAATTGTTGCTTTTAATTTTCATATCACTGTATATTAAATTGACTTTTGCTCATCTCCAAATACCGAATTTTCCCAGTGTTTCCCTCTTTAGTGGAAGAAGAAAAAATCTATTTTTTCTACTTAACAACATTTCAAGCAATTAAAGAAAGCTACATGTCCTCTCCAAATCTTTTCTTCTTCAGGTAAAGTATCTTCTGTTTCTTCAAACTATTCTTATTAGAATTGTTTCAAGTTGAATAAAAAATATTGGAATTTTAGTGTGGCAAGTGTCTTTACTCACCAGACAGTCTAACCCATGTATGAAGTGAATTCCAACTATTATAAGCCAGGCAAGTGGTCATTCATCCTCTTCCTGGAGATTTCTAAATAAGACAGACTCACAATTTTTTCAAATCATCCATCCCAAATTAGGATACCTGAAATTGTTAGATTTTTTCCCTCTTATTTGAGCACTAATTTTTCCTTTCTCTTTGCATTGTTCCTTACCTTAGTTCCTAGGGCCAAATAAACAATACTAATGTTTCTCTCAAATGATAGCCCTTCAAATGTTAAAGATTAATCAGCACATTTCACTTGATTCTTTTCCAAGAAAAATATTTTCAGTCCTTTTCACCAGGCCTTATATGGTATGTATTCAGATAATGCTTTAGTTGTGGTTGGGAAGGGTTTAAACAAACAATTATTTTATTTCTCAAAATAATGCTTCTCAATACATTCCAAAGTCTCAATAGCATTTTTGCTGACTACATCATACTACTGACTTATATTGACTCTGTGGTTCATTAAGTTCCTCATTTTAAAAGAAAACTGTGTGTATAAAACCCCATCCTATGTTATATTTGTGAGTATAAATGATAGGACTCTCCATTTATTATTAGGTTTCTTCCTATTCTCTAATCCAACAAGGTCTTTTTTGAATCTTTACTTTTTCATTCTGTGTGCTGGCTGTAACTCCCAAATCAATAACTTAGTATCATCTAAAATTTTCATTCACATCTTAGTTTCAGAGTTCTATGTGTACTCAAGTTTACTGGTTTCTCAACTAATAATAGATAATGCTCTGCTAATAATGGAATTGCATTTGATTGGATTATGTTGAAACACTCTCAAGTCAATTTTTATAAAGTTCTCCAGTCTTATAAATGGAGCTTCGACATTAACTGCAAGCACAGCTAATTTATGTGTTTTAATTTTTTTTCACAATTTCATTTGCAATGATCATAGATCATTTAGAGAACCATTAATTAAAAATAAACTAGTTACTACATAGAAATGCTAGTCTCCCAGCACCACCATGCTTCATCGTATAGATCAATAATCAGTGCAATGTAGTGAAAGGAGCAGAACCAGGAGAATCATATACACAGAGATGGAAACACTGTGGCACAATTGATTGTAATGAACTTCTCCACTAGCTGCAATGCAAAGATCCAAAACATTTCTAAGTGACATGAGAAAGAATGCTATCTACATTCAGAGAAAGAACTGTGGATCAGAAACACAGAAGAAAAACAACTGCTTGATCACATGGATCAATGTGGATATAATGGGGATGTAGACTCTAAATGATCACCCTAGTACAAATATCAATAATATGGAAATAGGTCTTGATCAATAACACATGTAAAACCCAGTGGAATTGTGCATTGGCTATGGGAGCATGGAGGTAGGAGGGGAGGAAAAGAATATGAATCATGTAACCATGGAAATTTTTTTCAAAATTAAACTATAAAATTAAATTTAAAAAATAATTAGTGCAGTGGAAAGAGTCCTGTGCCTGGGGTAAAGGAGAAATGGGAGATAGAAATAGTCAGAGACAGATAGAGAGATATACAGAGAGACAAATACAGGGACAGGAAAAGAGACTGAGACAAGCAGATAAAGATAGAGAAATCTATCTGTTCTTCACCTTTGGAGAGTGAGAAGGCTGAAAGATGAACTCCTCTGACCAATAATATTCGGTCCTTAATTTGAGCTGAGATCTAATCCTATGCTCAAATGAAGAGTTCCTTATTATAATACCTATATATAATATTATTATATATAGTTATTTGACATTCTATTCTGTATAAATTTTTCAGTTTTTTCCTCCTATTTTGTTTTGAGAAGCATGTTTATTCACTCTTTTTCATCTGTGATTGTCTTTTTTGTGTAACTAGAGTTTGGTGAAAAGGTCTTCAACTAGGAAATGAGAGGTGAAGTTTATCTTTTCCTCTATGAATAACTGGGGAATAATGTTTGCCTTCTGAATTATTATATCTAGACCAGAGATTACAGTGGAGGAAGGAGGAAAGGTGGATGATAGTGTTAATTCTAGTTGGATACTCTTGTATGAAGGCTCAGTAATCTTTTAAACCTTGCCTATTCAAATCCATGTCTCTCTACAAACATCATGGCAATACAAACAGTTCATCTTTTCTCTTCATGGAAAGATGGACATCACCTCATAGTATATTGCCACCTATGAGTGCAGTGCTTAGCTATTGAGGCAAATATATCCCTCATATGCAATGATTTGAAATTAACAGTTTTTTTTCTACTTTCTTTAGCATTAAAGTGTGAAGTTGAAGTACATCATATTTTTTATGTTTTTGGATAATTAATTAAAATATGAATTTATTAAATATAGAATAACATATTATTGCTTGTTCCCACATATTTGCAAACTCAAGAGATACCAGCAAAACAAATATTCATTGCATATTCTATAAACTGTTATTCGGGTGGCTTTTGGTCTTCTAGAGATAATTAGACTTACATAATAATTGAACAGTTGTTTTGTTCATAATCTCATTTAGACCTTAGCACATTTCTACTTGATGATGTACCAATGTTTCAGGCAGGAATAGCCTGATGCATTACAGTGTTGATGAGAAAATTGTTTTTCATTTCATAAAGTTTGTTACAAACCTGGTGTATCATACTGTGGTGGGCCATACTTTAATGGGCAGAGGGGAGAGTTGGAAATTAACTCAAAAAATTACTTAACAACTTCAGGTTGTTATATAGGTCAAGAAAGCAGTGCAATCTAGCAGAAAGAGGTCAAGAGAGTCTTCAGGACTGAGTCCTACTCCTACTTCCATTATTGATGAACTCTATGCTAAATAAGTATAAGCAAGTCATTTGGGATATAAACACCAGTTTCCTCATCTATTAAAAAATGGATTCCCTGGAAGATGACTTTAGTAATAAATCAAATTGGCTTACTATTTAAAATAGTAAAAATAAATTGCACAATCTATCAAATGGAAATTTTTAATAAAGCATTTATAGATGTATTAGCACCATCCACATTGTGAGAAAGTTTTGCAAATACTTTTGTAAAAAAGTTTTTTAACAACTCTCTAGCCAATAAGTTATTCACCCAGGGTCACACAGCTAGTAAATATATAAAACAGAATTTAAACCCAGGCCTTCTGAATTACAAACTCATTATTTTATCCATTATACAATTGTATGGGATGAAAGATGAAAAAATAAATCTTAAAAGTATCCTCCAGAAATTCCTACTATTAAAATTCAATATTCAAAGGATTTCCAAACATGTGAATATTTTATCAAATTATGTAGTCTATCTTTGCATGTGTCTTATTTGTGCCCTATACATATGCTGCAGATTGTAATACCAGTGTAGGGTCATGCCATTCCTCTACCTTGTCAAGATTGTATGTATCTTAGTTTATTAAGATTTAATATTTTGCTTAAACTGAAAAGTTATGTGATTGTATGAGATGTCTTCTAAGTTACTTTATAGGGCTAACTTGATAATCCAGCATCCAAGACTCTTCTATGCATATGACAGACACTTAAAAAGTTTGTTGAAATTAATGTAAATTAATTAATTTGTACTGATGGACATTGGGGTGGTATAATGAGGGATTATTCTTCAACAAGAATCATAGACCTCAGAGAAGTGTTATAATTGACCTTTACAATATCCTAGATTCCTATGAAGATATGGGGTATCCTGATGACTAGACAAAGAAAGTAAATTTAGAAAATGTGAAGTGTGTTTGGGAAGGCACCAAAGGCAATTTTTGGTCATTATAGAATATTTTCTGCTACATGATCTTTGCAAAACTCATTAATTTGTCAAGAATTGATGCTCATACTCAGGCATTAATTGAGTCTAAATTCATTATACTGCATTAAGTGTACATTTCATCATATTCACATACTCCAATATTTTGTATTTTATGCCTAGCATACATAATGAATTTCCAATAAGAACAGCTAAAAAAAATCTCAGAAAACAAAACAAAACAAAACCACCAAACTTTAAAGAACAAAAATCTACAAGTCTATCAATTTTTATTCCCTAACTGTGTTTTATGCTAGATAATTTCAGATATTTACAGAAGGAATTTCCAGGGCAAGTTTCTAACAATTAAGGATATTATATATTTTTTTAAAATGTCACATAGAAGTTGAAGAAAGTTTTGAAAATACAAAAATATTAGAATGAATCAGTGAAGACTTATTTCAATTAGTTAGATTTTTAAAAACTTATTTCACAGAATTTCCTTTTCAAAATGAAATAGAGGTCATCAGTTGATAGATTGCAAGAAGTTAGTCCAAAGTAACAACTGGCCTAGAAAAATTGAAGCTTTTCACTGAGACTTTGAAAATTCACAGCTCTGTAACATAAACCTCAAGTGGTCCTATTTGGAGTTTCCACTTTGCTATGTAATTAATTAAGAGATGAAAGCAAATTCTAAGAATGCCATTGTGTTCTTTTTCAGGAGAGATCTATAATTATGTAGCAATTTCCTTTGACCCAATTTGTGCACTACTTTTGACACTTAAAATACATCTTCTAAATTGGGAAATGAGATGGCATTTTCAGCTGTCATGATTTAAAGGCACACTATTTTCCAGTTATACTTTTTCCTTCATTCCTTCTTTTGTTTTTCCTTTCTTCCCTTCCTTCTTTCTTTCCTTCCTTCTTTTGTTTTTCTTCTTTCCTTCCTTCCTTCCTTCCTTTTTATTTCTTCCTTCCTTTTTATTTCTTTCTTTTTCTTTCTTTCTTTCTTTCTTTCTTTCTTTCTTTCTTTCTTTCTTTCTTTCTTTCTTTCTTTCTTTCTTTCTTTCTTTCTTTCTTTCTTCTTTCCTCCCTTCCTTCCTTCCTTCATCCCTCCCGCCCTTCCTTCCTTCCTTTCTTTTTTTCTTTCTTTCCTTCTCACGTAGCTTCCAATGGAAAGAAAAGGAAGAGGTACTTCCTTAAACAGACTTTTACTTCATTAAAAAATTCATAATTAATCAATGGTCACTGAGAATTGTGATTACATTGTTGAATGTATTTTATTTTTTATTTAAACCCTTACATTACATCTTAAAATCAATACCATCTTTTGGTTCTAAGGCAGAAGAGCAGTAAGGGCTAGGCAATAAGGGTTAAGTGACTTACCTAGGGTCACACAGCTAGGAAGTGTCTAAGTCCAGATTTGAATCTGTGACATCCCATCTCTAGGCCTGGCTTGCAATCCTCTGAACAACCCACCTGTCCTTTTGAATATAGTTTAGAAATATTTCCTTTGCTAACTGTAGAATCATTATTTTTAATTAAGAGAATACTGAGTCTCAATCTGTAAGCAGCTAGATATCACTATGGTGGTTAGAGTTGGTCAGTTTAATTAGACTCCCTCTAAGAACCATGAGGATGATAAAATAGTAACATGTACTATCTCCCCATATAAAAATATAAATAGTTTAACTTTGATGCCTCATTACTTCACTCGTGTATTCCTTGTCATACTTTTTTCTTGAGTCAAGTTTGAATGGCAAACTTTATACTTAACTCTGATCTTTTGATTAAGAATGAATATGTTACTTATTTCATTACAGATTTATTTTTCCCTTGTAGGATTATACTGTTTTTGATACATTTTTTCCTGAATTATAAGTCTTTTTTTTCTTTCTGGTCATTACACTTTCTTTTTTACAGATCTACTTTCTTCAATGCTTTTTTGCTCTGTGCTATTATCTTTTTCTATCATTCTTTTTTCTAATTTTTTTTCTTTTATAGCTCCTATTTGTTTGTTTTTATCCTCTTTTGCAACTCTTTCAAGAGTTCATATTGTGCCTGACCTCCTTTGACTTTGCCTTTGAGCACTCACACATTTACATTTTGACATCAATGTCCTCTTCTGAGCTTGCAGTTTTTTCTCCCTTTTTTGTTGAATAGTTTTCCAAGTTCACACCTTATCTCTGTTTTTTATTCATTTGGGAAGATTTCTTTCATGATCTTGACTATACTTATAGCCAGCTCCACTTCTGGAGAAGAGAAAATACTGTCCCTGTGTTTTCCCATGAGCCAAATGTAATGGATTTAGCTGGATTTAACTCCTCAACTGCCAGCTCCCCCTGATATTGTTAACTCATGGGTTGTTCCTCAGCTGAAGCTTCTCCCAGATGTTCTTGCACAGAATCACTCTTTCAACTTCTCCGTGTTTGCCTGTAACAGGCTGATCCTGAGGCTACTCCAAATGTGCTTACACTGGGAAGTTCTTCATACAGCTGATTCCCATTGCTTTCATCTTTTATCCCAGAAATTTGGATCCTTCCTGCTTCTCCTCTAAGTTTGTGGCTGAAACCTTGTTTGCTCTGTCTTATGGTAGTTCTGTTGCTCTACAATTTGTTTTCAGGAATTTTTTTCTTTTGTAGTTGTAAGGAGGTGGGTTTGGTCAAGTTCAAAGCATTCCTTACTCTACTACTACTATCTTGGCTGCAAGAAGTAGATGTACTATATAGCTCTTTTAAAGATTCCAACATTTGTCCTGAAACAAACATGCAGTTTTTACATTAATATTTTCCAAATGATGAGATGTAACTAAAAGACATTACATTTAAAAATTAAAAGTTAAGAATTCTCAGAAAGGCAATGGGGAATTTCTTTGTTAGCTCCTGAATTGTGCAGATATATTACAAATGAGTTATTATGCTGGAGAAGCACTGAATAATGTTATTAGGGAATAAATTTCTTAAACTCATTTTTAAGTCATTGATTGATCAGTGGTTGGGAAAAGTCATGTCAGAAAAATAGGAATGAAGAAAAACTGGCGGGCAGGTAACTTGCTCTAATACTAACACTGAAATATCAAGAGACTATGGCTATAACTATCACCATCCTGGTGGAACCCTCTCTCATGTTTATAAATTGACATACACATGCATCATGCACTGTGGTCCAGGATGGGTGAGTGATGTATTTCAAAGTACTTACCTTGATGACATCTAAACCATTCTAGAAGTAGGACAGGACAATCTAATTTTTTTAATTTGGAAAGAACCTTACAGACAACATACTCCACTATGCCTCACCGATAAAGAAACTGAGACCCTACTAGATTTAGTCATTTATCCAAAGTCATACAGATAGTGACAGAGACTAAATATGAACTCAAATTATCTAAATTCTAAGTCAGCAGTCCTTTTCATTGTACCATATAAATGTAGAAATATTTGTGCTCTACATGTCATTGCATTTTTCCAGATTTCACACAATTCTCAACTCTATTCAAATTTGACAGCACAAAGGAAACTTTATTCAAGAAGAAATTATTTATGACCTTTTTTCCCTTCAGTTAAAAAAAACTTAAGTAAATATATCACTTCTATGCAATCAACATTATCAACAATGAATACATCCTAAAGAAGGTGTCAAAACTTAAAAATTTTGACACATAAAAGTTAGACTATTCTTTGTTGTATAATGGTTTCCAGGACCAAATTATTTTTATCTTTTTTCAATCCATGACTAAATTTCCTAAATCCCTTCTATAGCCAAATCTTCTACACCCTTGATTTCCTTGCTGTATTCCTAGAAGCTTTTCCATTCTACCTTTACTCTTTCTAGTTGCTAAATGAAATTCTTCTTTTATCCCTTTGATTTGAAATTAAAGAACTTTCTATTTCATATCAATTGTCTGCTCTTGATTCAAAGACTTATGTCTTCCTTAGAATTTCAAAGTTATTTTAACAGTGGTATACTAACTATATTTCATATGCTCTTTATTTTTCATTGGCGTTTAGCATTCATAACATCATTGACTCTGACTTGTGTACTGAAACTATCATCTTTTAAGCTGTTCTTGTTTCCTTTAGTTGACAGAAGAAAACAGAGATGATACAACTGTTTTATAAGTAATATGAAAAAAGATATGTTTGTTTCTACAAATATCATTTCAATTTAAAATTTCATTACTACTTTCCATATACTCCACATCTCATTCCAGTGCCACACTGTGGAATGGAGGTTAATCTGAAAGACAAGTTGGTACAGTACAAATTTTGAAATTTTAACCAACAGAAGAGACAGAATGCATATCTGTCCTCCATGGGCCATCCAAGTCAGATGTCGGAAATCTAGTCACTCAATGTTTGGTCAATAACTACTCTGATAGCACAGATAAAGAGGGTAAAATTGAAATAGAAAGAATCTCATCCTTACCTCCTGAAAGAGAACCAAAATGAAAACTCTCAGGAATATTATAGATAAATTACAGGCCTCTCAAGTAAAGAACAAAATATTTCTAGTGCACAGAATATAGGGCGAATAGCACTAAATAGAAAGATGTTATAGTAGTAAATTTAAGAACCTATGAAAAAATAATCCACATGACATCAATTGGAAAATAATTATACTGGAATAGTAACTTTCCCAAGACTGTTTTTATTTGAATTCCATTTAAAAAGATGAAAGAATTGGATGTAAGCTCATCCTATGTAGGCTCAATGAAAATATTTACAGGATAAATCTGGTGATTTATAAGACAGTCAGAATAATAGGAATATCCTATTTTTTTCAGTTAGTGTCTTGTAACTGCAAGTCATAGAATATTAATTTATTGAGATTTAAAGATCATATGAGGGGCAATGGAAATGGAGACTCTTATAGGGTCATGATTAAAGTGATTGAACAACAGCTTCTCTAGGATTCTTGAATCTTTATAGTTTTAATTATAATTGCTATAAATGTTAATCCAATGATTATGTCATAAATCTGTCAATAAGCAATTATTATATATGTTTTGTTCTGCTTATAATAACATTGACATTTTTATTGTATTCTTTGGAAAATCTGCAATACTTAGTGTGATTTCATATACATAATAGCTGCAATAATCAAAGGATGGAACTTATAAAATAAAACTATTTTCCATATGTGCAAACAGTTACAAATGGGCTGTAAATCTTTAGTTTCATTGCTATGAGGCATTATATACTTTTTCCTTTATTCAATATTTGTTCTCATTTACGTGAATAACTAGAAGACATACTCCTGTAATTTCAGAGGTAGATTATAAATTGGAGGGCATATGGAGTCTAAAAAGATCTTAATTATAGAATTAAGGTAACAAAATTATATGTAACAGGAATAATATAAATCTGTATACTTAAATTTAAATGATCCACTGAACATTGTACTAAAATCTAGCTAAATAATATTTAATGGGAAAAAGACTGATGAGTTTTAACTAACTACAGTGCCAATTTTAAAAATCAGTCTTATATAGTCATTAAAGAAGTTAAAGAAAATTTAGACTAAATTAAGAGATGCAACGTGTTTGAAAAAAGAAAGATGACAGAGGCATTATCCTTTGTTCTGAGAAGACCACATGACTATTTAGTTCTACATGTCATGCTTTAAGAAATACTTTGACAAATTAGAATTAATCCTGACAAAAGTTATTGGGAACATCAATAGTCTATACAAACAATGGATGGCCCTGGCAGTAAATAGACATAGATCTTTAATACCTCATATCATATACCAAGTTAAAGTTAATAAAGATGCATATTAAGAAGAAAAGTTATACCAAAAACAAATGATGGAAGCTCAAAATTGTTGACCTGTCAGACCTATGGACAAAGAATTTAAGTCAAAACACAACAGAGAGAATATGATGAGACATAAAATAGATAATTTTAACTTCATTAAGTTTAAAAAGTTTCTGCACTAAAAAAGCAATGCAATCAAGATTCAAAGGCAAACAGCAAACTAGAAGAAATCTTTATAGCAAGTCTCTGACAAAGTCTTCATTCTTAAATATATAGAGAACAGAGTCAATATCTATAAGAATACAAAGTATTTCTCAATTGGCAAATGATCAAAGGATATGAGCAGGCAATTCTCAGATGGAGAAATTAACACTATCTTTAGTCATGAAAAAATACTCCAAATCCCTATTGATTAGAGAAATACGAATTAAAACAACATTGAACTACCATCTCACAGCGATCAGATTAGCTAACATGACAAAGTAGGAAAATAATAAGTGCTAGAAGGTATGTAGAAAAATCAGGAGAATAAAGCTGCTGGTGGAACTGTGAACTGATATAACCATAATGGAGAGCAATCTGGAAACATGCCCAAAGGGTCATCAAAGTATATCTACGATTTTAACCAGCAATATCAGACCTGGTTCTATAACCCAAAGAGTTAAAGAGAGGAGGAAAGAACGGACTCTACAAAAATATTAAGTGCAACTCTTTGTGCTGGCAAAAGAACTGGAAACTATAGAAATGTTTATCAATTGGGTAATGGCTAGAGAAATCATGACATACACTTTTAATGGAAAACTATTGTGCCATAAGAAATGATAAAATGGAAAACTTAAGTAAAGTGTTTCAAACTGATGTGAGCAGATGCTGGAGAAGTCTATACAAATAACAAAAATTATGTCTGATGATTAAGTTTGAATGACAACTATTATCAATAAAAAGATTCCAGGACAATTCCATCAGACTCCTAAAAAAAAAGAATATCCACCTCCATAAAAATGATGAGATTTCATCCAATTACAAATTAAAACGTACCATTCTGTATTTCCTCCATGATTTTTTCTGTAGCACTAAGGAATATGTCTTCATTTTCAAAATGACCAAGATGAAAATGCATTATTTGATAATATATGTAAAACTTATATCATATTAACCTGCATTCTTAGAAGGGATAAAAGTGGGAAGGAGGAAGAGAAAATGAATTGGAAAAACCTCAGAAAATTAATATTAAAATATATTGGCATGTAATCTGGAAAAAATATTAATGTTAAAAATAAATATAAAATGAATTGTTGGGCAATGTATGCAATTAATGCTTTTGAGGATAAATGTGCAAAATATATGAAGTGTTATTTTATAGGAAAGACAAGTGATTTAGTTTTAGTGGTCCTAAAATGCAAAATTAGGTGGTAGAACAGATATCAAAGCAACATAAACAATAACTCCTTTACAAATAAGTATCTTAAAATATAATTGTCTACCTTAAATATTAATGAGTATCCTGTAATGGTAATTTTAAATAATATGCTGGAGGGGAAATGCCAGTGATATTCTGGAGGATTTTCTCCAATAAAGCATACATTTTCTAATATCTCTCTCTATCTCTCTTTCTCCTCTCCCATTTATTTTTTGAGAAAATACTGTCTACCAAAATACAAGATTTCATATTAAAGCTACTTTGTGTATTAGCCATAGGAATTTGGGCAAGACACTCAACCTTTAAATAGCCATTATTTTCTCTTCAGAAAATGGGTATGGTAATGAGACCATTGTTTTGTTATTATATTATATATGTAAAACTTTTCATAAACCATTACATTATGCAGGGTATTTCAAAAATCTTGTCGCACTTTTAAGCTAGTGATAGCCTATCTATGTCCTGTATCTGAATATAGAGAAAAAAGAGACAGTGTGGTGTTCACTTTTATAAAAGCCTTTATACTCTTCAGATGTGTAATCTCAATCTTTGAATTACATGGAATTTGATGGATCACTTTGTTTTACCTTGACTTTCCTACATGAAGAAATTAAAGTTATGTGATTACAGTGTAAAAATGAAAACTAGGCCCAGCTTTCTTATTTTCCAGTACAATACTCTTCCCACATCATGGAAAACATACAACATACTATCAGACCCAGAACACTGAATGTAGAATAAGTAAGAACTATATTCAAATACAACTTCAGATTTTAGTATCTGTGACTGTTCGCATGTCTTTTAATCTCCTTATAGCTGTTTCTTCAACTCTAAAATGAGGGAATTGAAATCTGTGTCGTCTAAGGTCTCATTCATATTTAAAAATTTGATTCTATCTTCTTATGCTTAGCTTTCCTACAACCATCTCTTGACTAGCTTTTCTTAGGCATAGAAATACCATAATGCTATTTCCAGTATAAAAATATTTTCTTTTTGGTTGATTTATAGAGATTGTGAAAAGATAAACATTTTATAAAATGTTATATGGTGGTTGGAAACTTTTTCTCAGTAAAAATGATGACATTCATAATAAATCATGTGAATTTATGCAAAAATTCCTATAATTGTTCAAATAATTTAATATAATTTATCAAGTTAAAATAGCTTCCCAAAAAGAATTATATTTTCACTTTTATCTTTATTATGGAATATATTTCTGTTTATTTTTTATAATGGGAAATTCAAAGCTTCTTATTCTGAAAAGTAGGTTTTATTGCTCTGAATAAGAATAAAGTACCGCTATACACCTGGGAGAGCTAATTAATGTTATTTTCTATTGATTTCTATTTTTACCCACTTATACTATCTTTAAATGCACCTTGGAAGTCCCCATGTGTAGTATAGCAGGCAAAAATATGACTTTAAAGAGTCTCATTAGTGAAAATTGTGTTTGAAGTTGCAAATAAGGAACTACTTATTTTCATACAGAAAATTTCCTAGGGAAAATTCCCCAAACAGATTTACTTATGACATGATTTATATAATTGAATAGGAATGCCAAGAAAAATCTATATTGTCCTTTTATAAAGTGACATAAAAGAGAATAAATTGTCTTAGATTTTTTCCCCATAAAATACCTGAGAAAACCAAAGGGTCTTGTCCCTGTGTTTTTCTTTTTAATATCTAGAATTTTTACTCCTCTAGTCCTTCATTTTCCCCTCACATTCCACTTACTACATAGCTTTTAAACCATTTTCATCTCTGTCCACACCTTATATGCATGATCTATGGCAGCAATGGCAAATAGAAAGTGAGTGCGTAAACTGTATCCCTCATGGCCCATGAGGGCCACCCTCTTACCCCAGACAGGGAAGGGAGGAAGTCCTGTCATTGGGCTTCTGGACAGAGGGACAGGTTAAATGAGAAATGTCCTCAGGTGTAGTGGAGAGAGGGAGGAAAACAGTTCCCTCTGTCACATATGCCATAGGTTTGCCAACATGGATGTAGGGTATTTGTGTCTTTAAATTTATTAAATAAAAGTTGCATTCAGTTGCTGAACTTGTTGACAATCAATTTTCCCGGTAAAAAATTTAACAATGGAGAAGCCCAGAATGTAGAAGTGAGACTCTTAACAACAAAATATATCCAATAGTTAGGTGTTTTATTTGTTTGTTAAATTTTCTTCTTGACAATTTTTCTTAGATGTCTTCTGTTTATTCGTTTTGAACATGTAGGTACATTATAAAATATTTTAATATATTTATTGGGGAAATAAGTGTATGAGATAATCATTGAGATCATATAAAATAAAATAGGTAAAATACTTACATATAGAAAATTGTATTGAATAGAGGTCAAGTGGCAAAATACAAGTGGTGATCCAGCTGAATTCTCTCAACATCCCCCCCCAAAAAAATAAACTTTTCATATCAAATCTTTGAGTGACAAATGATATAAAAAGTCTAAGTGAGATATTTCTACACTCCAGGGAAAACTAGTATATGTACAGGAGAAATTTGTGAATAGCAGCAGTAAAGTAAGCTTTTAAAGTGACAGACAGAGCAGAAGAAATAGAATATTTGTGTTTTTCAGATCAGAGACTTTAAGAAATTGGGAAAATTAGTCAGAAAGAGATTGAATTGGACCTTTTGTTCACATTGGGTACAATTGGCACTGACTAGCAACTTTATTGATCATAAGCAATTAAGGATCACAATTATAGGCCAGAAGAGTTCTTGTAGTTAGTCACAAGAGAGTAAAGTCTCTGGTAGAAGTTGTAAGGAAAAAAAAAAACAACTAAGAGCATTTGTCCTTGTGACTCCAGAAAGTAGAAGGGTTTATCATAGTTCCAGACCAAGAGAAACGCTTATGGCTAGGGCTGCAGGGAATCAAGGGGTGATTCCTTGGTAAAGTCAAAAGAGTAGAAAGAAATCAATGTTCAGACATTTTCTAGGATGATTCCACTATTGAAAGACTTGCATACTCACAGAAGTAGCAAAGAAAACACAAAAGATAAATATTGGGAGAGTGCCTTCCACACTACAGACTGACAGGACCCAAAGATAATATGAAGATCGAATTCAAAGAATAGACTAGAAAATGAACAAATCACTCCCAATGAATTTGACCATAAAAATTTACTATTCTTGCAAAAGATCATAACTTTACCTTAGTAAATAAGAAAAAATGTGGGAAAAAGCTTTAATAAAAGCCTTAAGAAGGCTAATTAGAACCAAATGCAACAATAATTTCTGGAGTACAGTAAAAATATAGTAGTATTAGAGGACTGAGAAAAGAAATAAGAATTATTTTTTCAAATTACAAAACAAGAATTAACAGTTTGGTGAAAGAAGCACAAAAGACCTGAGAAAATACTATCTTAAAACAAGGATTGGTCCAATGTTAAAAGGAGTACAAAAATACTGAAGATTGGAATTTAAAAGGAGAATAGGCAAAGTGGAAAAAGTTTTAAAAAAGAACTGAAGAAAAGAACTCAAAAAAGTACAATTGGCCAAATGGAAAAAGAGGTATCACTGAAGAAAATGATTCCTAAAAACTTATAATTGGGCAAATGTAAGCTAATTATTCCATAAGATATCAAGAAATCATAAAACAAATTAAAAGTAATAGAAAATAGAAGAAAATGTGAAATGTATTACAGAAAAAAACACCACGAAATTAGGTCAAGAAGAGGAAATTTAAGAATTATTGGACTATTTGAAATCCATGATAATTTAAGGAGCCTACACATTATATTTCATAAATTATAAAGGGAAATGCCATCATAAGGTAGATATAGTGGATAAAATAAAAATAGAAAGAAATCATTGATCATCTTTTGAAAAAAGGATCTCAAAATGAAAATGCCCAGAAATATTAAAGGCAATTTAAAGAGCTGCCAGGAATAAAATAAAATATTGAAAGTGGACAAAAAGAAACATTAAGAATAATATCAAGCTATAGTATGATGCAAAATTTAGCAACTATGATATTAAAGGAGCAGTATGCTTGGAGCTAAGTTTATAATCAAGAATAATCTGCCCAGGAAAACTGAGTGTAATTTTTTAGGAGAAAAATAGATATTTAAAGAAAGAGAGGACTTTCAAGGAACCTTGATGAAAAGACCAGAGATAAATAGAAAATTTGACATTCAAACACAAAACTCAAGAGAAACATAAAATGGCAAACTTGAAAGTGTAATCATAAGAGACTCAATGAAGTTAAACTATATTTTTATATGAAAAGTTGATATATTTGCCTTCTAAGAAACATCATTATTCGGATAGTTATAGATATATTATAAAACGAGATGGCAAAAATGTAAGTCAATTATGTTGGGATCATCTTTAAAAATTAAAGGGTAAATTACAAACATTTAAATACAGGATATCATCTATTATATACATCAGTTCCTTCTTACTTTAATCAAGGATATCCTTTACAAATGTGTAGACCATGTTGATAATATTGTAGAGAGGGGAAATTAAGTATGTGCCTTAGAATATGCTTATTCATAGTTTCTGGCATTTTTATCCACACCACTGTGGTTTTTCTCCCATGTAGAGATCAAAATCATACAAATTGCATTGCAGTTGTCAGTGCTCCTGAATGTTACTTGAACCAGATTAAAATGTAGTTTTGAAATATTGAACAAAATAAACAATAATACACTGGACCATACCAAATGTTAATAGCTGTTTTCTAATTTATTGTGAGATCTGAAGCAATCATTATGTACAATTTAGAATCCCTGTTTATAGTGAAGTTTGCACAATGGTTTTAAAATACACTTGCTGACATGTGAGTGATTGCAAGAGGAATTAGGGCAGTTGAGTATCAAGAACAAAGGAAATTCAATGAAACTACTGGCCTAATATTAGAATACATATCCAATATCAGTAGGTTTGGAGGATGGTTACTAGCACTTTGAGTTGACTTTTTATGGAGATTTTACATAGACTGAGAGTAAACTAGTACATTATGTTGACAGTCTTTTGCTTATGTCACCTAATGCTCGTGTGTGTCAAAGGGACAATAAATATCTGTTGAAAGAGCTATGCAAAAGAGGACACCACATCTCAAAAGCCAAATTGCAATGGGTAATGCCTAGAGTGGAATACCTTGGATTTGTTTTGGAAAAAGGCTCAAGAAGGATCTCCCAAAAAAAGAGTTGCAGACATAGAGAAGCTGAGCATGCCTAAGACCAAGAAGCAGTTCTGTACAATTTTGAGAATAACGGGTTACTGTAGGCAGTAGATCCCAGAATATAGTCTGATATCTAAACTTCTGACAGACTTGACTAGGAACACTGTCTCAGAACCTTTAAAACTTACATGGGAGTATAAGTGTGCAATTGACAATTGAAAAACTTAAAATAGCTGTATTGACAAGCCAGGCACTTGGAATCCCTGACCACACAAAACCATTTTACTTGTTTGTGCAAGAGGACAAGGGAATAGCTAGTGCTGTATTAATGCAAACTCTTGGAGATAAATTCAGACCTATTGTCTACTATAGCTCCCAGTTAGATGTTGTGGCTCAAGGGATGCCACCATGTATGAGTGGAATTGCTGCTGCTGTCCTGATGGTAAAAAAAATCATCATATCTGGTATTGGGATGCAGGATTATGCTGTATTCACTTCACCAGATAGAAACCATCTTAAAAAACAGCAAGCTGCAAGCTTTTACATCTCAGTGTTTATCCCAATATCAGATTGTTTTGCTGGGCAATGAGAACCTGAGTTTTCGTCATTGCAAAGAGATCAACCCAGCCACCATAATGCCAGACTTACCATTAGAAGGGGAACCCATCCACAGTTGTGCAGACACCTTGGAAATAGTGCAAAAGACTAGAGAATACCTGACTGACATCCCTTTGGTCAAATCAGACCTGACACTATTTACCGACAGTTCTGAATATGTGTTAGATCAGTGGTTCCCAAACTTTTTTGGCCTACTGCCCCCTTTCCAGAAAAAATATTACTTAGCACCCCCTGTCACATACTATCACTGCCCCCTTACTGTTATTCACCACCCCCAAATGCACCTGTGGCTATCACTGCCCCCCGGATCACTGCAGCCTCCACCAGGGGGCAGTGACGCCCACTTTGGGAATCACTGTTTTAGATGGAGAAAAATTTACAGGTGCAGCTGTTGTGACTCAAGATGAGACTTTATGGTATGCAGCTCTACCAAAGTCTATGAGTGCTCAAGGAGCCAAAATCCTCAACCTGATATAATAATTAAGAGAGCCAGTAATTAAGTGTTAGGGATGGAGGGGAGATAGAAAAAGGCTATTAGGTGAGACTCCCTTCTAGCTCTCTCCTCCCGCCATATATACACTCTGAGACTTCAAGGGGGTATCACCCAAAACTGGGTGACCTGGATGGTCGTGTCACCCCACAGGAGTTATGGGCAAGGCTTCCCTTTAAGATGAGGTATGGGGGACCCCAATCCAATTCTGGGGTTCATGCAAGCCTCCCCTGAGGCCAGTCAACTTCACATCAGGTGGTCTGGCTTCAAGATGGAGGCAGCCAGATCAAGCTGTGATTCCCCTCCCCCTCATCTCTCAGGCACTCTGGAATGCTATCTGACTAATAAATGTTTTTTATTAATGTCAGTATAGGGATTGGGGAAAGGGGTGAAGGGCAGAGGGATTTGGGGTGCCCTCTTCTCTTTCTTAATATTTCTGTGAAGTCCATCACTTGGGTGGGAACCTTTGGGGTTCCCACTCCTAAGCATCTCCTGCCCCTTCTCCTTCTGTTTCTATTTCTATCCTTCTCTATAATTGCAAATTAGACCGGAAAGGATCTCTCAGCAAGGCTGGGTAATGGGAGAAGGAGCCTAAGAGATCTCTCCCAAAATGGAGTCCTAAAACTTAGTTTACTCTATGATTGAAATCTTGCTGGGTGAGAAGCAATGGGATGCCTTTGAGCAGTGAATAAGGATTTCAATGTCCAAAGAAAGATTCTCAGGAAGCCCTCAGGACTAGATTCCAGCTGGGATGTTCTCCTCCTCCTTCTCTCAGTCCTCTGCCAGAAGTCCTCTCCTCCTCCTCCTTTCTCCGGAGAATTCCCATAATCCCTCTGCTGGTCCCAACTGTCAGTAACTGTCACCAACAGCCTTCTTCTGGCTCTTTTTGTCCCATCCCCCATCCCTACACTGACCAGGGTGCTCCAGATTGTCAAAGATAAATGAATTAATGTTTATACTGACAGCAAGTTTGCTTTCAATGTAGTACATTGCACAGGCCAAACCTGGAGATAGCATGGTTTTGTAACCTCATGTGGGAAGGAAATAGCTTATGGGAGCATTATAAACCAACTCCTGGAAGCTGTCCAATTGCCCAAAGAAGTTGAAGTAATGCATTGTTGAGAACATCAACAGATTATGTGTCCTTAGGAAACCACAGGGTGGACATAACAGCAAGATATGGAACCTGATTTGGACCCATCCATGTGTTAAACTTCTCCTTGATAGATGAAGCAGTTCTCAAACAAACATACTCCCCAAGGGAAGTGAAACACTGGAGAGAACATCTTCAGGACAAATTATTGAGAGGCATATGGTTTTCAAATGCAGACAAACCCATTCTACCAAGATCTTTGTATATCACCTTATACAATGCATTGCATGAAAAGGGGCATTATGGAATTTAGGCATTGTTCAATTCTATCAAATGGCACTGGACCACTGTTGAAATTTCTACATATGCCATAAGGACATGCCAGAAGTGCAAGGTCTTCTTGCAATTCAATCAGGGTATGGCCTGGATTAAAGGGCTTGGTGAGAGACAACTAGCCTATACCTCATTTGAGTGCTTACACATTGATTATATATCTATGCCCAATTGCCAAGGATACAAATAAGCCCTAGTCATCATTGAAAGGTTGACTTGATGACAGAAGTATTCCCAGCACAGAAGAACAATGCTGCCTTTGTAGTAAAAACATTTCTGAGAGAAATAATCCTGAGATTTTCAATACCAGCTAGAATTGACTCGGATCATGGATTACACTTTTCTCAAAAAATTCTTCATGACATTTATAAAGCCCAAGGAATAAAAAAGAGCCTCCATTGTGTCTATTACTCCCCAATCATTGAGGCAAATTGAATGCTATAACAAAAAAAATTAAAACATTGATAGGAAAAGTGTGTTCAGAAAACCATCTAAAATGGGTACAAGTACTCCCCATTGTTCTCTTTTACTTGAGAAATCAACCCAGTGGTTACACCCATTTATTGTCATTTGAACTTCTATATGGACAACCACCACAGCATGGATCATCCCCAAAATCAACTCACTTGTCACACCTTGGAGCTGAATGTCAGCTGTTTAGATACATGAAAGCTTTAAAGAAAAGACTGGATGAATTGCACAGGTTTGGATTTTTAAGTCAGACAGTTCCTTTGGACTTTAGTTTGCATCAACTTAAACCAGGAGATATGGTATACATAATAAAATTTGCAAGAAAATTCATTATGGACCCTAAATGGGTTGGGCCTTATCAAATATTACTTATAACTCCTACAAGTGTCAAAGTTCAGAACAGAGATCCCTGGTTTCACATCACGCATGGGAATCCAGTAAAAGAACATGCTACAAATGAAGGACACCCAGAAACAACAACTGATTTAAAGCAACAACAAATAAACATACAACCAGACCCACAAAATGCAGAATGCACAGATGAGGAAGATTAAACTATTTCAAATCAACCCCAAAATTCAAAAATCCCCAAATCAGTGCAACACAAAAATTATTTAACACAATTGACACAATTACACAAACACTACTGTTCCTGTTAAAGAAGGTTACAAGTCAACCATTAGTCAAGATATTAGACAACCTTCAACTATGTATGCCATACAGATGAAATGCACAAAAGCTACAAGCTGCAGTGATCCATAGCATGGGTGGCACAAAAGGAAGGAAACTCACAACTGAACCGTAATCTTTTTTAAATATTTGCAGTAAGAGGCCTGGAAGAAGAAATAATGTAAGGTTATAGTATTGATTACACAACTACACAATGCACAAATTGGATATCACATAGTAGGGTGCATGCCAGACTACACATAACTACACAATAAGAATTGTGATTCTCCAGTGCTGGCACAGGATCCAGACAGTAGAGGTAAGTATGTGCTTGCACATATCAGTACATAAGACACAACACAAAACTGATTTTTCACTTTTTAACGTGGACCTCATGTAGATAAATGAGTCTATATGTATACATATGCATATATATGTACATATACGCATAAATGTATATGTGTATATATCATATGTAAATGTTGATTATAAATATCTGTATATAAGGGAAGAATATCATATGATCTCCATCATATCAAAAAGATCTATTGATTTTCTTTTTTTTTTTTTAATTTATTTTTATTTTAAACCCTTAACTTCTGTGTATTGACTTATAGGTAGAAGAGTGGTAAGGGTAGGCAATGGGGGTCAAGTGACTTGCCCAGGGTCACACAGCTGGGAAGTGTCTGAGGCCGGATTTGAACCTAGGACCTCCCATCTCTAGGCCTGGCTCTCAATCCACTGAGCTACCCAGCTGCCCCCTATTGATTTTCTTGATTTGATAGACATCAATGGAACTCTTGTTTGTACAAAGTTCAATAGTGTATGTTTGCATTGTATATAGCTGTACATAAGTATTATAATTACTAACACAAATATAGTTTAGAATTATTAACAAACTTAGGGAAAGGTAGATTTAGGGACCTTTGGAATAAAGAGTTAGATTAGTGAAAGACACAATAGCAATAAGAATAAGTAATTACATATAGCAATGTACATAATTATTAAAAACAAGATAACCTTACCATATTAATACCCTAGAACTTGGAGTATTAACACTATTAACATATCTTAAATAAGATACTAACACAAAACTTAGGATTAATTGATTACATGATTAATTGCTTTATGACAGATTGATATTATATTGATAGATAATTTGATAGATTGCTTTAGAAGCACCCTACTTGTATAGCAGAGCTAGAGACTATTTTAATAGTTTTCTTTTAATATATAAAGGAGAGATAACAGGTTAAGATATGACTTTAATACACCTCAGAAGGTTTATATTTGGTTGTTTACAAAGATATTTTATTGCATTCCTTAAGATAAGATTACTTTCACTTATAGCAAGGTTAGACATTCTTAGTCAAGTTTATTGTTGCACACTTGCATTACTTTGTTTCATGTATTATCATGCCTTTATTACATGCAAACCCTTTCTTTTCCCTGGAATTACTTTCCTTACCCTTCCTAGAGCAGAAATATTGGTGAAAAGTTAGAATAAGGCATAAGGAATAGTTTTTATGTTACTAAACATAGAGAGCATAGATTTAGGTATAGAGTAGTGAAAAGTGAAGTGTGCAAGATGCCTGCAGAATTTCTAGTGGAAATTCTATGTACAAGAAAACCGGGATTACTGTAACATCTATGATCTTAAGTGTATTAAAGCTATCTCACAGATAGCCCCCCAGAACTCCAAGAGATGGGGCAGTTGAGGCAGTTAATAACCTTGGTGTAAAAAGTGAAGACACTCAACTTGCAAAAACACTTTGGACACTGTTATGATTATAATAACAGATAGTTTGGAGAAGCAGATAAATGCTTCAGGGCCAAATAACGCTTTAAGTTAAGAGACAGAGATTGACAGGCTACAGTGAGGAAAGGAGGGGGTAAAACACTCCTGATTCTCAAACCCCTCCCCCTCTAACTGCTTCTGCTTCAGTTGGTAATGAAGACAGCAATAGGATCCTTCTGGTAAGTTTCTCTTATGGCTGAAACCCCAATAATATTCCTTACTTAAATATACATTCCTCTCAGGTCAGTTAGAGGAGATATATAGAAATTATTTATCTAACTGTTGAGGACAGAGGAGATCTTAAACTGGCAGCCAACAGGATTCAATCAAGAAGTTCAGACTGAATTGTAAGTATCTTCCAAATGATTATCAAGCACAGATTTGAAGGGTAAAAGTTATATTAGGAATTAACAAGGAAAATTATATAAATCCAGGAAGGGTTTAGGATATATGAAAGGTGCCCCTAAACTGTTAAATTGATGCCCCCTTCCTCCTCCTCACTGGAGAAGATGAAGCACTTAACTAAAACTGGCTCTATTGCTATAGATAAATATCTTACTCTCTAATTACTAAATAATTATATAACTATATTAATGAAGAATAGAAATGACAAATAGGCTAACTCTATGAGTAGAAACTACTGGCTTAAGCTACAATGGTTTCTCAGGAGAAACCCCAAGTCAGGAGAAACAAGCAGAGTATCTGCTCACATCCAATCCCACCAATTAACTGTCTTCAACCCTTCTCAACTGTCCCTCACCCCAAAGTTCTCCAGGGGGGGTCCCCTGGAATTCTGGGTGAGGCTTTCCCTATACCTTTGCAGGGATTCCATGCTTTGCATCTGCACACAACAACACTCCTTTTTGGGTTCAAGGGGTGGGGAAGGAGAGTTAAGTTGCCCTTTTGTTAGCTCATCTCTGACCTCAAACTATACCAGGCTGTGAGCACTGGAAAAATTACCTAATTTACAGGATCTCAACTAATCCCTATTTCAAACAGATCTTCCATCAGTTACCTTCACCGTCTTAAACTTAGTAACATTAGATAGGAGAAAGATTAATTAGTGAGTGAGATAAAATTTAAATTATTCAAAACACTTTCCACTCTGGGGAATGTGAAGCCAACAAGTTTATTGAAGATTTTAGATACCTTACCTCCTCCTCATTCCTAAAATCCACCTCCCCTCTCCCTGTTCTCCTAAAGTTAATAAATCCCTTTACTAGTTAAATTTGAGACCCTCTGTGAAGTTATACTAGGCTATACTTACCATCAGTATACATTACCTAAGCAAAATCTGCATGTAAGCAAGCATGTGAGCAGCTTTTATCCTGAAAGCAAGTCTGCTGTATTGAAGACAACTTGACCCTTCACTATCCCAAGGTTTAGGGAATAGTCTTAAACAGTCAGAGTGGATAATCTCAGTAGGATTATTTCCTATCAATCTACCAATTTAGTCCTGGATTAGTCAAGCTTGTTCAGCCTCCATTACTTGACCTAAAGGGGATTCAGTTAACTATTATTTCCTTCTGTTCTAATTGCTTCATTCACTCCACCCCCTCCCCCTTGCTAGGATAGCAGCATCCTCCTTGATCTGACTCCATTACTAACCATTGCTGATCTGACCCAATTCAACAAAATCACTACATTTTTCTGAGCTGTAGTTTCCTCATTTGTCCCAAAATTGTTGGGTAAAAATGCTTTATGAAAACTGCAGATCCTTTTATGAATATCAATAATTACCATAATTATACATCATGATACAAAAACAATGATTATTTTCTTTTAATAGGTCATTATTTTTATAGATTTCCCCAAAAATATATTCAAAAGAAGTAAACATTTTGGCATTTACTTTGGCTTTTAAAACATTTTAAATAAGTTATCTCAAAAATTCATCTGGCCTAAAATAATTTGTATTTATTCTACAGATAGGGAAGAATATAAATACATTTTATACAGTATAATCCAATAATCATTCATTAATCACCCACTATGAACATGATGCTATAGCAGATCATGGATAGATATTTCAGTAGCTCACAAGTGATGAATATTTCCTACCTCATTCTTGGATTGCTCTTATCACTGGATTTTATTCCCCTGATTCTTAACAAGTTCTTTATCTTTTACTCTGCGGCCTTATACATTAATAGAAATTACTACTGACTTATGGTCAGGAAAGAGGTGGGAGAAACCTCATCTTTGGAATTTAAAATTGTATTTACATGGACAAGTCCATTAATTTTTATAATCCTAAATTTACAGTTAATATGTAAAATGCCAGTTCAAGTGTTACTTAACAAAGCTTATTTTTTTTTTGTGAGGATCACATGAGATCATAAATGGAAATCTTTTTGTTAAGTTTTAAAAATCAATGTCATATATTTTTATCCTATGAGATTTTTAGGAATCCTCACTTTTTAAATGAACATAAATTGTCATATAACATGAAGGACGAAATTTTAAAAAAGAGAAGGTTTTCTCAGCTATTTATTGCATATAAAAGTTTGCTAATTGGAGACATTACATATTTTATACAACTGTCACTATCAGCCATCTTCATAAACTTATTTGTGTATAAAGGGCTCTGATCAATTCATTTGTCTAGAAAATAAAATGTACACCATTATAAGGCTCTTGAGATGATGAAAGTTTTTAAAGCTTGATAAAAATATAGGCAGTCTTATCATGTACAAATTATATCTTAATACCAACTAGACCTGCTTTAGGGTCAAGTATCTTATTTCTAATTCATTAAGATGATATGCTACTCCACAAAACTAAAATCTTATATCTATTGTCATGCTAATTTAAAACTTTTATTAAAATAATAAAACTTAGGAAATAAAAATGCTATTTTTTAATGATGGCAACTATGTCTTATGTTCCTTCTTTCTCCCTCAGTGACTAGGATTATGTCAATATAAATTGCCTAAATATTTATTGACTGAATATTAATTAAATAATTGTAATCTTCCCTCCTTCCTAGAGGCAGGGAAAGAATTCAAAACACTCTTCTGGCAACTGAATAATGATCACAGCCTCATTTAATTTGTAAGTACAGAGCATAGAATAACGTCATGAATATAATAAATGCGGAGAAAACTAAGAATACTAGGCTATCATTTATTTCAATGCTTTTGTATACTCCAACATCTCATTATCACGAAGACAGTTGTGTCACATATGTTTTTTTTTTATCAACAGGCTTATTTTCTTTATATAATAATATTCTGAATTAAGACATTCTTGGCCAGTTATGACTACATTGGCACAAACCTAACCAAATCAAAGTTGAACTTCCTGTCACATCTGTGGAGAAATTTACTTCGTATTGATCCTTCGCTGTCTTCTTTAGAGCACCCAAACAAGATCAGTGCCAAAATATGAAGTCATAAAAACATAGGCACAAACTTAATTTAGAGCTTTTATTTCAATAAATCGTTGACAATTTTATAAAAAAATGATATGTTTACAAATAAACTGGAGAGGATAGAAGGATGCAATAGGTCAACTAAATGGAAATACAAATATGCATGCTAAAAAAAGTACTGATTCTACTGATTCTATCTTTTTTCCTATATTGTATTAGAGAATCACTTTTTAAATGGCCATAGGCTGACTCTCTATAGCATCTAGAAATTTTTTATGATGTAAAGAGTTTTATGGCTAAAAGGAGCAGAGAAAAACATTTTCATATTTATTAGAAATAATGAAATGCAAGGATGAAAAAATTATTCCATCGATACTGACAGGTAGAGTATAATTATTCAAATTGGTAATTGAAAAAGTACCTGGAAATACAGGGCATTTTAATTCCTTATCTCTTTTGCGTATACCTGTTTTAATACTCCATATGATAAAATTCTGGTAATGAAAAACAATGAAAATATTTGTCAACTTAGGATAGGGAGATTTGGTGAGATTTTAACTTTGAATGAAAGAGGAGTCACTGAGATAAATCTCTGCTTTAGTCACTGAAAATATATGTGTAGGATTAAAGAAGATTGAAAAATATGTCAGGAATATAGTAAAGAGATTAGAATAATCAAGAATGAGTTTGAGAGGAAAGACTAGTCAGGGAGTCAACAAGAAACCCTTTTGAAATTTTTTGCCAGTTGATGAAAAAGCTTTGGATATTACTTCCTGAGAAGCTGAATGAAGCCTATGGAAGGGAAGCCTCTCCAAAATGTCTGATCCTTGTTTGCTGACTTCTCTTGTTTGAAAATGAAAAGCGAAACAGCAAAGAGATGTTTTGAAAACTGGTTGGCTGTGTAGGAAGACATGCTAAGATTTGTTTGGATGACAAAGAATCTTGGGAAGGAAATGATTGGTTGGACTTCTTTATATTACTTAGAAATAACTAGCCTCAGAACTTTCAGTTCACTGGCTTAAAAGGAACCACCAGAAATTAAGTAGTGTAACCATTTTAAATGTCCTAATGGTCACACTACTTAATTTCTGGTCGTTCCTTTTAAGCCACTTAAAAGTGCTTGTAAAAGTTTTGTCCAGTACATAAGAGAAAATTTACCCTCACTTTAGAGCAAAGAAGAGAAGAGGGAGAACAATAAGGAGAGAAATGGTTGTGTATGCAAATGTTGGTTCCAGATTGGATCTAAAATACTGAAATCCAGAATGGAGAGATTTGACTTACCCCAAAGACATAAACTTTCCTCTCTCATTCAATTCCATGCAAAGTTCTACAAGTGTATCCACTCTCCCCCACAGAATCATAGGTTAGTAGTGAAGTGTGATTCAGCTTTGTATGTAGAGTATTATATAATTAGTATTGCTACATTTGATTTCACATATGAGACCTTGTGATATTATTTATTTTGCCTTATGTTGAAGGTCTAATATATTTCATTGAAAGAGATTGGTTCTTACCTGGAAATTAACTGTTACTAATTTAAGACTTAATTGAGTAGAAGCAGGCATTCACACTCCCCTGCCCAACCATACACATATTTTATATTTATTAGTTTGAGCAGATTAGTAGGAATGAGACAAATCAAAGGATGATTAGATGTGCTTGATCATTATATGTAAGCAATATGTGGACCTACATTTTTCATGGTTAGCGCATACACCAGCCATCATAGGTATATATTTAAAATGTTCATGGGATATTAGAAGATGGCTCCAGAGTAGTCGCCATCTTTATTCTCCTTACTCTCCTTACCGCCAACCATACATGATATATCAAAAAGACAAAAAAAAAAAACAAATCCAGATGAAATAAGGGACTCCACAATAGGGCACGGCATCAAGAGTACATGAGATTTGGGCATTTCCAAGCTATAAGGGGGTGAAAAATCTCTCACCAAAACACAAGATGATCAACCCTCACTCATTTCACCTACAGTGCAGAGCCAAAGCCAACTTGCCAGATTTATAGCTACCATAGGGCAATCTCTAGGGAGTTGGAAGCTGACTAAGAGCACCAGAAACCTACCCCTAAAATCAGCTATATCTGAGACCCCAGGAATATAATATAGGATATTTAAACTTGTCATGTTGGTTTAGGGCAACCTGTCAGTTGCTCTGGATGGAATGTTGGCAGTAGCATGAAACATAGGGCAAAGCTAGATCTAAATTGGTAAATCATTGATTGCTCATGGGTGGGATGAGATAACATAATAAAAATGACCATCCTACCCAAATTAATCTATTTATTTAGCACCATATCTATCAAACTACCAAAAAAACTTCTTTAATAAATTAGAAAAAAACACTATAACAAAGTTCATTTGGAAGAACAAAAGATCAAGAATGTGAAGGAAGGTGGCCTAGAAGTATCAGATCTTAAACTGTACTATAAAGCAGTGGTAATTAAAACAATATGGTACTAGCTAAAAAAAAAGAAGGGAGGATCAGTGGAATAGACTTGGGGTAAGTTATGTCAGCAAGACAGTCTATGAGAAACCCAAGTAGTCTAACACTTGGGACAGAAATCCAATATTTGTCAAAAACTCCTGGGAAAATTGGAAAACAATATGGCTGGAGATTAGGTTTGGATCAACATCTCACACCCTACACCAAGATAAATTCAGAATGGGTGAATGACTTGAATATAAAGAAGGAAATTATAAGTAAATTAAGTGAACACAGAATAGTATACTTACCAGATCTTTTGGAAAGGGAAAATTTTAAAACCATGCAAGAGTTAGAGAAAATTACAAAATGTAAAATATATAATTTTGATTATATTAAATTAAAAAGGTTTTGTACAAACAAAAACAATGCAAACAAAATTAGAAGGAAAACAACAAACTGGGAAAAAAACTTTATAACAAAAAATTCTGACAGAGGTCTAATTACTCAAATTTATAAGGAACTAAATCATTTGTACAAAAAAATCAAACCATTTCCAAATTGATATATGGGCAAGGGACATGAATAGGCAATTTTCAGACAAAGGAATCAAAACTAACAATAAGGACATGAAAAAGTGCTCTAAATCTCTAATAATTAGTGAAATGCAAATCAAAACAACTCTGAGGTACCACCTCACACCTAGCAGATTGGTTAAATGATAGCAGGGGAGCGTAATGAATGTTGGAGAGGATGTGACAAAATTGGGACATCATTGCATTGCTGCTGGAGTTGTGAATTGATCCAACCATTCTGGATGGCAATTTGGAACTATGCCCAAATATCGCTAAAAGACTGACTGCTCTCTGATCCAGTCATACCACTGATGGGTTTATACCCCAAAGAGGTTATAGGATAAAATACTTGTACACAAATATTTATAGCCACACTCTTTGTGGTGGCAAAAACTGGAAAATGAGGGTGTGCTGTTCAATTGTTGAATGGCTGAAGAACTTGTGGTATCTGTTGGTGATGGAATACTATTTTGCTCAAAGGAATAATGGACTGGATCAATTCCAT
>NC_058132.1:518951611-518988306 GCF_016433145.1 Gracilinanus agilis
AACTATTGAATAATAAATAACACTAGAAGCTGGTACTTTGAAAAAAACAGATAAAATAGACAAAGTACTGGTCAGTCTAATAAAAAAAAGGAAAGAAGAAAACCAAATTGACAGTATCAAAGGTGAAACAGGAGACCTCACCTCTAATGAAGGGGAAATTAAGGCAATCATTAAAAACTCTTTTGCACAATTATAGGGCAATAAATATAACAATTTAGGAGATATGGATGAATATTTACAAAAATATAAACTGCCTAGATTAACAGCAGAAGAAATAGAATACCTAAATAATCCTATATCAGAAAAAGAAATTGAACAAGCCATCAAAGAACTCCCTAAGAAAAAATCACCAGGGCCTGATGGATTCACAAGTGAGTTCTATCAGACATTCAAAGAAAACTAATCCCAATACTATACAAATTATTTGACATTATATGCAAAGACGGAGTCCTACCAAATTCCTTTTATAACACTAGTATGGTACTGATTCCAAAGCCAGTCAGACTAAAAACAGAGGAAAAAAACTACAGACCAATCTCCCTAATGAACATAGATGCAAAAATCTTAAATAGAATACTAGCAAAGAGACTCCAGCATGTAATTAAGAAGATCATCCACCATGATCAGGTGGGATTTATACCAGGAATGTAAGGATGGTTCAACATTAGGAAAACCATCCACATATTGACCATATCAATAGTCTATCAAACAAAAATCACATGATTATCTCAGTAGATGCTGAAAAAGCCTTTGACAAAACACAGCATCCATTCCTATTGAAAACACTGAAAAGTATAGGAATAGAAGGACCCTTCCTAAAAATAATAAACAGTATATACCTAAAACCATCAACAAGAATTATATGCAATGGGGATAAATTAGAAGCCTTCCCAATAAGATCAGGTGTGAAACAAGGATGCCCATTATCACCTCTATTATTCAACAAAGTATTAGAAACACTAGCAGTAGCAATTAGAGAAGAAAAAGAAATTGAAGGTATCAAAATATGCAAGGTGGAGACTAAGCTATTACTCTTTGCAGATGATATGATGGTATACTTAAAAAATCCCAGAGAATCAACTAAGAAGCTTGTAGAAATAATCAACAACTTTAGCAAAGTTGCAGGATACAAAATAAATGCACATAAATCATCAGCATTTCTATACATTTCCAACACATTAGAGCAGCAAGAGGTAGAAAGATAAGCACCATTTAAAATTACCCTAGACAATATAAAATACTTAGGAATCTATCTACCAAAACAAACACAGCAATTATACGAAAACAACTACAAAACACTTTCCAAACAAATAAAACTGGATCTAAACAACTGGAAAGCCATTGGTTGCTCATGGGTAGGACGAGCTAACATAATAAAAATGACAATTCTACCCAAATTAATTTACCTATTTAGAGCCATACCTATCAAACTACCAAAAAACTTTTTTACTGAATTAGAAAAAACTATAACAAATTTCATTTGGAATAACAAAAGATCAAGAATATCAAGGGAATTAATGAAAAAAAAATGTGAAGGAAGGGGGCCTAGCAGTACCAGATATCAAACTATACTATAAAGCAGCAGTCATCAAAACAATATAGTACTGGCTAAGAGAAAGAAGGGAGGAGCAGTGGAATGGACTTGGGGTAAGTGACATCAGCAAGACAGTGTATGATAAACCCAAAGAGCCAAATCTTTGAGACAAAAATCCATTATTTGACAAAATTTGCTGGGAAATTTGGAAAACAATATGGGAGAGATTAGATTTAGATTAACATCTCACACCCTACACCAAGATAAATTCAGAATGGGTGAATGACTTGAATATAAAGAGGGAAACTATAAACAAGTTAAGTGAACACAGAATAGTTTACTTGTCAGATCTTTGGGAAAGGAAAGACTTTAAAACCAAGAAAGAGTTAGAGAAAATTACACAATATAAATTAAATGGTTTTGATTATATTAAGCTAAAAAGCTTTTGTACAAACAAAAACAATGTAGTCAAAATCAGAAGGGAAACAACAAATTGGGAAAAAATCTTTATAACGAAAAACTCTGACAGGGGTCTAATTCCTCAAATATACAAGGAGTTAAATCAATTGCATAAAAAATCAAGCCATTCCCCAATTGATAAATGGGCAAGAGACATGAATAGGCAATTTTCAGGTAAAGAAATCAAGAGTATCAATAAGCACATGAGAAAGTGCTCTAAATCTCTAATAATTAGAGAAATACAAATCAAAACAACTCTGAGGTATCACCTCACACCTAGCAGATTGGCTAAAATGAAAGAAGGGGAGAGTAATGAATGCTGGAGGGGATGTGACAAAATTGGGACATTAATGCATTGCTGGTGGAGTTGTGAACTGATACAACCATTCTGGCTGGCAATTTGGAACTATGCTCAAAGGGCTATAAAAGACTGCCTGCTTTTTGATCCAGCTATACCATTGTTGTGTTTGTACCCCAAAGATATCATAGATAAATAGACTTGTACGAAAATATTCATAGCTGAGCTTTTTGTGGTGGCAAAAAACTGGAAAAGGAGGGTATGCCCTTCAATTGGGGAATGGCTGAACAAATTATCGTATATGCTTCTGATGGAATACTATTGTGCTAAAAGGAATAATAAACTGGAGGAGTTCCAGGTGAACTGGAAAGACCTCCAGGAACTGATGCAGAGCAAAAGGAGCAGAGCCAAAAGAGCATTGTACACAGAGACTGATATACTATGGTAAAATCGAATGTAATGGACCTCTGTACCAGCAGCAATACAACCCAGGACAATTCTGAGGGATTTATGGTAAAGACGCTACCCACATCCAGAGGAAGGACTGCAGGAGAGGAAACATATAAGAAAAACAGCTGCTTGAACACATGGGCTGGGGTGGACATGATTGAGGAGGTGGACTCAAAACTACCACACCAATGCAACTAACAACACTTTGGAAATAGGTCTTGATCAAGGACACATGATAAAACCAGTGGAAATGTGTGTCGGCCATGGTTGGGGGGAATGCGGGGAGTGAAGGGGAAAGTAGGAGCATGAATCATGTAACCATGTTAAAAATGAATATTAATAAATGTTTAAAATTAGAAAAAAAAGCATGAGAATATGGTGGAAGATCATTCCAAGAGTCCAGGATAGTTCATTTGGAGTGATTGTACATGATATGAAAGCACTATGTATTTTGTGTAATGAAAGTGCTGTGTTTTGTACATCAGGTGTCAGATGGCACTTTGCCACCACCTCAAAAGTATTGCCAAATTTGGTGGAACTGAAAGAAAAAAGTTCTTAAACAGAAATTTAGGAAATATCATTCCCAGTTTCTTAGTTTTTGCAACTATGTTTCTACATTAGAACAAGTCATCTGACAGTTGCCAGTTTTCAAATTTCATTGTACATAGCAAAACATGGTAAGTCACTTTCTGAAGGGGAGATTATCAAAACAGCAACATTATCTAGGCGTAATTCCCTTTTTCATCATTTCCCAAACAAGGATAAAATTATTTAATGAGTCTCTGAGATGCCACTTATCAGAAATACTGTCAAAGATCGAATAAAGCACATGACAGGCGATGTTAGTCAGCAACTTACCACTGACTTACAAAAGGGAGCCTGTTACTCCATGTTCTTGAATTAAAGCACAGATATAAATAATCATGCAGGACTAGCAGTAACTTTTTCCTTTTTAATAAAAAATTATTATTTATTTAGAATATTTTTCCATGGTTTCATGATCCATAATTATTGCCACTGCTTTTTCTTCCCCCCTCCTTAAGTTGATGAGCAATCACATTAGTTCTTACATGTATCATTGTTCAAAACACATTTCCATATTATTCATATTTACAGTAGAGTGATCTTTTAACACCAAAACCCAACTCATATCCCCATTGAAGCACAAGACCAATCATATGTTTTTCTTCTGCATTTCTACTTCCACAGTTCTTTCTTTGAATATGGATAGCATTCTTTCTAATACGTTCCTCAGTATCATCCTGGATCATTACATTGCTGTCAGTAGAAAAGTTCATTATATTTTATTGTACCACAGTGTTTCAGTTTCTGTATATAATGTACTCCTGGTTCTTCTCATTTCACTCTGCATCGATTCTTGGAGGTCTTTCTAGTTCACAAAGAAATGCTCCAGGTCATCAATTCTTTCAGCACAATAGTGTTCTAGAACCATCAGATACGACCATTTGTTCTGTCAATCCCTAATCAATGGACAACTCCCCATTTTCTAGTTTTTGTCAATACAAAGAACATGGCTATAAATATTTTTGTACAAGTCTTTTTCCTTATTATCTCTTTGGTGTACAAATCCAGCAGTGGTATGGCTGGATTAAAGGGCAGGCATTCTTTTAAAGCTATTTTGGCATAGTTCCAAATTGTCCTCAAGAATGTTTGGATTAATTCACAACTCTACCATTGATGTATTAATGTCCCAATTTTGCCACATCCCTTCCAAAATTTATTACTTTCCTTTGCCACCATATTGGCCAATCTGCTAGGTGTAAGGTGGTACCTCAGAGTTACTTTATATTTGCATTTATTTAATCAGGAGGAATTTAGAACACTTTTTCATGTGATTATTGATAGCATTGATTTCTTCATATGAGAACTGTCTATTCATATCCTTTGACCATTTGTCAATTGGGGAATGATTTAATTTTTTTTAAACTTGAATTAGTTCTTTATATATTTGGGAAATTAAACATTTGCCAGAGAATTTTGTTATAAAATTTTTGCCTAGGATAGAAGTAATTTGAACTTCTTTTGGAGAGACATGCAACAGATCCTATTATTGAATCAAAAGGCCAGTGTCTTAATCTAGCCCTGGGTCCTAATCTAGAAACTTTCAGTGATTTTGTGATTTTTACACTAGCATTTGTAGTTTACCTCCTTTGCCATCCATGAGTTGTTCATTTGTTTATAGAAGGATAAAACTGTATGTTTTGTAGTTGTCTCCTTTCATGCATTTTGCATCCCGTGGATTTCTGGGCATCTTTTCTGCTATTTTCAATCCTTCCCCTCTCAACTATATTACTTGATGAATAAATATATATATATATATATATATAAATATATATATATGACATTTTAGCCTTTCTCCATCTTCTTTCATTTTGAAGTTAATTTTATTCCAATTAAATTTATAAGTCCCCAACGACATGCATTATTAACAATCTTTATTAGTAGAACTCTGAGGCAAAAGCAGTCTACCACTCCTTAATTCTTTTTTTTTAATGATGTATTTTTTTAAACCCTTGTACTTTGGTGTATTGTCTCATAAGTGGAAGAGTGGTAAGGGTGGGCAATGGGGGTCAAGTGACTTGCCCAGTGTCACACAGCTGGGAAGTGGCTGAGGCCGGGTTTGAACCTAGGACCTCCTGTCTCTAGGCCTGACTCTCACTCCACCGAGCTACCCAGCTGCCCCCCTACCACTCCTTAATTCTGACCAACATTTAGTCTGCAAGCCCAAAACCAATTCGCAAATATTGTCTTGAATTACATTATCTGTTCTCCAAATCATATTTTTTGCGCATAAGCCCTTCCTTCAGGACAGAATACCTTTCTTCCAGAGGTATTCATTTTCTTGTCCAATACTTCATAATCATTGTCAATGTTTTTGAGATTTCTTCTGGAAGTCCCCTTTTTCTCAACATGAAACACTGGAATTGTGAAGTCTTTTTTTTCAAGAATCTTAGGCAGTTCTCTCTGTCATTTCCTGGATGCATGCACTAAGAAAATGGTAGAATTTTAAATATTCTTAATAAGTAGGCAACTTAAGTTCCTTAGTACACTTCATCAAGTAGTCATCAGTTAGCACTGTTCCACACTTACTTTATCAAAACTTACCAGATGATAACCCATATGGAACTCAAAGTCATGTTTCATAATTACTTGGAGAATGACTGAACAAGTTGTGGTCTATGGTTATAAGGGAATACTATTTTGTCATACCAAATGATGGACAGAACAATCATTTTAAATAATATCTGAAAAAGACTTATGTGAACTAATGTAAATTGAAATGAACAGAACCAGGAGAACTTTATACACAGTAACAGTAATAATGTATAATGATCAACTGTGAATTTCAACTAGTATTAGCAATGCAAATATTTAAAACAATTCCATGAGACTCATAATTTAAAAAAAAATTATACCCAGCTACAGAAGAAAGTGATGGAGTCTTCATGAATTTTTTTCTTGCATGTACAATATGTCTTTTTTTTTCACTACATGATGATTGAGGAAATATGTATTGCCTTATATCACAGGAATAACCCAAATCATTACCTGCCATCTCAGGGAGGGAGGAGGCATGAATAAGGGATATAGATTAGGTAAAGAAACTATTATTATCATATAATATAGTATGTCATATGGAGATAAAATGAATGAAAATTTTGGAGTGAGGGAATACTGCCCCAAGCTTTTACTCTTCCTAGCATCAGTTCAGATGTGTCAGTCCCTGATTGAACACTCTGGAGAGGCAGCCTGGTTAGACTGCTGTATGGAGGTTAAGTTAAGTTTATAAGCTGTTTGTGCTGGTTTGAATTAGTTTCTGCCGAATATCACCAAGGTTGGATCTTGTTGTGCTGAGTTCCTCCCACTGTTGCCCATGCTGGAATATTCATAGCCTCTGTTACATCCAGACTGTGTAGTTTCTTTTTTCCAACTGCCTCCTGTGTGAATTAAATATTTAAGTGACCCAAATCCCAGAAGACTCACCACATTAAGTTAGGTGGCACAGAGTCATATGTTCAAATTTGCCAGAGTAGGAGGTATGATTCCTGACCAGTGAATGTCAAGGGTTGTGACATAAACGGACTGAAGTGAAACCCTATCCAATTAGAAAATTTTAGGGGCAAGGTTTGGATTAAGCTTAAAAAGCCGGTTTGAAGCAGGGGGCTCCCAGTCATTTTTTGCTTTTGGAAGAAGCTCTCTTACTGGCAAGAATTCCCAGTCTTTATCTATGTAAGCTATTTCTCACAAGCAGCATAGCATGGGTTGGTACAACAATGGATGGGTGAGGGCAACACCAGGATGGGGAACTGGAAACTAATACTTGCAATGTGCCCTGGAGATTTGGGGTAGTTAGGCTGGTAATACTTTCTTTGTCAAAAAACTAATTAGAAATTAAATAATATGATTCTCAAAAATCAGTTAGTTAAAGAACAAATCAAAGAAACAATTAATAATTTCATTGAAGAAAAAGACAATGATGAGACATCCTGCCAACATCTGTGGGATGCAGCTAAAGCAGCACTCAGGGGGAAATTTATATCCCTGAGCTCATATATTAACAAATTAGAGCAGGCAAGTATCAAAGAACTGGGCATGCAAATCAAAAAACTAGAAAGGGAACAAATTAAAAATCCCCAGTTAAAAACCAAATTGGAGATTATAAAAATTAAAGGAGAAATTTATAAAATTGAAAGTAAAAGAACTAATGAATTAATAAATAAGACTAGAAGCTGGTACTTTGAAAAAGCAAATAAAATTGACAAAGTACTGATCAATCTAATAAAAAAAGGAAAGAAGAAAACCAAATTATCAATATCAAAGATAAAAAGGGAGACCTTGCCTCTAATGAAGAGGAAATCAAGGCAATCATTAAATACCATTTTGCCCAATTATATGGCAATAAACATAGCAATCTAGGTAACATGGATGAATATTTACAAAAATATAAATTGCCCACATTAACAGAGAAAGAAATAGAATGCTAAAATAATCCCAAAGAGATCAAAGATGTGGAAAAAAGGACCTACTTCTATAAAAAATATTAACAACCACTGTTTTTGTGGGGAGAAAAAATTGAAACTGAAAGGATTTTCACTAGTTGGGAAATAGTTGAACAAGTTGTGGTATATGTTTGTAATGGAAAACTCTTATACTAGAACAAGTGAAGAATGAAATGATTACAAAAAAGAGATTTTCATTAAGTGATGCAAAGGGAGGTGTGCAGAACCAGGAAAATGTTGTACACTGAAACATCAATAAACTTTGATGATTAACTGTGAATTATTAATATCCACCATGAAAGAAGGAACTAACAATATTTGAATTCCTATTGTATTATATCACTCTTCATTTAATTTCTTTTAGAAAATTTTCTTTACTGTAAATGCTACTTGGCTTCTTTCACACATGAAGAACATGGACTGTATAATAACACATGTACACCTATATCATATAACTTGCTGTCCTGGAGAAGGAAAGAAGAAAGGGGGTGGTGGGCTGGAAGGAGGGAATATGAATAAAAATGTTTAACAAAATGGATAACAAAAATATTAACAATGTATCCATATGTAATTTGAAAAAAATCAAATTTTAAAATAAAAAATATAGAATGTATGCTATTTCAATTTACTTTATTGTCAGTTATGAATTTTGTCATTGCATAAGTTTATGGGTGTGATGCTTTCTAGGTGTTCTGTGGAATTTGTACACTAGTACTAGTTAAATGAAATCCAAAATAAGTCATGAGCTAGTTGACCTATTAAGAGACTTGGTTCAAAAAATTACCAATTCCAAGAAAAACATATCTTAATAAACTCTTATACTTATAAAAATGTAGAACTAGAATGAAATAGAAAGGAATATTTTCATACCTAGTTTGAAGTAAACTGATTAAATTTTGGCATGGAATTGTTACACTACATTAAGGATTTAATTGTAGTTTTCAGTCATTTATTCATGTGGTTAATAGTTTTGCATATATGGCTGCCCACATCTTGCAGATAATATAAAGGACAGGAAGTAATTCATCCATATATTATCATCAATAATGCTAATATTCTTCTTGATTCTCACCTTCAAAAATCTGGATCTTTCCTTAATTAATATAATGCCTTTACATGATTTTGTCATTTATTAATCTTGATGTTCTTGATATTCTCATCTCAATATAGAGTATATGCAGATCTTACAATACCATACTAATGGTAAATTAAAATATACAATAGGAGTAGCATATGTTTACACAAGAAAAATATGCAGAAAACTACTTGATCTATGAGAAATGAACCATAATTTGTTCATCATCATACTTACCAGGAAAAGAAATGCTGCAAAATGTCCTTTATTCCATAGGGAGAGAAGAAAAACATTTAACAGATAAAAATGGAATCAAATTCTTCTATATAACTCTACTCACAAAATGTAGATATCTTTCAGTTAATGGGGTTTCATATTCAAGTGTTTCCAAGCAACTTATAAAATGAAAAGCAATTTCTTTATTTGAAATGACGTATTTTCATTATATTTCATATATCTTAATTTGTACAGATATGTTTATTTACATATTTTTGTGGAATGAATAGAGGTTTGGCAGGATTATTATATGATATATCTAGAAACTTAATTCTTTCATCAGTTTCTAGTAGTATTTAAAGCTTAAAAGATATATTTTTATTTAACTTTTTTATATTGCCTGATATCACATTCCCTTAAACTGTCAAATGAAGGACTTGAAGAGAATTTCTAATCTTTTATGTTAGGTAGCATGTAAACAATTTATTAAGGAAATATGAACAGGAATAATACAAAAGAAGGCATGGATTACTTTGCATTTTTTTCAGTGAAAGTGAGTATCCATACAGATAAAATAACAACTCTTTCCAAGTATCAAATATCACTAAATTTCTCAAATTTGCCAAGTTATAGATTTGAATAGCATCTCTTATATTTATGAATGATCCTTCAATTCCAGTCCTCTCTTCTACTTTACAAAGAAGTCACTCTAAAATTCTATAGGCTTTACTGGCCCAGAATGATGCTGAATTATTTCACTCAGTGCAGAAATGAAGGAAAGTTGGAATGATGAATACAGAAAACATTAGTTTAAACATGAAATGGGAAAAAAAGCTGATTTTCCCCATAAATTGGGGAATTAGTATCATCATGAGTGCAATCATACATAAATACAAAATATGCCTTATTATGTAATTTTCATGCTTGTGATTGTATGTGATATTGGATTTCCAAGTTCATTCTTTTTATGAGCATGTAAAACAATCGTGAAATGACTATTTTACAGTATTTGTAAATCCATGAATAAGACTTCATTTTTTCAACTCATTTGCTGTCTTCTACTTTCCTTCCAAACTGAAATATAAAATAATGATTTCCCAAAGTGAATATTTCCAATACTTTTTACTCATTCCTGCAGTATTATCCTTCCACCAGAATTTATAGAATGGTCAGACTTTTGCCCATACTTTGACATATTCTTGCCATCCAAAGTTATTTGTGGGCATAATGTCAAGGAACTTATAGTCCTCATGGTAAGACTTGATAATGAGCTAGGAAAATTTCTCCTGTCTTTCTCACTGTCTCTCTCTTTGTCTCTATTTCTTTATTTTCTGTATCACTGTAATCCAATTATGAAATGTAATACATGAAATATGACATTTTATGATAATTGAATTCATTTAAAATGACACACATTCATCTGATATATCCTGACCAACTGATAAATGTATTTGTCCTGAAGCAAACTCAAGTCATTCAGAAAGTCTGTTTTTCTGAACGTCTCTCTGTCTCTGTATCTCTCTGTTTCTTGCACACATACAAGCAAACACAAACATTTTGACATACAAATCTACTGTCAATTCTTCATAAATTTAAGTCCATAAGCCTAGAAAATAATGCCTATTTTGGTTAATTAAAATACCAATACTAGTAAAATGTTATTTACTATATGACAGTAAGTTTAAAAACTTTGGGCAAAAATGGGAAGATAGGAGAAAAATGGAACTTGGACTTAGTACCAAAGGCAGGGTTTTTTTGCACATATATTCACCAATCAGGAAATAAAGTGGACATACTAGCTATAGAAAAAAGCAATTGCTTTGAATTAATATAATTTAGTTAATTGCATTTATTTTAATTTTAAGATTTATTTGGACTTAAAATGTATTTAGATTAACTAAGATTTATTTATTAGATTTGTTTCACATAAAATTAGTTTTATGTATGTAAACATATATACAATATATAAATATATAATATGAAGTACATATACATATGCACATGTATGTATACATATATATTAATAATTTGCTACAAACCCATTGTGATGTTTGGGATACAAAAGATGAATATGTATTGTTTTAAATAAACTTATGACCTTGAAATATCATGTTTCAAATATATTTTGTAATAAAATAATGATGATGCGTAAAAATAAATGGATCATTTCTCACCCTGAAACATGAAAACATTTGAATATACAATTTTATTTTGTTATATTTAGTAGTATATGGGGATTGGACCTCTGATTTCATTAGTAGAGAACAATAAGATCAGCAGCTTCTTTGAAATCTATATGCTTAAAGAATTAATTAGAGCAATGAGTCATTAAGTGATTTTCTCAGAATCTCAGGATGTTTCTGAAATAGCAAAACCTGAACTCAGTTTGTCCTAATTTTAAGGCTGGTTCTGCTCATTATAACAATCCATTTTTCGCCTAAACCTGGAGGAGTATCTTCAGCTGTCCCTTGTTGAGTCGTACTGAGTAAAAAGACAGCTTACACATGTCTTTGAAGACAAAAAAGGCATTGAGCAGTGTTACCTCATATATATCTCCCACTTGGCCAATGTTCATATTCTTTACAGAGTATCCCAAAAATTTTCGTGCAGTTTTAAACTACTAAAAGTTAAAGCTGTACTAAGACAAAACAATAAAATGAATATTTTAAATCTTAAAACTACACTAAGACTATTGAATTCTTTTTAAATTCCTGAAAATTTCTAGTTTTCTAACATGAGCCATGCTTTCCCAGAATAAAGAAGGGAACTCAAGAAATAGTGTTAAATGTATTTTTAAAAATAATTCCAAAGATTATCTAGTTTTGTCTTGTTATTCTGCAGATAAGAAATTGCTATCACTGTGGTGGTGTATGTATATGTACATTTATGTACCTAGGAATATACATAAACATGTATATGCATATATACATATATATGCAAGTATATGTGTATATGTATATGCATATTCATACACTTGTTTTCAGAAAGTAATAATTTTAAGACAGAAGGGTTAAGTAATTTGCCCAGTTTCACAAAGTTCGCCAGTATCTGAAGGGAGAATCAATAACCTGCTATCTATTTACTGAAGTAGGGATTAGGGAACTGAGTGTCAGAGGCTATATTAATCTTGTTTATTTAATAATTTTTACATTTTAAATTAATGTAAAGTTGTAATAAATAATTTTCTGCCTTATAGAACAAGGAATAAGTAGCTTTCATAGCTTTTTTCAAGTTTAACAAACTCTTTATAGACAAAGACACATTAATATGGTTGATAACTATAAATTAAATAGTTTGAAAACAAAAACATTGCTAAATGCTGTAATGCAGCATTTATGCAAGATCTCTTCCATTTGCAAAATTGTCCTAGGCAATCTGGCAGTTAGGAGAATGGAACTTTGGCCCAGCTAGGGCCAGTCTCAAGACCTGACTATTGGATCTGGGACTATAAATACCCCTGGAGAACCAATGTAGGGGTTCTGATTTCCTTGACCTCACCCAGACACCCAGCTACTCCTTGACTTCCCCTTGGGACCCCAGGAGGTGGAAGGGAGGTTGGGTTGTGAAACATGGGCAGGAATTAGATTAGGTCAGCCTAGCTGCAGGGACACCCCTAAACCAAAACATCAACCTCATCTGTCTAGCCGGTGGACCACTTAACATCAGGGCAGTGGAAATTATCCCTGGCTGAGGGTCTGGCTCCCTCAGCCTGATCTTCTGAGGCCCTCTGCCAGCACTGACTAGTCACCCTTAACAACATCTTCTCCAGACCCTAACCCTCTTTCCTCAATTTCCCTCCTGTGTTTAAATAAACCCTTAGCCTGATACTGTGAGCTTCTATAGTTATTTATAACATCATCCAGGGCTAAGGGGCTGTGGAGAGGAAAAGTAGCAACCACCTGATTCCTGAGGAAGTATTGACCAGGCATCCATTTTATTCAGGAAGTGTGTCAGCTTCACTTCCTGTTGGTTACTGCTTTCATTCCAGCAGGAAGGGGCTCCTCACTCTCCACCTTAAAGGAGCCTACAGACAGCAGGGAGATTGACTGGGCATCTCAGCTAAGGCTTACATATCCCTGGCTGTCTCAAGTCATCTAACACTCTAGTTGTAGGCTCCCTGGGCTAGGTGACTCACTGGTACCACCAGCTCCCCTAATAACAGCCAGTTTACCCCCATATTACAATGCAAAATCTACCACTTTGCTGATCAGCAAGAGAAATTATAAAACACTAAATAATATATATTGTGAAGTGAAAATAGAACTGATGTTTTCACATACAATGGTCTATATTTGGATTTGAATGACTTCACTGAAGGAGAAAAGAATTCCTGAGGCTTTTAAAAAGTGTTTGTGACATCTTTTTTTATTTTAATTTTTAATTTTAGGTTTAGAATTCTCTCCTCCTTCCCCTGATTCTCTCCCACACACATTGAAAATACAAGAAATATGATACCTATTGTACACTGAAGTCAGGGAAAATATTTGCAAGTTATCCATGTTGTGAAAAAATCAAGAAAAATAAATGAAGAAAAGAATATATTTTTAATTTACCCAGACTCTATCAGTTCTCTCTAGGGAGGTGGATAAATTTTTCATTATGATGCATTCTGAATTATCATGGATCATTGCATTAATCATAGCAGCTAAGTCTTTTGAAGTTTATATTTAAAATATTCACCTTACTAGGTAAAATGTTCTCCTGGTTCTGTTTATTTCACTTTTCATCAGTTCATATGTCTTTTCAGGTCTTTCTGAAAACATCTCCTTTATCATTTCTTACTGCACAGTAGTATTCCATCACAGTTATATACTACCTGACAAAAGTGAGCTATTTTCCCATTGAAGGATTTCTTCCAATTCATGGAAAGTTAGCCTTCAATCTATAAATGTGTTAAGTTTTATGAAAGATGAATTAGCTTCTCATATAAAAACTATTTTATTGAGGCATTTTAAATGTTCGTTTTTAACATTTAATGAGAAAATAATTAATCACTGTAAAGTTTGTAAGGAATTTGTAAAGAATAATCCTCCACATTTATTTTTTTCTCAGTAAAAGTTAGAACTGCAAAAAATAAAAACTTAATACTTCTTTTTCTAGCTTATTTTTGTTTCTGTTTCTTAGCTCTGTAAAATTATTGTAGAATTTCAGGTACCTTCTGAGACTCTTCTAATGGATAATATTTTATATTTATTTCAGGGGCTCTGGATTCACAATGGCATAAGTTTAATCTTATATAAAAGCAACTATCAAAGTGAATTAGTGTTAGAAAGAAGAAATGTAAAGAATGCTTTTTCATTGTTGTTCCATCCATATTCACATGAAGTTCAGCTTTTCAGAGTCCATCAACCAATGACAACCCTGGAAACAATGAAAATATTCTTATAAAGGAACCCTTTAGCTCCAATCTTTACATGTTCAAATATTGAAAAAGAAGAGCTATATATCTTCAAAGGGAAATATTTTGACAAATAGTACCTGCTTGATTGTTCGTTATTTTTAGTTGAAATCTAAACTTTAACTCCCAGTGCTTAGTCTTGTTTGACCTTAAAAGCCAAATGAGATTTTGGGAAATGGTGATATCAGATCAATTATCTATAGAGATGAGATTTTTGAAGCAATTGACCATTTTTTCTATGTAAATATGTATTCACATATATGTGTACATAGTACAAATAAAAAGGACAGTGTTACAAAGACCAATGCTATTTTCTGCTTGTAAAACAGTACATGAAATAAATGATTACCTGAAGATATTCAAATAATGAGGGATGCTTTTGTCATTCTAGGTTTTCATATCATTGATATTCTACTCTGCCCAATTTCTAACAGAATATAACATTTAATTTTTCCTATGAGGGAATATATTTTAGATTTAGATAAAATGAAGCTCAATTGTATCCAAAAAATTGAAGTATTCTCAAATATTTACTTGGAATTACAATCTCATTAATTGAAAATTTCCTTTCAAAATATAGATAACTGCCCACCCAGACGTGCCTGATACTACACATCTCTGTTCAATATCCTACCATAAATTTGCCACCGAGAGACCCCATCTCCCCAATTTTGTAATCCTTGCTTTTTGAAACTGATTAAAAGAGAATGATAAAGCAACTTAGAATCAAATATGCTATCCCTCCTCTGCAGTTTTCCATTACCTTTCCCTATAAAATTTTTCTTTCTTATAATTAGAGGAAGTAATTAAATTCTATTTAGAAGTCTTTTTGGTAAATAATGTCACATATATTAAGGGACTTTAAATTACAATAGGCACATTCTTCATTTCTACTTTCAGGATGATGTCAAGTCATGTCATCTAATGCTATCATTTTGTAACTGAGACTAAGACATGTGAACTAATTCGCCCAAGGCTAAAAGGCAGCAGAACTGAGACTCTAACTCAGGTGTTCTTATTCTAAATCCATAATGTGTCTCAGGGGATATGTGGTGTTCATTTCAAAATAGCACCTCTTATGTGAATTAATATGATGATTACTGAATCATCTTCAGAGCTATATATCCATCTTTGCTGTCCAACTAGGCTTCAACTCTCACCTGTGCCTCCAAGAAACTATAACCTGAGCAAAGGTTGGAAAGCAGGCTAAACCAAGCTGAGTGAAACTTCTGGCGGAATGGGTGAAAGAGCAATTTTTTATAAATGTCATTAAGGTGGCTGAAACAGGTGCTATGGTGATCTTAGAACTTGAATGAAGATGTTAAGGTCATCCACTACATCCTGGGTCATCACAAGTTGTCCTTACTCTTATCTTGCCCCTGGACTTCACTGACCTTAGAAGAGAAAGTGAGGCTGACAACTTTGTTCAACTCTGCCTTGCTAAAGATATCATGTAGTGATGCTACTGTTCCTTTTTTGGAAATAAAGGGTGAATAACTGCCTCTTCTCATCAAAAATCTCCACTATATCCTTCTAGCATAAGTTCTAAGAATATGAATAAATATTTCCAACAACATTTCAAGCCTTAGGATCATATTGGACATATTTATTTCTAGTATCATTGAGTACATATCATATCTAAATCATTAGGTCACTGACAAACATTGAGAATCAAATCAAATAAATCAACTGGTATCATTGATTATCCATAATCATTAGGTATTTACTGACATTAATAAAAGTTATATTTATGTGAACAAATTCAATTCTTGATTCCCTCTTTCTGAGTCATATAAAATTTTCTCCCAATATTTTGGAGCAAGAATATCTCCCCAAGTTAATGATGATTAGGATAATTATAATAAAAATAATTTAATAAAATTCAAAGTGACAATTTCTTCCGTAAATCTTACTAGCAATGAAGTTACAAACTATCAATGATGATATTGGAAATATAAACCTAAGCTGAAATAATTATTGGAAGGATGAGTATAACTATCATGGAATTAATAGAGAATGAAAAAAAGTTTATTTTTCAATCTCAAAAGTGTTTTCAATAATAGCTACAAAGTAAAGTTTAGGTTTTAGATTATTGTTTTTGAGAAACCATTGTAGGAAACTGGATTTCTTAAATTAGAATTATTGGTGAAAAAAATTGAAAAAGTGTTTTTTGGCATGAAAGGTATAAGTATTAGGTAAGAGATAAACATGATGGTAACATGACTCAAATTTATTCCTTGGAAACTCTTACAAAACATATGATTTTGTGAAAAAAATAGAGATATGACGAGAGGAGAAAGACACAGAGAGAGAGACACAAAAGGACAGATGGAGGAAAAGGGAGCAAGAAAAACAGAGAAAGAGAAATGGTGTGTTTTTTTAATGAACCAAAATAATGTTTTTGTTAAAATGTTTTGTGGAGCAAAAGATATTATACATTGAAAATTATATGCATATATATGTAATATATATATATATATATATATATATATATATATGTTTGGCTATGTAAACATAATGACAGATATATTTCCAGGAAAAAAAAAACATTACTTGCTTGATGTTGGTCCCCTTATGGTTGATTCAGTATTAAATAAATTGTTGATTTCTTCTGGGACTGTTTAAATAGTAAGTACCTAATACCTAATAGCCTTATTTCACAAAACTTCTTCATTATACCTAATATAAAGGTTCCTTTTTAACTTTAGGATAAAATAAAAGTCATCTGTTGGCTTTTAAAAGCCCTTATAAGATTTCCACTTATTAAATTTTCATTGTTCTTAAATATTTTTTTTCTGTGTTAATATGATCCCCTGAGCTCTTGCTTTTTCTAGAGTGGAACCGTCCATTTGTTCATCACATCATTTATTTATTTATTTATTTGTTCATTTATTCATTCATTTATTTATTTGCTCATTTGTTTATTTTTTGAACAAATATTTTCCAGTTATATTTTTATTAATATTTTTTAAATTTATTTAAATTCTCTCTTTTTTAATTTTTAATTATTTATTATTTTATTATTATTTTATTATTTTTCATCATATTTCATTATTTAATTATCTCATTTAGGCCAAATCAATTATTAAATTATTTATTTTTACTGGTTTATTTTTTAAATTATATATATAATTAAATGTATATTTAATATATAAGTTATGTATTATAATTTATATTATATGATATAATATATTATAATTTATATAATATAATTTAATTCATATATAATTTAATATAATAATTTATTAGTGTATTAATGAAAATTAATTCTTAAAACCACAAAACATTTAATTATTTAATTATAGGAGATTTAATTATTAATTAAAATAAATCTAAGTTCATTTATAAATTCTCTCATTTCCAATTTCTCCACTCTCTATGAGGAATTAGGCAATTTTATAACAATTTTACATAGAAGTTATGCAAAACATTTTATTATTAGACATACTGAAAAAGGAAAAACTGACAAATAAAAACAGAAGATATTTTTTAATGCATGCTACAGGAGAGAGCAAAAATTCCACATCATCAGAAAGTGAATATTTTAAAAAATCATATTGACATGTAATATGGAAAAATGTTATTAAAATTTATGCTTTAATCTTCATTCAGACTTCACCAATTCTCTCCCTGGAAGTGGATAGCATTCTTCATCATGGGTCCTTTGAAATTATCTTGAATAATTGGCATGATCAGAATAGGTGAGTTTTTCACAATTGACCATTTTTAAACTATTTTTATTATGATGTTCACTATTCTCTTAGTTCTGTTTACTTCATTTTGCATGAGTTTATATGTTTTGTGGTATTCCTCTGAAAAGATTCTGCTCATCAAAACCATATAACAACCAATTCAGTTATTGCCAAGTTGATGGACATCTCCTTCATTTCCAATTCTTTGCCCTCACTAAAAGAATGGCCATGAATCTTTTCTACATATTCATCCTTTATTTTTTTCTTTAATATGTTTTATCCCATGTTAGACTTTGTGGAATTTTATTTTGAAAGCAGAGACTATTTTTCTTTTTCTCTCTATGATTATCCTCAGTACCTAGAAGAGTGATTGGGACATTGTAAGTATTTAATATTTTTTGGATTAATTGAAATATCCATCTGTTCTGTTTAATTTAGTCACAATTCAATCAGTTAGATATGGGTAGTGTAGATAGGGCATAGTAAGACTATTCACTCTCTGTAGTCAAATAAAAAAAGATAGTGAGTAATATCAGATAAGATGGAAACTGAACATTTCTGTTTTTTTTCTACTGCTTTCTTGTACTTTAAGCTATGTTGTAATTATTATGGAAAGAAAGTCAGCTTTATGTTGCATGGGATGAATTAGAATATCAATTATATGGTCTAAGGGGAAAATAATTAATTATAATTAATAAAATATTATTAATAAAATCAATAAAATAATTAATAAAATTAATTCATTTACAAGTGCCTTATTTATAATTTATTATAAAACTCTTGAAACAAAAACACCCTTATGTTTAGAGCTTTCCATAATATTTAAGCATTTTCCCTTATATTATATAATTTATACACATGGACACACAAAATCAAAATGGAATATATATCATCTCTGGTAGAGCCTACTACTTTCTTCCTTTTTAAGGATGTGACAGAGAATATTACTTTTTAGAATCACCATGACTAAAATACAGAGATTTTTATGTCAGTTTCAACCAACAGGTACTGAAATGTAGATGAAACAGAGATGTTCAATTTAATAACTCAAATACCTTCATTATCTTTCCAATGACACTCTATAGTGGTTGAAGTTAATCAGCTTCTTGGAGTATAGTTGCTGTTATTGTCACTGTATTCTTTCAAACTGGTGTTTTTCATTGCCACAGGAGGCCACAGGACAAAGTCTTTCATTTTCAATTACCTATGATATAAACAACAGAATTTTAGGGGACTTTTTATTCCTTCTAAAGACTGAACATAAGGGTGGAATTTCAATGCACATTTTTAAGATGTAGGTTTTAGCTCATCTTCCTTGTCAAAAAACACTTTTGAGATAAATGAGAGAATAAATGTAGAGTGGTCATACTCTCAAATGGCTACCCTTGAATTATAGCCTTGAATGGCTTATTAATCCACTTGGATGATTTTCTGGGACATAACTTATTGTGTAGAATTTAAAGATCTTTATAAAGTTTATCAAGTAAGATTTCTATGGCAGCAATGACTCTAAATATCCCCCAAGGAGAACTCTAAAGCTAGAACTATAGGTTTTATTTAAACTTCCTCTAAAAATGAATGAAAGGGGATTCTACTTCTGAAAGTAAGTACTGAGGTGCTACTGAGGACATGAAAACTAGTAACTAAACTCATCATTTTGCCTTTATGGGATGGGAATCAGAAGGTAGGAGACCATGCTCCATAGTGTCTTTTAGATATACATTTATGAAATGTTATAGATGTGCTGGGAATACCAAGACAAAAGGAAAATTTAAAAACAAATCAAAACACCAAAAAATAGCTGTTGCCCTCAGTAAGACTGCCTCTATTGAGGAGCTTAAATTTTACATATCTGATCAGAAAACTTTAACTACTAAGTGCATCTTGTCTTCCATTCAGAGAGAGAAATTTTTCAGAAGGTACAGATCAGAAATTGATTTTTATTATCTTTTCTCTCCTTTTACTTTGATGTAAACACATCTTCATAATGCTTAATGGAATTCCCTTACTGCATATATTGTACTGAATTGTCTACAAGTGTATAAAATAATAAAGAACTAATCTTTTTCAACTCATAGTCTTTTCTGTTTAGACAGTATGCTCAAGTCCAATAAGAACTTTAAGACTACATAGAAATTTATTGAAATACTTTGTTCTTCAAAGCAATATTATCCAGCCATAGCACTGCTTGGTTTCTACCCCAAAGAGATAATAAGGAAAAAGACTGGTACAAAAATATTTATAGCCACAATCTTTGTGGTTCCAAAAAATTGGAAAATCAGAGAATGTCCTTCAATTGGGGAATGGATGAACAAATTGTGGTATCTGTTGGTGATGGAATACATTAAATGAAATAGACTTGGTAATTTTTATAAGCACACAAAAAGGAAACAGTTGATAAGGAGAGATTGAAAATTGTTCAGAGAGTGGGTGCATAAAGGGGACTTATTTATCTCTTAGAGGAAATAGTAGGTGATGGGTGTAAGTAAGTTCACAAGTAGAGGTATTGGTTTTAGCAAGGAAAAGTGTCACCTGTTGTGTGGATTATTTAGGTATTAGTTTATAGATAGTTAATGTGGACCTAGCAGGAAGGGCTGGAGAATTCCTCATGGAATGAGGAAGCAGGAAGTTGCTTGCACTCTGAGAAGATCTCCATGGTGGGGGTAACAAGCAGTAACTGATTCTCTGGGAGACCTCAGAGCTTGTGGAGTTGCACCCTGATTCCCTGGGATCGTGGAGTGTGGTGAAGATTGGAAGCAAAGGACATCTATCCTGCATAACAGCAGGGAGTGATCTGCGATCTGGTGGACATCTTACAGGCTCCTCTCCCTACTGGGCTGCTTTCAACCATCAGTTCTGGAGGAGTTGGTTCCTGGCATCCTGATAACATCTCTGGACTCTACTGTGAGGATTCCCATACCAGTCCTGTTATTCTCTGGGCTCTGCCTGGCTTAGGTCTTAGTTTAGTGTAGTCAAGTCCTTCCCCTGACCCTATGGTTTGCCCAAAGCTTGTAAGTGTAGAATCCCAATTCCCATCCTTTACCTTGTTTTGTCCCTGATTAAAATGTGTTGTTAAACTCTTGCCTTTACTTAACAGCTTCCATAGGCTCGGTCTTGTTGATGCTGGGTGGCAGTTGGAAGCCAACAGCCATTTCTGTTACAGACATCCAAACAGCCATTATAAACCAGTCTCCCTACTTCTTGAGCCTCTTCCTGTCATTCCTGTCTCCCACACAACCACCTGTTCACTGTTTAAGGCACCTTTCCCTGGTTTCTCCCTTAACATTTTGGCACCCCACATGGCTGGGTAACAGGGAGACAGGTTCAAAGGAATAAAGAACTGGAGGAATTCCATGTGAACTGGAATGACCTCCAGGAATTGACTCAGAGTGAGAGGAGCAGAACCATTATACACAGAAGCTGATACACTGGGGTACAATCAAACATAACAGACTTCTCTACTAGCAGCAATGCAAGAATCAAGAGCAAGGCTGAGGGACTTATGAGAAAGAAAACTAGCCACATTCAGATGAAGAATTGTTGGAAGAGAAACACAGAGGAAAAACAACTGCTTGAACACATGGGCTGATGGGGATATTATTGGGGATGTAGACACTTAACTCTAGTCCAACTATCAATAATATGGAATTAGGTCTTAATCAATGATACATGTAAAACCCAGTGGAACTGTGAGTCAGGTAAGTGGGGATTTAAGGGGTTTGGGGAGAGGAAAAGACCATGAAACATGTAACTATGGGAAAATACTCAAAATAAAAAGAAAAATATATTAAAAAATAAAAGCAATATTTATAAGGTACTGCACTAGAGACATGCATGCATACATAAAATTTCTCAATCTCAAGTAAACTAGTGAACTAATTGCAAATAATAAAGCTGGGAGAAAGAGAATAAATGCCTTGGCTATTTTATTCAATTCATCTATAAAGAATAAAAACAGCGTCAGTTCTAATCATCAAACTTGAGACTATCATTTGGTATTCAATAGATACCCAATATGGTAATTTTTTCATTCAAAAATATGATGCTAAATATTAACAATTTCATTTGTAATAAAAAGACTAGTAGACAAGACTAAATCAAAAGCTTCAAATGTGTAAGCTACTTTTGCTCTTTTAATTTTTTAAACTGCATTGTACTATTATGCTGGCTGCCGTACTAAATATATTTCTTTGAATGCATGATAAAATGTCATCTACTGAAAGTCTCTTACAGTCACATTGACTCATATGTCTGCATTTTCACACTTAGTTATATTTTCAAGTTACTTTAGTGGACTTTACATTTCAGATATTAAAAGTTTTTAATTCTAAAACAAGGGAATAGAAGAGCAGCTGTTTCTAGACTTTCATTTGATAATAAAATCTTGAAGAAGAGAAGTGTAAAGCCAAGCAGTAAAGCACAGCTCCTTTCTTTTTTCCCCTTAGGATACAAATGCTAGGACAAGATTCTAATTTTAAATGCGAGTGAATATTTTCTAAGACATAGAGCCAGAGATGTAAGTCTCATGATGTCAGCAAGATTTGGGGTGAAAAGAAATATGTTTATTCTTTAACTTATATAGTTTATTAGAAATGGAAGTAAAGTTGTACCTATTTGTCCTAGTTAATTTAGCTGACATTAGCTCTAGAACATAATTATTTCCTTTCATTTGTAAAAAAATCAGTTAACTGTAGGAAAAATACCATGTTGTCAGGGGAAAAGACTATAGAAATGTACCAAATATTTCAGAAAGAATGAGTAAACTTCCCTATACAAAGGCAATGGCATGTCCAGGAAAATGATTTTCTGATCACAAATAAAGTTTTCTCCCCTTCCTTAAACTAAAATTGGAAGTATTAAAGAAGAGAAAGAAAACTTTGGAAATTGAACTACTGATTATCTCTTGAATAAATATCAGGAATTTAAGAAACTAGAAAAAATGCTCTTCATATAATCTTTCAGCAAGATATTTTAGTCAACATCTAGAGAAAAAGTTTTTCATCTTTGGTAATTGTGTTTTAGGGAAATGATAATTAGGAAACCATAAATAGATTATTCTTTATGATTGAAATGCTTTCTATTCTAAACTCCATCCTCTGTCATCTCTGACTTCTTTCAAAATATTGCTGGAATGTTCCCATCTACAAGATCCCATCTTCTCTCTACCTTTTAATCTTTCTCTGAGATTACATTTTTGTTTATGCTGTTCCTATCATGCATTTACATTTTTTATTTTATCTCCCAATTTTAATGTAAACTCTAACATGTGAGAGTACCTTCTTTTTGTCTACTTTTGCAGCAGTTTTGAACTCATAGCACAATGTCTGACCCATGGTAAAGTCAATACAATTTTTTTTGCTTGTTTCCTGTTCATTGATTAGAAATAAAATTATATCAAGCTTTCAGGGTTCAAATGCACTGGTACATAGGAATCATGAGGTTTTATGGGTAAAACAGGCAAGCCAAATTTAGCTATGTTTCTCCAAATTGAGGGTTGATCTTTTCTTTTCCAAAACTTGAACAGGGTACAAAATAATTCTAATCTGTTTGCATAACCTATAAAATCAGGTAAATACCACCAAACATATTTAGTCGTTGAAGGAAAATCTGGGCTTAATTTTCTGTCCTTAAAAATTTATGAAGAAACAAAGCTTCTATAAATGTGGGTATTTGTCTTTTTTGTTTCACATGTTAAGAAACTCAGGCCCAAAGGCAAAAAATGGCTGCCATCAATTTCCACAGCTATTTAGTGTCAAATTCATGAGTGTACAAGTTTCCTGAGCTTCCAATCCATGGCTTATTATACTATATTTATAAGTTGGTCATCTTTTCATGCATGTAAGTGACTGATGAAAATTTTGTTTGATTTAACTCTATCATTTAATTAATTCTAGAATCCAATCCATATATCTCCTTCCTGGGTTCTCTTGCTTCTTATTCTTCTATACAATGGTTTCCATTTGTATGGTTATGTGCTAAGGGTCACTTTGGTCATTGGGTGAAACAAATCAACTCAGTCAAATGTTTTTAAATAATTGAAGGAAGAATTCTGGGAAGATGGTGGCTTAGATGGAGCAAATATTCAGACCTCAGCACCCTTTCCACACCAAGATAAAAACAGAGCACTTCACAAAGAAAGAAAATCAATTCTAACAACAGGACAGAGCAGGGGGATCCTACTGCTGGACAGCTCAAGAAGTATACCAAGAAAAAGGCTTGAATTGAACTGTTGGGTCTGAGGGTATAGAGGTGGAATCCCAGGACCCCTCCTCCACAGTCTGTGCAGAGTGTCCAGCGGCCTCTGAAATCTCCTGGTGGGCAAACACACCAGCCTGAAGAGAGGGCCTTGCTGGTTCCGGACTCAAGGAGTTGAACACAGTCTCCAGGGAGTGGCTAGAGGAGAAAGGCAGAGAAACACAGCAAAAACACTTGGAAGATGGCAGCTTAGATGGAGCAAACCTTCAAACCTATGTGCCTTACCACATTGAGATAAAAAACAAAGAGAAAGAAAACCAAATCTAAAAACAGGACAGAGCAGGGGGACCCAACTTCTGTACAGCTCAGTAAAAACACTCCATCTTTCCCCAACCCTTTTTTGTCTTGATGTTTTAGCCTCAGAGCACATTAAACACTACAGACTAACCCATTCCAGGCTTAATCCCATCAACTAGACAGACAAAAAGTCTTCAGAGGGCAAGGACACTACAACTCCCCTCCCCCATAGGCTACAGAGAAAGTAAGTACAAACCTACATTGCCAGCTGGGGGAAGATCTGTCATCAAAGCTCTTTAAATCCTTTAACCTAATCAGCTAGCAGACCAGAAGAGGAAAAAAAGTATGAGTAAACAACAAAATTCTCAGAATTCAATTAACTCAAGAGAGGCTCAAGACTATTGTAAAAAGGAAATAAATGAAGTAAAACAAGAAAATAAGGTCTTAAAAGCCAAAATTAAACAGCCCGAAAATGAAGCAAAGAAAGCAAAAAATGATCTACAAAGAAAATCAGACCAGAAGGAGGATGAACAAAAAGCCACAGATGAAATTCAGTTTTAAAAAAAAGGATTCAACAACTAGAAGTGAATGACTTCATAAGGCAGAAAGAATATATCAAACAAAATTTTTAAAAAATGAAAAATTTGAGGAGAATATGAATCACCTCATTGACAGACCCATAGATCTAGAAAACAGATTTCGAATAGACAATTTAAGTATTATTGATCTACTGTAACATCACAACAAAAGTAAAAGCCTGGACATCATCCTATAGGAAATTATCCAATAAAACTGCCCTGACATTCTTGATAAAGAGGGAAAAGTGGAATTTGAAAGAATCCAGAGAACTCTTCCTACATTCAATCCACAACTGACAACTTCCAAGAATATAATAGCCAAATTAAAAAAAAAACTACCAGACAAAGGAAAATATATTACAAGCTGCTTAGAAGCAGTCATTCAGATACTAGGGAACCACAGTTAGAATAACACAGGATATGGCTGTATCTACATTGAAGAACCAGAAGGCATAGAATATAATATTCCTTAAAGTAAGAGAATTATGTCTACAACCAAGAATCAACTATCCAGCAAAACTGAATGTATTCTTGCAGTGGAAAGTATGGTCATTTAGTAAAATTAAAGACTTCCGAGCATTCATAAAAAGAAAAAAAAAACAGACTTAAAGAGAGAGTTTGCTACCTAAATGCAGAACTCAAGGAATCACTATAAAGTAATTAATAGAGTGGGGGGAGAACAAAGAAACAAACTAAAAGCATTTTCTTTCAGTAAGGGACCCAATAAGTTAAGTGGATTTGTATCCCTACAAGAAAGACGATATGGGTAACTATTAAAAATTGTTACTATACCCAGACACATGACCCTGGCCAAGTCACTTGACACCCATTGCCTACACTTATCACTTTTCTGCCCTAGAGCCAATACAGAGTATTGACTCCAAGACGGAATAGTAATGATTTAAAAAAATTGTTACTATAAACAGAGTAGCTAGAAGAAATTTAGTTAGAGAGAACAGTGACAAATTATATAGGAGGAAATGCCAATATATATACAAATAAATAAACATATATATATACACACACACACACTACAGGGGAAAAAAGAGATGATATTAAGAGAAATGGGAAAACAGAAAAAATGGAGTAAATTTATATTTCATAAAAATCCCATGGGGTGAACAGGGGACAAAACCAATACACTAGAAGGGTAAATAGGTTGGAGAGAGGAAATATTTAATTTATAAGTGCATTAAAAATAACTTAAAGATGGAAGAAAAATCAGATCTATTAGAGTAGGGAGGCAAGCAATACTAGGGAGGGAGAGGGCAGGGTCAGCTTAAAAAGATCCAAAAGAACAGTAAGAGGGGAATAAGAAGGGAGGGGGGAGAAAGGGAAATACAATGAGGGAGGGGATGAGGGGAAGTGATTAAAAACAAAACACTAGTTAGAAGGAAATAGTGAAAGAAGAAAGGGCAGGACAAGGAGAGGGAATCAAAATGTCTGGAAATAAACAGTTTATAATTATAACTCTGAATGTGAATGGGATGAAATTGTCCACAAAATGGAAGCAAATAGCAGAGTTGATTAGAAACCAAAATCCTATCATAAGTTGTCTACATGAAACACACATGAAACAGACAGACATAGAGTAAAAATAAAAGCTTGGAGAAAAATATATTGGGCTTCAACTGAGAAAAAGAAGGCAGGAATTGCAATCATGATTTCTGACAAAGCCAATGTAAAAATAGATCTGATTAAAATATATAGGGAAAGTAATTACATACTGATAAAAGGTAATATAAACAATGAAGAAAGAGCAGTACTCAACATGAATGCACCAAATAGTATAGCATCCAAATTTCTAAAGACAAAACCTGCAGATCTCAAGGAGGAAATAGATAATAAAACTATCCTAATGGGAGGTGTAAATATTCCTCTATCAGATCTAGATAAAGGAAACAAAAATATAAATAGGGAAGAGATAAGAGAGGTAAATGAAATCCTAGAAAAATTATAGTTAATAGATAGGTGGAGAAAAATTAGTAGGGACTAAAAGGAATACATCTTCTTTTCAGCAGCACATGGAATTTTCACAAAGATTGACCATGAGCTAGGACATAGAAACATGGCAAAAAATGCAAAAAAGCAGAAATAATAAATGAAACCTTCTCAGATATAATGCAATAAAAATATTTATTAGCAAGGATACATGGAGAGGCAAACCAAAAATTAATTGGAAATTAAATGATATGATTCTCCAAAATCCATTAGATAAAGAACAAATCATAGAAAGAATTAATAATTTCATTGAAGACAATGACAATGATGAGACTTCTTACCAAAACATGTGGGATTCAGCCAAAGCAATGCTAAGGGGGAAATTTATATCATTAAGTGCATATATTAACAAATAGGGGAGGTAGAGGACAATGAATTGGGCATACAACTTAAAAAACTAGAAAGTGAACGAATTAAAAAATCCCCTGATGAAAACTAAATTAGAAATACTAAAAATCAAAGAAGAAATTAATAAAATTCAAATTAAAAAACTATTAAATTAATAAATAAGACTAGAAGCTGGTACTTTGAAAAAAACAGGTAAAATTGACAAAGTATTGGTAAATCTATTACAAAAAGGAAAGAAGAAAACCAAATTAACAGTATCAAAATGAAAAGAGAGACCTCACCTCTAATGAAGAAGAAATCAAGGCAGTCATTAAAAAGTATTTTGCCTAATTATATTGCAATAAATATAGCAATCTAAGTGATATGGATGAATATTTACAAAAATATAAATTGCCTAGATTAACAGCAGAAAAAATACAATACATAAACAATACCATATCAGAAAAAGAAATTGGAAAGCCATCAAAGAACTCCCTAAGAAAAAATTGCCAGGGCCTGATAAATTGAAAAGTGATTTCTATCAAACAAAGAACAACTAATCCAAATACTATACAAATTATTTGACATAATAAACAAAGGAGCAATCCTACCAAATTCCTTTTATGACACTAACATGGTACTGATTCCAAAGCCAGGAAGACCCAAAACAGAGAAAGAAAACTACAGACCAATCTCCTTAATGAACATAGATACAAAAATTTTAAATAGAATACTAGCAAAAAGACTTCAGCAAGTGATCATGAAGGTTATCCATCATGATCAAGAGGGATTTATACCTGAAATGTAAGGATGGTTCAACATTAAGAAAACCATCCACATAATTGACCATATCAAAAAGCTAACAAACAAAAATCACATGATTATCTCAGCAGATGCTGAAAAAGTCTTTGACAAAATACAAAACCCATTCTTATTGAAAACACTAGAAAGTGTAGGAATAGAATGATCTTTCCATAAAAGTAAAAAAAAAACAGTAAATATGTAAAACCATCAGCAAGCATCATCTGCAATGGCGTTAAATTAGAAGCCTTCCCAATAAGATCAGGAGTGAAACAAGGATGCCCATTATCACCTCTATTATTTAACATTGTTCTAGAAACACTAGCAGTAGCAATTAGAGAAGAAAAAGAAATTGAAGGAATTAAAATAGGCAATGAGGAGACTAAGCTATCACTCTTTGCAGATGATATGATGGTCTACTTAAAAAAATGCTAGAGAATCAACTAAAATGTTAGTGGAAATAATCAACAACTTTAGCAAAGTTGCAGGATACAAAATAAATACACATAAATCAAAAGCATTTCTATATATTTCTAACACATTACCAACAGCAAGAGTTAAGAGATGAATTCCATTTAAAATCACTCTAAATAAGATAAAATACTTAAGAATCTATTTGCCAAGACAAACACAGGAATTATATGAACACAACTACAAAACCCTTTCCACACAATTAAAACTAGACTTAAACAATTTGAAAAACATTGATTGCTCAGGATTAGGAAAAGTTAACATAATAAAAAATGATCATTCTATGCAAATTAATTTACTTATTTAGTGTCATACTTATCAAACTACCAGGAAATATTTTTTACTGAATTAGGAAAAAAATCTATAAGAAACTTCATTTGGAATAACAAAAGATCAAGAATACGAAGGGAAATAATGAAAAAAAAACTGTGAAGGAAAGTGGCCTAGCAATACCAGATATAAAACTGTACTACAAAGCAGTGGTCATCAAAACAATATGATATTGGCTAAAAGACAGAAGGGAGGATCAGTGGAATAGACTTGGGGTAAGTGATGTCAGCAAGACAGTCTATGACAAACCCAAGGAGTCCAACTCTTGGTATAGAAATTCACTATTTGTCAAAAACTTCTGGAAAATTTGGAAAATAATAGGGTTGGAGATTAGTTTTGGATAAACATCTCACACCCTACCCCAAGATAAATTCAGAATGGGTGAATGACTTGAATATAAAGAAGGAAACTATAAATAATTTAGGCAAACACAGAATAATATACTTTTTGGATAACTGGAAAAGGAAAGATTTTCAAATAAAGTAAGAGTTAGAAAAAATTGCAAAATGTAAAATAAATAATTTGATTACATTAAATTAGAAAGGTTTTGTACAAGCAAAAACAATGCAACCAAAATCAGAAGGGAAACAACAAACTGGGAAAAAATCTTTATAACAAAAAACTCTTACAAAGGTCTAATTTCTGAAATATACAAAGAGCTAATTCAATTGTACAAAAAATCAATCCATTCCCCAATCAATAAATGGGCAAGGGACATGAACAGGCAATTTTCAGATAAAGAAATCAAAAGTATCAACAAGCACATGAGAAAGTGTTCTAAATCTCTAATAATTAGAGAAATGCAAATCAAAACAACTCTGAGGTATCACCTTACTCCTAGCACATTGGCTAAAGTGACAGCAGGGGGAAGTAATGAATGTTGGAGGGGATGTGGCAAAATTGGGACATTAATGCATTGCTAGTGGAGTTGTGAATTGATCCAATCATTCTGGATGGCAATTTGGAACTATGCTCAAAGAGTTATAAAAGACTGTCTGTCCTTTGATCCAGCCATACCACTGCTGGTTTTATACCCCAAAGAGATCATTGGAGAAAAGATTTGTACAAAAATATTTATATTGTGCTCTTTGTGGTGGCAAAAAATGGAAAATGAGGGAATGTCCTTTGATTGGGGAATGGCTGAACAAATTGAGAAATCTGTTGGTGATGGAATACTATTGTGCTCAAAGAAATAATAAACTGGAAGAATTCCATGTGAATTAGTATGACCTCCAGGAATTGATGCAGAGTGAAAAGGAACCAGTCCAAAAGAACATTGTTCATAGAGACTAAAAACTGTGGTAAAATTGAATGTAATGGACTTCTGTACTAGTAGCAATGCAACAATCCAGGACAATTCTGAGCAATTTATGGAAAAGAATGCTATCCACATTCAGAGAAAGAACTATAGGAGTGGAAACAAAGAAGAAAATCAACTGCTTGAACATATGGGTTGATGCAGACATGATTTGGGATATAGACTCTAAATGACCACTCTAGTGCAACTATCAATAATATGGAAATGAGTCTTGATTGATGACACATGAAGAAACCAGTGGAAATGCACTTTGGTTACTGGGGTTTGGGGAGTGGAGGGAAGAGTAAGAACATGAATCATGTAACTACGGAAAAATTTTTTTCTAAAATATTACATTTAAAAACAAACACATAAATAAATAATTGAAGGAAATTCTCATTTTAATTAAGAAATTAGTAAAATAATTCCCCTCTCCTCTCCAAGTTTCTAGTACCTCTCAAATTTATCTATAGACATGTAGGGGAGACTCATATCTGAATGAAATTTCTCTCTCTTTTCTCCTTGTAAGAAAGAAATGATTGATGCATATTTGTCTTTTGATATGACTAGATTCAGCAAGGTAAAGGAAAAGTAAATTAATTGCACCAAAGCAGAATAAACTAGAGAGTTTACAATTTACTGAATATTATTTCCTTCAAAATTTTGAGACATCCTACTACCAGTGAAGGAATTTATGGAGATTGAATGAAGATTGAAATATATCATTCTTCACTTCATTTCCTCCATGATTTTTTCTCATATATGCAATATGTGTCTTATTTTGTAACATAATAGATATGGAAACATGTACTGTATGATAACATATATACCTGTCTTCTTAGGGAGAGTCAAGATTGGGAATGATGGATAAAATGTGGATAGTAATATGTCAGAGAATGATTATTAAAAATTTTATATATAAAAATACTTTGAGACAATCTGTTGAGGAAGGCTGATCTTATATACAGGTAGAATAAACCTATATGGCCTATTGGTAAGACATCCAACTATCCAAAGATACTTTTCATTCTGACCTATTTATGACATAAAATTTTGCAAAAATTCAATATTTCTTTTGTATTTATATCAGTCACACACACACACACACACACACACACACACAAATTCCCTGAGAAAGCATATCCCACTAATTCAGTATAGAGTTTCAGGTGATGTATTTTATGACAATGCCTCATAGACACAAATTATGTAGCTTTATTATAATGGATGCCTTGTGTCATATGGGAAGCAGAAAAGAGAAAAGAAAGGTAAAGAAAAAAAATCGGGTGACTCCTTAATAGTGTAAGCTAGGACCATGTCTAGATTCTCATTTTTAAAAATATCATATGGCATCTCTAAGTGCTAGGTATTTTAAATATTTAACTCATTACAGGTTATCAGTACTTATACTTTTATAACTAGCCATAAAACAGAATACTTCATTTTTGCCTTTAAAATTTACTTATTATTTTGTTACTAGAGACTATAAAGAGGAATGAACTTTCAACAAAGGTCACACTTTTATTGAAGGAGTATTATCTATGTGAATTTTTTAATAATAATAAAGGTCAAAAGCCATATGTTTTGACAAAGTCAGTCAGACACATTTAGATGTTGTTTACTTGTGTGTTATAAAGTAGAAATATCATAGAATTTAGAACAATAAGGGACCTGAGGCATCATGTAGTTCAATTCTCTCATTTTACTGATGAGGAAATTGGAGGCCTGGGATAAGAAGTAGTTTGCCCCAGGCCACAAAATAATGAATGTGGCAGAATTATGATTCAAAGCTGGATTCTCTAATTCCCAATTTGGTGATTTTTTTTAAGTTCCAACTCTGCAATCTCTCATAGAAAACTTCTATTTCTGGTTATAACTTAAACTCTCTGATCTTATTTCATACTGATCTTATTCACATATTCTTCCTGTTTCAACTAAATTGGACTATGTCTCACTCCCTTATAATCACTTTTGATATGTCATATTCCTTATTTTATTTAGCATTTTTAGACTTACAATTCATTCCTTTTTACCTGAGAATGGTGAAATTCTACCCATTTCCAATCCTCAAGGTTCAAATCAAATTTAATAATTATTTTATCCATGCATACAATAAATATTTATTAATCATCAATGGTATGAATGTCATTGTGCAAAGCTGTAAAATAGAACAGGGTTTAGATAAGCCAGCATCCCTGCTTATAATTGAAATGTTCAATCGTCCATGAAGGCTTCTCTAATCCTCAAAGTCAATTGTGAATATTCCCTTATATGAACTTTCATGTTTTTCAAAATGTTAGTTCATATTTAAGGTAGCCTGAGTAAGCGATGATCTAGAATATCTGTGTTCTAATCCTTGTCATAAAATTTATCATGCCTTAGATGTAAGGGGTCTCCAAGTTGCATCATTACAATGTAAAGGAAAATATTTGCATCATTAACTTTACAAGATTACTATATAGCTCAAAAGAATTAATAAGTTGAAAGTGTTTAAAATTTTACAATGATGAATATATTATTTTTTCTTTAAAAAATCAATTATATTTTAAAAATGCTTCATTATGAATAATTCAAAAAACTGCAAGTAATAGAGATGTTATGAGCCTAAAAACATTTTTTAAAATATCTGAGATTATTAAACATTCAAAATATCACTTGGTTATTGACAAAATTAAATATTTGAATTATTGTAATTTTGTTTTATGTAATGACCTATTGTAATATGGAGGAACTGAAACCCCACACCAATAAAGTAGAAACAGAGGGTATGGAAGGTCCTACTAACCTAGAAATGATTTTATTATTAAGCTAATGATTAAATAAAAAGGAAAGTTTTTTAAAAATATGTTTTCATCTAAATTAAAATTCCTTTAATTCTTTTTCCAGAAATATATGGTTTTTCATCATAAATCTATAATTTTTCATCATGTCTATAAAATTATCTTAGATAATTTTATTGCTAAAAATAGCTGTCATTCATGGTTTATCTTATATTGTATTTATATTGTATCTACTGTGTATAGTAAGTCTTAACTCTATTCACTTCACTTTGTGTTAGTTCATATAAATCTTCCCAGATTTTTTCTAAAACGATTCCCCTCATCACTTCTTATACTGTAATAGTATACCATCACAATCATTCACTGCAACTTGTTAATCTTTTTTTCCAGGTTATGGCCACACTTTCAATTTCCATTTCTTTGCCAAGATAGAAATAGTTTACATAAATATGTTTGAACATGTAGGACATTTTTATTTTTCTGTGAACTTTTTGGGATACAAACTTTGTAATAATTTTGCTATGTTAAAATGTATCTATAGTACTGTTTTTTAAATCTCTTTAGGAATGGTTGTTAATTACTCCCAGAATGGTTGTACCAATTCATAATTCCATCAATGGAGCATTAGTGTTCTAATATTTTCCACATCTTCTCCAACATTTATGGATATAACATGAAATGAAGAAAACCCCTCCACTAAGGTAGATCAGTACCTACTCTGCAACTCTCAGAGAACTGCTTGGAGCATTGAGAGGTTAAATTACTTCTACCCAATCACAGCAAGTATATTTCAGAAGCAGGACTTTAACCCATTTCTTGCTGATTCTACAGTAAATTCTTAATCTACAATTTCACAATGTTTCACAGAAGCATCTAGACAGATGCAAAAAAGCATATGCTAACCCCAACATGTAGAAAAGCATTCTATTCAATTGTTGTGAAATTTAGCTAAAAATTAATATGTATTTAAAATTTTCACTAGCATAATTTGTTATCTCCTGGACATCCTGTGCATTTATTCTTGAAACAATATTAGAGAAAAATTCAAGGAGGTAATTAAATGAAGAATAATGTTCTTCAATCTACATTCAGATTCTTTCAATTCTTTCTATGGTAATGGTTAATTGTTTTTCTCATGAGTCACCTGTAGATGTTCTGAATGGGGACATCACCCCATAGAAAGAATACAGAAAGTTATTTTGGGGACAGAGAATAATAAAACACAACTGAGAAGAAAACAAAATCAATATTGCTTCATCCAAACGTTCTAATAAAAGTATGAATTACTTCCTAGCTCTCTAACCCTGGGAAAGTCACTTGCTTAGCCATCACAACTATTCTGCCTGGGAACCAACACATGCTTCAAAACATAATAGATTTAATAATGATTGTTAAATGAAATCATGTAGGAAAAGTGCCTCATATCTTGTTTTCTTTGGTCTATGAAACTGATGTTTCTCTGAAAGAACAAATTTTTCTCATTAATCACTGTTTTATCTTCTGGAGACACAATCTAAGTCCTTTGATTTCTTTTCTGAATTTTTTTCTGATTTTATTTTCTGAATTAAAACATTTTTCCTTCCAATATTTCTTAGAATAATCTTACTTTGCTTTTCATTGAACTCTACCTGGAAATGATGTATCAATCTTCACACTGAAAATTAAGATGATTGTGTTGGATGAATTTTATCACTTTGTTGCCCAAAAGAGTTATCATCTAATCTATTTTTTAATGAATCCAGGAAATTAAAAGTGTCCTTTAAATTATAAGAATTGACTACAAACTTTATATAGTGGCATCTCCTTAAAGAGCTTTGTAAAGTGAAACTTTTAATCAGTGAACATTTCTAACTCTTCTTTAGGTTATTAACTGGAAAAAATTGCCCTTATTGCAAGGCCTCATTTTAGAAAGAAAATTAAACAATGAAAATATAATGTTAATATTTTATTGGAGTTGTGTCTGACAGCACATGGAAATGGAACCATGGATCTAAACCCTCAACAGTATCTGGAGATCCAGTGTCATCTCAGAATGGAGGGAACAAACTTTTTTCAGTCAAATGTTATTCATCTGTATTGATATATTTTTTAACATTTATTAATATTCATTTTTAACATGGTTACATGATTCATGCTCCTCCTTTCCCCTTCAACACCCCCCCCCCGCGCTCCCCCTACCCATGGCCGATGCGCATTTCCACTAGTTTTGTCATGTGTCCTTGATCAAGACCAATTTCCAAATTGTTGGTAGTTGCATTGGTGTGGTAGTTTCGAGTCCACACCCCCAATCATGTCCACACCGAACCCATGCGTTCAAGCAGTTGTTTTTCTTATATGTTTCCTCTCGTGCAGTCCTTCCTCTAAATGTGGGTAGCATCTTTACCATAAATCCCTCAGAATTGTCCTGGGTCATTGTATTGCTGCTGGTACAGAGGTCCATTACATTCAATTTTACCACAGACTGTCAGTCTCTGTGTATAGAGTTCTTCTGGCTCTGCTCCTTTCGCTCTGCATCAGTTCCCGGAGGTCTCTCCAGTTCGCCTGGAACTTCTCCAGTTTATTATTCCTTTTAGCACAATAGTATTCCATCACCCGCATATACCACAGATTGTTCAGCCATTCCCCAATTGAAGGACATACCCTCCTTTTCAAATTTGTTGCCACCACAAAAAGCGCAGCTATGAATATTTTCGTACAAGTCTGTTTATCTATGATCTCTTTGGGGTACAAACCCAGTAATGGTATGGCTGGATCAAAGGGCAGGCATTCTTTTATAGCCCTTTGAGCATGGTTCCAAATTGCCAGCCAGAATGGCTGGATCAGTTCACAGCTCCACCAGGAATGCATTAATGTCCCAATTTTGCCACATCCCCTCCAGCATTCATTACTCTCCCCTTCTTTCATTTTAGCCAATCTGCTAGGTGTGAGGTGATACCTCAGAGTTGTTTTGATTTGCATTTCTCTAATTATTAGAGATTTGGAACACTTTCTCATGTGCTTATTGATACTTTTGATTTCTTTACCTGAAAATTGCCTATTCATGTCTCTTGCCCATTTATCAATTGGGGAATGGCTTGGTGTTTTATACAATTGCTTTAACTCCTTGTATATTTGAGTGATTAGACCCCTGTCAGAGTTTTTCGTTATAAAGATTTTTCCCAATTTGTTGTTTCCCTTCTGATTTTGACTACATTGTTTTTGTTTGTACAGAAACTTTTTAGTTTAATATAATCAAAACCATTTAATTTACATTTTGTAATTTTCTCTAACTCTTGCTTGGTTTTAAAGTCTTTCCTTTCCCATAGATCTGACAAGTATACTATTCTGTGTTCACTTAACATGTTTATAGTTTCCCTCTTTATATTCAAGTCGTTCACCCATTCTGAATTTATCTTGGTGTAAGGTGTGAGATGTTGATCTAGACCTAATCTCTCCCATATTGTTTTCCAAATTTCCCAGCAGTTTTTGTCAAATA